>NC_083579.1:6602267-6912267 GCF_027579695.1 Neoarius graeffei | reverse complement strand
TCTTGTGCTCCAGGAAAAAAAACAAAGACAAAAACAAAACCAACAGTAGCAGTGAAAGCAGAATTGATAATAACGTGCTGTTTAATTGGATCGCAAATATTCTGGTCTACCTCTGCGACATGGTGCTAGAAAAATACGACATGCTTAAACAATTCACTTAAAAAAACCCACATTATTAAAATTTGTTTCCCACCTGCAATTAGCGCGCATGTACAGTTTGACTTCAAAATTGAAGAAAGTATAATGGTCTTTTATCTTCTCCTGTCAGATACAGGATGTACGACCTCTCATTAAATGTGTATAGAGACATTATGAAGAAAAATAAAGTTCAGAAGGAAGTAGAAAATGTCATTGGTGTCTCTGCAGGGTGTTTGTTGCTAGTACAGTTAACTTGTGCTGCTAATCTGCTAACAAAGCTAACACACAGCCTGGTATGGAACATAACGTTACGCAAATAATCCATTTTCAAACACTGTTTACTGTTCTACTGAAGTTGTGTTTAACCAGTTAGAAGAAAATATATTATTCGATTATAGATATTTAGATACATCTATAGATAGGTCTGGGGCGGCACGGTGGTGTAGTGGTTAGCGCTGTCGCCTCACAGCAAGAAGGTCTGGGTTCGAGCCCCGTGGCCGGCGAGGGCCTTTCTGTGTGGAGTTTGCATGTTCTCCCCGTGTCCGCGTGGGTTTCCTCCGGGTGCTCCGGTTTCCCCCACAGTCCAAAGACATGCAGGTTAGGTTAACTGGTGACTCTAAATTGAGCGTAGGTGTGAATGTGAGTGTGAATGGTTGTCTGTGTCTCTGTGTCAGCCCTGTGATGACCTGGCGACTTGTCCAGGGTGTACCCCGCCTTTCGCCCGTAGTCAGCTGGGATAGGCTCCAGCTCGCCTGCGACCCTGTAGAAGGATAAAGCGGCTAGAGATAATGAGATGAGATGAGATATAGGTCTTTTCTGCCCCCCCTCATTTTACGATCCCTCTATCTGGTCACTACAGGTGGGTAGTAATGCGTTACGTTTGCTCCGTTACGTGTGCTTTTAAAAAGTAATTTTTTTCCGATAAATCAAACTTGTATGAATAATTTCAATGCATAATACTTTCACTCTTACTCGAGTACAGCTTCTACGACATCGACATTGGAGTTTGAACACACAAATGGATAAACATACAACCCCAGATCAGAAAAAAAGTTGGACTGGTATGAAAAATGTAAATTAAAAAAAAACAAAGAAAGCAGTGATTTCTAAATGTACTTTGACTTCTATTTTTTTGCAGACAGAATGAACCAAAAATATTTCATGTTTTGTTTTCTTAATATACATCCATTCCTGTGTTTTAGACCTCCGACACATTCCAAAAACAGTTTCGACAGGGGCGATTTAGACCTAGTAATGAGCTAAAACAATTAAATAATGGATGTGATTTGAGACAGGTGATGTCAACAGGTGACCGTAATCATGATTTGGGACAAAATCAGTCTCCGGGAAAGGCCGAGTCTTTGAGGAGTAAAGATGGGCTGAGGATCTCCAGTTTGTCAACAAGTGCATGAGGAAATTATTGAAATGTTTTAAAACAATGTTCCTCAAAGAAAGACAGGAAGGGATTTGGATATTTCACCCTCTACGGTGCATAATATCATTAAACGATTCAAGGAATCTGGAGGAATTTCGGTGCGTAAAAGGCAAAGGGCTCAAGCCTAATCTGAACCCCTGTGATCTCCGATCCTTCACTGCATCAAGAACCGTCATTCATCTACAGCTGATAGAACCATATGGGCTCAGGATTACTTTAGCAAACCTTTATCAAGCTACAGTACGGAGTTACATCCACAAACACCAGTTAAAACTTTCCTGTGCAAAAAGGAAGCCTGATGTTAACGGTGTCCAGAAGCGCCGTTGACTTCTCTGGTCTCGGAGGTATTTGGGATGGACCATCACACAGTGGAAATGTGTATTGTGGTCGGATGAATGAGTATTCCAGGTCTTTTATGGAACAAATGGATGACCAAAGATGAAAAGGACCATCCAGACTGTTATCAGGAACAAATCCAAAATCCAGGGTGTGTCAGGGTATGGGGTTGGGTCAGTGCCCTTGGTAAGGGTAACTCACACCTCTGTGATGGAGCATTAATGCAGAAAAGTACACTGAGATTTTGGAGCAACACGTGCTGCCTTCAAGACGACGTCTTTTCCAGGGAGATTTCAACAAGACAATGCAAAACCACATTCTGCACACATTACAAAGGCGTGGCTGTAGAAGAAGGCGTGTCCTTTCTGTCCACAATAGAGAGTATGTGGAGAATTTAGAAATGACAAATATATGACAATGATGGTGACGCCGTCATGACTGTTTCACACCTTAAGACCTGTTTTCAGAAAGAATGGGGCAAAATAACACCTGAACCACTCCATCACTTGGTGTCTTCAGTCCATAAACATCCTTTAAGTGTTGGGAGAAGGAATGGGAACATTATAAAGTGGTAAATGCTTTACTGTAACAACTTTCTTTTAAATGTGTTGCAAGAATCAAAACTGAAAGTGTTTATTTTGAAAAAAAAATCATGAGGTAAAACATCAAATAATGTGCTGTTGTATTGTTTTGAGTGCAATAAAGGCCAAAGATTTTTTTTTTTACAAATCATTGTTTTCAGTTTTAATTTCAATTTCAACATACAGTCGCAACTTTTTCTGATTTGCGGTCGGATATAAAGTTAAGACTGTGTTCAGTTTTAAGAGATTGAACAGTGTTGTGACTTTGGTATTGGTTAAAAAAAGGCGTTTTATTTTCATTCATTTTTCAGCACTCGCTCTCTCGCGCACACACACACGCGCACGACTCTGTGTTGCCCAGTTCTCTCTCTCCTCGTTATCCTGGAAGATTTATTAAACTAACCCGCAGCAAAATTGCCTTCATTTATGTTATGTGGTATTTATTTAATTATTTGTTTGTTTGTTTATTTATTAATTATTCAGAATAGTACTTGAATGAGCAGATCGATTTTTATTGCTTTTATTAGACAAGCACTTTCAGTGTTTATTTTGGGCCTCACTGATATTCTGACACAACTGAATGTAATGGATGTAATAAATCAGCTGAAGTTACTCACTGTTGGAGTTGTGATTTCATGAGATTGTTTTTACTCAGTCTCACACCATTACTCTGATGAGTGATTTTACTTCTACTGGAGTCATTATAATAATAATAATAATAATAATAATAATAATTATTATTATTATTATTATTATTAAGTAACAATACTTTTACTTGAATAGAGTTTTTGCTTACTCTACCCATCTCTGCTGATTGCTAAGTATTATGGGATGTTTATTTAAAGCATTTAGGTTCTCTATCATAATTAACGTCTCTCTCTCTGTCTCTCCGTCACTCTCTCTTTCGTCTGTATCTTTCTCTGTCTCTCTTTCTCCATCTGTCTGTCTGTCTCTCTCTCTCTCCGTCTGTCTCTCTCTCTCCATCTGTCTGTCTGTCTCTCTCCATCTGTCTGTCTGTCTCTCCGTCTGACTCTTTGTCTCTCTCTCTCCATCTGTCTCTCTCTCTCTGTCTCTCTCTCCATCTGTCTGTCTCTCTCTCTGTCTGTCTCTCTCTATCTCTCTCTCCATATGTCTCTCTCTGTCTGTCTGCCTCTCCCTCCATCTGTCTGTCTCTCTCTCTCTCTCCGTCTCTCTCTCCATATGTCTCTCTCGTTCTGTCTGTCTGTCTCTCTCTCTGTCTGTCTCCGTCTGTCTGTCTCTCTCTCCATATGTCTGTCTTGTTCTCTGTCTGTCTCTCTCTGTCTGTCTCTCTCTGTCTGTCTGTCTGTGTCTCTGTTTGTCTGTCTCTCTCTCTCTCTGTATGTCTGCCTCTCCATCTGTCTCTCTCTCTGTCTCTCTCTCTGTCTCTCTCTCTCTCCATCTGTCGCTGTCTCTCTCTGTCTATCTCTCTCTCCATATGTCTCTCTCTCTGTCTGCCTCTCCCTCTCTCCCCATCTGTCCATCTGTTTGTCTCTCTCTCCATCTGTCTGTCTGTCTCTCTCTCCATCTGTCTGTCTCTTTCTCTCTCCATATGTCTCTCTCATTCTGTCTGTCTCTCTCTCTCTCTGTCTGTCTCCATCTGTCTGTCTCTCTCTCCATATGTCTGTCTCGTTCTCTGTCTGTCTCTCTCTCTGGCTGGCTGGCTCTCTCTATCTGTCTGTCTGGCTCTCTCCCTTTCTCTGTCTGTCTCTCTCTTTCTCTGTCTGTCTTGCTCTCAGATTATAGCACTATGTCTCGTCTACCACTGAACCAAATTAGAACGTAATAGTTTATAAAACTTTTTTATTCTGTGAGATGCTCATTTTAGTGATTTTTTTTCTTCCATTTTTATTTCAATTTAAATATGATGTCACATGCTGACAGCTGTAAGGAATAAAGCGCGTGTGAGTGTGCAGTTTGCCAGCTCCAATAATCTACTTTTTATTGACTAACAGCATGTAGGTTTATTTTGGTTTGTAGTCATATTTATGCTGTAGCTCTTCCATGAAACGAGTTAGTTACTGTTCCATCATAGCAGCTGTCACCAGTCTGTCTGTCTCTCTCTCTCTCCCCCTCTCTCCTGCTAAACGTGTAATCAGGTTCAGTCCAATGCCAGGTGGTTTTTGTGTGCAAGGTGATTGAATGTTAAATTCCTTTGTACAGGAAAGACAATAGAGTTAACGAGCATGATGAGGAAAGACGGTCAGAGAGAAAGAGTGAGAGATGGAGAAGTAGGTTTGACTCACCTGCATTTTTTCTTTCAGACTCTTCAGCTCATCCTTCATCTGCGCTCTCTCAGTCAGAAAGCACTGCAGCAGATCTAACACACACACACACACACACACACACACACCTTTTGACATGTGCAACAGTCTTATCGTCTGCATCACTTCCAGGTGGAGCCCTGGGGGAGCAGAAAGACACCCACCTCCAATAACTTACCTGATAACGTGTGTGTCTTCTCACAGAACCCTAATGAAACCACACACTCATCCAGAAGCTCTTGCTCCACCCATCCTTCACAGGCCTGCCCACTCAGGGGTGGCTCCACCTGCACAGGTGACGCAGATGTTGAATTCTGCCTCCGCTTCCAGGGGAGCAGAGGACCATCATCGGCCTTTTGGGCAGATACAGGGGCTTTATTGTTTTCAACTCCTTCTGATGATAGACAGCCATCTGGGCCAGTCGTGATCGGGGAGGGTGTTCTCTCAGGGGAGGTGTTAGGGTCTGGGTGGGTGGGGCTTGAAAGACGTTGGGCGTTTCCAGGTGAAACAGGCGAGAGAGGAGAAGACGGAGATGTGGGAGGTGTTTGAAACGTATCAGCTGTACCTGTCAGAGAAAAATGATAGAGATGATGGTCGGTGAAGGAGGCGTGGCCTCTGGATCAGTCCCAGTGAAGGAAGTGTGTTTGTCAGTCCTAATGATGGAGATGTGACTGACCGTTTCAATGAAGGAGGTGTGGCCTCTCTGCATAGCAGGGTCAGGGAAAGAGGCGTGGCCTCTGTGCTTATAAGTTACAGTGAAGCGGGTGTGGCCTGTGTCTGGCGGTGCCAGAGAAAGAGGCTTAGGCTCCATGTGTGCCATAAACATAATTGTACTGGTCGAATGTTTTGTGCATTTTGTAATTTCCAAACATTTATTCTCGAGTATCAAAGAATATTTATCTGGAATCAGTGGATCCATTTTTATGGAGCTAAAAGTCCCTGTATTTAGTTCAGTTTGTATGGGCTGATGTCCTTCTTTGTCTCTATATGAGTATTTTTCTGTGCGCGCGTGTGTGTGTATGAAATCCTCTGCAGCTGTGTGGATTGTGCTGAGTCAGCAGGGCATGAGGAGAATGCAGAACAGTAAATGAGTGTCTTCTGCTTCACTGCAGAGATCTCCCTAACATTCAGCTGTGTGTGTTCCCGTCCAGAAGATCACTGTGGGTCTGCTGATGGAGACGGACGTGTCGAGCTCTTTTAGTTTATTTATCTTTATTAGTCTCTCTCCGTATGCAAGGCGTGGGTGTGAAAAAGTGTTCCTGATGGCTTCACAGCCTAATCTCAAATTGAATGCTGAACAGCAGCATGTGTGTGCGTGTTTGTGTGCGCGCGCATGTTTGGAATACGTGATTTGTTACAGCAACCGCCAGCCATATTTCTCAGCTTGCTCTGAGAATAAGTGGGTGCTGAACTCCTATCAAATATCACGGGGGTTAAACCAGAAAAAAAGCCAGAAGCTGGCACACGTGTGCGAGTGCGTGTTACCTGCAGATGTAGATGCATGCCGCTCTTTCCCAGGGTAGTTCCCCATGCTGCAAAATTTCACCTCGTCTCCCTGAGAAAATAAATTAGAATGATTAATGTTTTCCCTTTTAGGAAACGTCCCAAAATTTAAGTAGAGTAAATCATTCAGTGGGTGTGAAGTTGCAGGAAAATAATCAACAATGGCGTTTGTTGATCATTTTCCTAAAACAGCATAACTTAAAGTTTTTTTTAAACCTCTTATACCACAGCAATTTGCCAAGGATTACATTTTTTAATTAATTAAACAATGACATGCTGTACTTTTTTTATCCTTTTTTTTTTACACTGTTTTAGGCCTCTATTCAGCATTGAATTTATTTATAATGTCACACTGCACAGGAATGGTTAACGGCTCATATGAAAGTAGACACACAGGGCTTTAAGAATTTCCAGTTTTTCGTAAGTATTTCATATGGATTGTGGAAGTTGTATACAGTGTATTTCTATCAAAAAAGCTTTAGTTGTGCTGTCAGCTTTATCTCTGTTTTGTTTGCCCAGCAGGGGGTGCTCACACCCCTCTCCTTTCCCATCACCCTGCTCACCAGCAGCTAAACACAGAGTCACGATACTCTGCATACAGAAACTCAAGTGTCCTGAGTAATCTTATAACAGACTTGCGGCGATAAAATAATTTGTTTATACTAATTGAAATTGTTGAGAGCATGAACGGTCCGTGTACATTTGATCTTTTTGTTTTGTGTCAGTAAAAGAAATGAGATTCAAACCCATGTGAGCGGCGCAGACTCCAGTGTGATCCAAAATCACACGAGGTACAGTGTTTTTATGTCAACAGGTAATACTGGACCTTTCCACTGGCTACCACTACAAGAATATTTCAGACCTGTGAGAAACACCGCTCAGCGCTGTTTCTGTTTTATCACATGTTGATGGTGCAACCAAACCTTACACCCATTTCATGATTGGCTGTTTGCGTGTCACTCGTAGCACACTCCGTTATCAAGGGATATGATACGATGGCTGTTTTTGAGTAACGGAGAGAGCAAACCTGGGGCTTTTCATACACCTGGATTTTGCGTATTTATTACATGCTTTTCTGGCGGTTTGAATTGAACACATTTAAGTGAAACTGTCAAATTCTATCGAACAATTTTCTCATTGCGATTGATGATGTGTCTATCGATGACACATTTTGCTATCATTATATCACCAAGGCCTAGTGGAGCGTCCACTGTATATGTCCCTGTGAATGAGCGATTACTATAGAAACCAGTGTTGTAGTCAAGACCACCTAAACCAAGACCAAGTCATGACCAGGACCAGAGTGTATCAAGACCAAGAGTTTGAGGGGTTGCAGTCAAGTCAAGACCAAGAGTTTGAGGGGTTGCAACCAAGTCAAGACCAAGAGTTTGAGGGGTTGCAACCAAGTCAAGACCAAGAGTTTGAGGGGTTGCAATCAAGTCAAGGCCAAGAGTTTGAGGGGTTGCAATCAAGTCAAGACCAAGAGTTTGAGGGGTTGCAATCAAGTCAAGGCCAAGAGTTTGAGGGGTTGCAATCAAGTCAAGACCAAGAGTTTGAGGGGTTGCAATCAAGTCAAGACCAAGAGTTTGAGGGGTTGCAATCAAGTCAAGGCCAAGAGTTTGAGGGGTTGCAATCAAGTCAAGGCCAAGAGTTTGAGGGGTTGCAATCAAGTCAAGGCCAAGAGTTTGAGGGGTTGCAATCAAGTCAAGGCCAAGAGTTTGAGGGGTTGCAATCAAGTCAAGGCCAAGAGTTTGAGGGGTTGCAATCAAGTCAAGACCAAGAGTTTGAGGGGTTGCAATCAAGTCAAGGCCAAGAGTTTGAGGGGTTGCAATCAAGTCAAGACCAAGAGTTTGAGGGGTTGCAATCAAGTCAAGGCCAAGAGTTTGAGGGGTTGCAATCAAGTCAAGGCCAAGAGTTTGAGGGGTTGCAATCAAGTCAAGGCCAAGAGTTTGAGGGGTTGCAATCAAGTCAAGGCCAAGAGTTTGAGGGGTTGCAACCAAGTCAAGACCAAGAGTTTGAGGGGTTGCAACCAAGTCAAGACCAAGAGTTTGAGGGGTTGCAACCAAGTCAAGACCAAGAGTTTGAGGGGTTGCAACCAAGTCAAGACCAAGAGTTTGAGGGGTTGCAACCAAGTCAAGACCAAGAGTTTGAGGGGTTGCAACCAAGTCAAGACCAAGAGTTTGAGGGGCTGCAATCAAGTCAAGACCAAGAGTTTGAGGGGTTGCAACCAAGTCAAGACCAAGAGTTTGAGGGGTTGCAACCAAGTCAAGACCAAGAGTTTGAGGGGTTGCAACCAAGTCAAGACCAAGAGTTTGAGGGGTTGCAACCAAGTAAAGACCAAGAGTTTGAGGGGTTGCAACCAAGTCAAGACCAAGAGTTTGAGGGGCTGCAATCAAGTCAAGACCAAGAGTTTGAGGGGTTGCAACCAAGTCAAGACCAAGAGTTTGAGGGGTTGCAATCAAGTCAAGACCAAGACCATGGCAGGGCGAGACCGAGTCAAGACCAGGACCAGACCAGTGGATGTAAAGGGGCAGGGGAGGGGTGACAGCCATTAACAGGAAGAAACATTTCAAATTAGCAATGAGTCACGTTATTGGTCGCATTTGCAATTTAATGAAATCCCCACATGGTCTTGAAATAAAATCCCGAGTCCTCTATGTCCGAGACCGAGACAAGACCGAGTAAAAATGCAGTCGATTCTGAGATGAGACAAAGACCTTCAAAAAGTGGTCTTGAGACTGGTCTCGAGTCCTACAATATTAATAGAAATGATAATGTACAGTATTAGAACCAACACCTTCTGACCAATCAGAATCAAGTATTCAATAGCACTTTGGTCTCAAATGTAAATAATCTACAAGTATGCCTTTGTGATATGTTCTTCTAGTGTACTTCATTATATTAGGTTTAAAAAATTGTTTGAGCTCTTGACAGATTTGCACGCACTCTTCTCGAACGGTTAGGTGTAATTAACCTTTTGTAATTTTCCAAAAAAAAGAAAGATTGACGTGTATATGGAACAAATCTTGACCAAATTCAAGTGTCGAATAATTTTAAATGACCAATAAACGTGTCGCGCCACGGGATTTTTCTACCAGATGCTCTGTTATAGAATGTGTAGAAACGGCGTTGAAATTTTGCGCCACAATACCTTGCACCATTTTCGCTGGCTGATCCAGTAACTATCAACGAATAATCACTTCAATAGCGCCCCTACTGGATCAGCCAGCGAAAATGGTGCGAAATATCGAGGCGCAAAATTTCAACGCCGTTTCTACACATTCTGTAAACAGAGCATCTGGTAGAAAAATCCCGTGGCGTGACACAAATAATGAGTTTTGCAAGTTCTTGCTTTTGTAGCTCTACACTCTGCGAAACATCTCAAACGTCAAAATGATCAACTCAGATCTGGACTAACAGTCGACAGTTGAGAAATTGGCCTGTGATTTTGTCGTTAAGTCATTATCAGGAAGAAGAACAGGGCAGTATGGGTTTTTGCATTGCATGACACATCCGAATTAATGACAGCCATTTATAACAGCTCTTGGAAGTGTACTTACAGAGCACTGTAAACAATTTAAGAAGAATTATAATCCTAGTTATATGGCTTTAAGGTCGCAGGTTTCACTGATGGTTACTGCTCAGTAACAGACTGCACAAATCACCGTAACATTAACTTTATACCTTTAATGCTGAATTACAACGCCACACACACATAGCCTTATATTATTTTAACATAAAAATACGTCAGACAGCAATACGTTCTAGTGAAATACTGCTCCTGAAATCCTACAACCATATTTCTTAATATTTACTTGTTTTGCTTGGAGGTGAAATCAGCTTTTACGGGTTCACCTCCCACTCTTACTCCGAGGAATCTTTTCTCTTTTACTTTCCCTCAGCTGCCAAGTCAAATTCCAATTAAGTCGCATTACGCTGAATAGAGGCACTCGTGTTACAACATGTTTATACGCCATGAATAATAATAATGTGTGTTTATACACCGCCTAGCCAAAAATAAGTCACGCATGCTAATATTTCATTCCTCCACCTTTAGCTGTGATTACGGCGCTCATTTGCCGTGGCATTGTTTCGACAACCTTACGCAACATCATAACATTTATTTCCATCCAGACCTGCATTAATTTTTCACTGAGATCTTGTATTGATGATAGGAGAGTCGAAGCACTCTGTAAAGTCTTCTCCAGCGTCCCAAAGACTTTCAGTGGAGTTAAGGTCAGGACTCTGTGGTGTGTGAAAATGATTCCTCGTGCTCCCTGAACCACTCACAATCTGAGCCCTAATTTCATTACCGTGCCATTAGGAAAGAAAAAATCCATTGATGTGATGATAATCTGGTCATTCAGTACATTCAGGTGGTCAGCTGACTTCAGTTTTTTGCCCCATAACGTTGCCGGGTCTCGACCGGTCCATCTGAAGCAACTCCAGATCATAACCCTGCCTCCAGAGGCTTGTACAGTGGACACTATGCATGATGGGTTCATCGCTTCATCAGCTTCCCTTCTTACCCTGACGCTCAGGAATAGGGTCAATCTGGACTCATCAGATCACATGGCCTTTTTCCATCACTCCAAAGTCCAATCTTTATGCTCCATCGCAAATTAAAGCCTTTTCTCCGGATCAGTCTCACTACCAAGTGGTTTTCTTTTGGACACACAGCAGTTTAGTTCCAATCCTATGAGTTCTCATCACCTTGTGAATGTGGAAATGATCTTACTTTGACTGTTAAACATAGCCATGAGTTCTACTGTTGATTTTTTATGATTCGACTTCACCAAGCGTTTAAGTAATCTCTGATCATGGTCAGTCAGGATTTTTTTTTTCTGATCACATTTCTCCCATGAAGTTGATGCTTCTCCATTATCTTTCCAGGTTTTAATAATGTGTCGGTCAATTCTTAACCCAATTCCAGTCATTTCAGCTCAAATCTCCTCAGCTGTTTTCTTTGCTTGATCCAGGCCAATAATTTGACCTTCTGAAACATAAGGGGTGTTCACACGGCACATATTTGCATCGATGCTGCACCGATGTATTTTGTTCGATATATCTTACACCGGTGTAAATTTTGTGGAGCGTTCACACGTCACAAACCTGCTTACTAGAGAGAAGTGTGTTAGCACCGGTGCAGCCCCATTTGCGTTCACACGGCAGTTTTTGCGACCATGCTATACGATAGTAATAATGCGGAAATGAAATATGCGCATGCGTGAAAATGTACTTCCTTTTCTCGGTTGTCATGGCATCACCAAGCGCCGGGAAAACAACGTGGATGAAGACACCAGTGTTGCCAGATACTGCTGACGTTTTCCAGCCCAAAATATGTTCAAATCCGCCAAAATGCACTTAAAACCGCCCAATCTGGCAACACTGGAAGACACACAGTTCTGTTGTTGTTGATATTCGCCATTTTGGAAGCGCAAAATACCAGGATGCAAATTACGCAATACCCGTATGTAATCAACTCTCCTCACGCATAGCGAGTCTACCCCTGTAGCGTTCAGACGTCCCATTTTATATCGGTGCTGCCCCGCAAACTAGCATTTACTCTGGAGTACATTTCTTAAACCACCTCCCGAGCAGGGTTAGATTTGCACCGGTTTAAGCAGCTTTCAGGGGCTACACCGGTATAATTTTGTACCGTGTGAACGCTCTACCGGGGCAGCCCCGGTGCTACACCGGAGTAAAAGTTGCCGTGTGAACACCCCTATAGTAACATCTTTTCCATGATGACGGAATACGACTTCTGACGTGTTTGTTTAAGAAATGAGAAGCTACTCACTGCATCAGTGAGGGTTCAAAGAATTGCTGCCAGCTGGAACACATTAATCACTGCAGTAGTTATCTAGTCAAAGGCTCTCAAGTATTTGTTTATTTAAATCTAAACACTGATTTTTAATTTTTTTTTTTTGTCCAGGCAGTGCAAAAAGCAGCTGAATTATAAAGTGCAGTCATATAGCTTTAAGAAAACAGGATTTCTAGAAATAGTTGGCTGTTTCTGTTCAATAGGCTGCATATGAAGGTTTTACACCATCGTTCTGTTTAATTCTGGATTCTGATTGGTCAGAAAATGATGATAAATTTTCTATAACAGCAGCTCTGACAGTGGTACACCTGCAAATCATAAATTATAGCTTTATATTAATGCAAATTTTCTAATATTTTTAATCACAGATTTGATTTTTTTTTTTAAATATAAAGAATAGCCATGGCTTGGGCTTTAGTCATGAAAATCATGGTAAACAATATTGTATTGTGGTGGCTGACTATCATACAGAAGCACTCTGTAGAGTTTTATATGAAAATTTTAAAAAATCTCAAGCTAATGACTTACAATTATCAATGTAAGATAAAATAAGTTGATAGTAGAGAATAAAGTCAATTCTATTTTTCACCACTCTTTTGTCTGACTGTTTCAGGCCTCTCTGCTAGCTAACCTTGCTAACACAGCACTGTGCTAATCCTGCCAGTTAGCTAGTTAGCTTAGTTAACTCGGCTAATCTCTTCAGAAGTGTCTCTTTGCCTTTAGTAGCTAGTTATCTTCTCAAACTCGCTAATTAATCTTAGTTAAAGTAGTACTGTATGTTATTAAAGCCAAAACTAGCAAGCTAGCTAACCTAAGACTAACTATTATATAATTTAAAAAATAATAATAATAATGTTAAGCCAGGTTTGTTAGTTGTCTAGCACTTGGTATTAATTACTGTACATACTACTTTGACTAGCATTAGTGTTAATAAAAGCTAATCTTAGGCTAACTATTATGCAATTAAAATTTTTTGGTTGGGGTTGTAGCAAGCTAGCTAACATTAGACTCTTAGATTGTGCAAGCTCATTGCCAAACTTGCTGACAAACTAGCTAACATGAGGCTAACTAAGACGTAACTTAATACAAGCAGCTACATTCACGATTATTAAATATTTTGTGTAAACCAGTCTGAAACTGGTGGGAAATTGCTTGCTATGGTGTGACTGAGGAAGATGAGCCGCAGCATCTGTCCAGTTTTCGCATGTTAGAAATTAAGCGGCTGCCTCAAAAGTGAATCAAACATATTTAAAAAGAAAAAAAAAACACACGAGTGAGAACTTGCCACCTCAGCATTACATTGCTGGAATGAAACCTTTCGGGGAACTTTATCATGTATCACATGCGATTCAATCAATGAGGTACTTCATCATCAAATATCAGATTATTCTATTCACATTCACTGGATATACACGCTCTGATTGGCTACTCTACTACTAGGATATCAGCTCATATACCGTGAGTAGAGAAAAACAAAATGGCGGAGCGTGTTGCTGAACCAACCGAGGACGAAATAAAAACTCTACTTGAAAACAGAACCCCAAGAAATACAAAAAAATTTAAAAAAGCAACAAAATATGGAATGAAAGTATTTGATGGTCGGTTTGCGGCGGTGGGGCGGGGCGGGGCGGTTTGCAGTCAAGTGTGAAGCGGCTGGGATGAGAATCAGCACCTCCAAGTCCGAGGCCATGGTTCTTGACCGGAAAAGGGTGGCTTGCCCTCTCCAGGTTGGTGGAGAAGTCCTGCCTCAAGTGGAGGAGTTTAAGTATCTCAGGATCTTGTTCACGAGTGAGGGAAGGATGAAGCGCGAGATCGACAGGCGGATCGGTGCAGCCTCCGCAGTGATGCGGTCGCTTTACCGGTCCGTCGTGGTGAAGAAGGAGCTGAGCCAAAAGGCGAAGCTCTCAATTTATCGGTCGGTCTACGTTCCGACTCTCACCTATGGTCATGAGCTTTGGGTAATGACCAAAAGAACAAGATCGCGGATACAAGTGGCCGAAATGAGTTTCTTTCGCAGGGTGGCTGGGCGCTCCCTTAGAGATAGGGTGAGAAGTACAGTCACTCGGGAGGAGCTCGGAGTAGAGCCGCTGCTCCTCCACATCGAGAGGAATCAGCTGAGGTGGCTCGGGCATCTTTTTCGGATGCCTCCTGGACGCCTCCCTGGGGAGGTGTTCCAGGCATATCCCCCCGGGGAAGACCCAGGACACGCTGGAGGGACTATATCTCTCGGCTGGCCTGGGAACGCCTCGGTGTTCTTCCCGAGGAGCTGGCCGAGGTGTCTGGGGAAAGGGAAGTTTGGGCTTCCATGCTTAGACTGCTGCCTCCGCAACCCGGTCCCGGATAAAGCGGAAGAAGACGAGACGAGACGAGTATTTGATGGTAAGAATGCATCTTTTTATTTTTCAAGAATGATTATTATCGCATTTTTCACAAATTGCTCCTGTCATTTCACCGGCTTGTTTACATTCTAAGCGGAAATTATTTTGTCGGATGTTTTGCAGAAAGTTTTTATTGATCAAATTTGCATAAAATAAAAATGCTCCGTTTCTTAAAATCCAGTGAATGTGGAGAGAATAAAACAGTTATTCCATTCAATCTCGTCATACATGGATTATTGCCGACTCGGCGCTATGCGCCTCATCGACTATCAGCTCGTGTACGACTCGATTTCGTGGAATAACTGTTAATTACATCACATTCTGTTCTCTGTCTGTTTTAGGAAAAATAATAAAGCCATTTGTGTCTAACATACAAACAGGAAATATGTCTGTAGCTATATTTAGAGGTATTTGAATAAACTGGGTTACTGAATTTGCATACAAATGCAAAAGGGTGTCACTGTGTTTCAAGGGAATGCCTCCAAAGAGGAAAAGGCACAAATATGTTCGTTTAATTTCACATCTTATTTACATAACCAAACTCACTGCACCTCAGTACTGTTTTATATTCGCCTTTTGCTCCAATTCCTTCATTCGCATCAACTAGGCCTATAATTACCATCAGGTCGATATACATAATCCTGGTCTGTATGGATACATAAGACCTCAGAAAATAGATTTCCAGTGTCAGTAACACTGCGACTGTTGCTGTACCTGAGTAAATCATGATAAACTAAAGGAGATTAAGGCTACGTTCACACTGCAGGCTGAAGTGACTCAAATCCGATCTTTTCGCCCATATGTGACCTGTATCCGATCTTTTATTGACAATATGAACGACACAGATCCGATTTTTTCAAATCCGACCCAGGCCGTTTGGATATGTGGTCCTAATTCCGATTCCTATCCGCTCTTTTCATATGCGACTTCAGTCTGAACCACCAGGTCGCATTCATCCGACTTACACGTCATCAACAAGCCACAAACTTCACTATTCTGCGCTGAAGTAGGCGGCGGGTCTCTCAAAAAAAGTTACAACAACATGGCGCATAATCGCGGGCGCAGATAGAGGGTGGGACTCGTCCCACCCAGATTTAAATTCACCTCGTTCGGTCCCCCCCACTTATAGGGAGGAAAAAACGTCTATGCTGTCTTTCTTTGCATAAGGCAAACCTCACGGAAAAATCAAAAGACTAATTACCATTCGGTTTATTGAGGTGCACGGCAGTGTATACATAGTTGCAACAACTCACATAAAACAAAGACTGATATTCGGTTGGTTGAGCTGCGCAGACTGCACAGGTTGCGAGCTCGAGCTTGGTTGCTATGGTTACTAACAACAAGTTTGACAGGCATATCGGGGTTGAGGTTGGTTTGCTGGCAGCTTTGTCCCCCCCCCCCCAGTTTTTTGTCCCTCCCAGTTCAAAAAACGTATCTGCGCCCCTGCGCATGACATCAATGCGAGGGACGCTTCGGGCTGTGAAGGTTCTGAATCTTCTCAATGGAAGGACGCAGAGGTTAGGGAGCTGATTTCCATTTGGGGGGATGCAGCTATTCAAGCTAGACTGGATGAGTCATACCACAACCGGGCGGTTTTACTTCCGTAAACACTGGCCATGCTCACTGCGTGTGACGTCGTCGTATCCTGCAATGCGCATGCGGAACACTTTTAGGTCGCTTTTCGTTCATACTGAGGATCACATACAAGTCGCATATATTTGTTAATGTGAACGACCTCACAAAAAAATCGGATTTCACAAAAAAATCGGAATTGAGCATTAAGCCTTGCAGTGTGAACGTAGCGTTAGATTTTGTATCCTCGCTGAAAGTTTATTCTAAATTAGACACTGGATAACACAGTCATAGAAATGAGCCCATGGACAAAGATGGCGCTTTTTTCATTCAGCAACTCCTTGACTACAACTGGACAAAAAAAAATAAACATAGCAATACCACAAAGTACATGGACACTACAAAAGTTTTATTAAGTAGAGATGTTAACTTAATTAACTTAAGCCTAGGTCACAACCGGCCGTACGTGCTCCTACAGCCGGTCTACGTGCAAAAAAACGCAAGAAACGCACGGAGGGCGCGCGTGAAACGCACAGAGGGCACGCGTGTGACGTGCTGATTTTCGAGCCGCAGACCGGCCGCAGAGGTTCTTTGTCATGTCAAACAAACTCTACGGGCGCTAACGTTTTTTTCAGGTTGCAAGACAAACTTACGGCCAACGTGCGTCTTTCTCCACGAACAAAAAAAAAGCAGCGATTTGGGAAATGCCAAAAATCGCACGGCCAAAAAATCGTACGTCCGGTTGTGACCTAGGCTTTAGAGATGTTTAGTTAGAAAGAAAGCAGCAAAGCAAGCACAACTTTATTCATCACACACTTGTGAAATTTCCCCTCTGCATTTAACCCATCTGAAGCAGTGAACACACACACGTGAGCAGTGGGCAGCCACGCTAACAGCGCCCGGAGAGCAGTTGCGAGTTAGGTGCCTCGCTCAAGGGCACCTCAGCCCATATTAACCTAAAGGCCTCTGCATGCTCTTGCGACAAGGCTTTCGCAGATAGCTTTTCGCAGACAGTTGTAATTTATCGTTGAGCGGGGAGTAATAGGCGTGTGCGATGTTATTCACCGCCACAACGCAAGGGGGCGCGAAGTCGAGAAATCGCTAGGAGTAGTTGGTGGGTGTGGTTAGTGGAGTGTTTATCCTCCGGTTACTTATAATGACTAGAACTGGAGTCGTATAGATGTACGTACTTCCTCACTTCCTTGATCAACCGCTCTTCGTGCTGCTCCATCTTCGCTCGTGTTTTTAAAAATGCCGGTCGTGAAAACAAACCAAACCGGGAAAGTAGGGAAGCGGAAGTGTGTGTACAGCGGATGTAGAGTGGACCAATCAGAGCCCTCTTGTCTGCGACGCTGTCTGCGAGGCTTCTGCGGTGGTCACAATTTTTGGGAGGTGCGCGCAGAGCATCTGCGAAGGGGGGGGGCTTTGCAGAGCATCTGCGAAGGGGGGGGCTTCGCAGACGCCATCTGCGACGCCATCTGCGAGGACTGGGTTGTCAGCATAAATTGGCCTTAACCTGCATGTCTTTGGACTGTGGGGGAAACCGGAGCACCCGGAGGAAACCTACGCAGACACGGGGAGAACATGCAAACTCCGCACAGAAAGGCCCTCGCCGGCCACTGGGTTCGAATCCAGAACCTTCTTGCTGTGAAGCAACCATGCTAACCACTACACCAACTACGGTGTATTAGTTTAGTTAACTAACTAAAATGTTAGTTTTACTATTTTTATAAAACACAACTTTTAATATTCAAAACTAGAAATGTGTAGCGTAAATATGAAACTCTTTTTAAACTTGATCAACTCACAGTGCCATTTTGACTGATTAGCATGACAGCAAACACGCTAAAACATAACTAGCATGATAATGAACATACAGTACTAATCATAAACTAGCACTAAACATGCTAACTGAGAATTACGGCGATTTTGCTAACCACAAACTAACATTAAAGATTCTAACTGATGACCTAGCATTACAAGTAAACATGCTAAAACACTAACTAGCATTACAGTAAACATACTCAACAGATCCTAGCATTATATGCTATTATATAATACTAACTTGCCAAAACAGCATTGTTTCGTATTATATACTATTATATAGAGCGGCGGCTACAATTATCGACAGTCCATAATTATCGACACTTTTTCAAATTTACCAATAAAAAACAATTTTACAAAAGTGAGTTTCAGTTACAACAGTTATTATTGGTTAATTAATCAACCGGAAGACCCCGCCCTCACCCTCTGATCCTGTCTTCTGATGACACAGCTCATTACCCGAGATGGAATTTTTTTCAGCACGATCAGCAATTTTTCGGAAAACCCGGACGTGATCATCGCAGGTAAGCATGGCGGAAAGATCACGGACATGTTTTTACTGATCAAGTTCACCGATATTTCATGATCTCCTTGTCGAAACCTACTTTGTTTCTTACTCTTTCATTTGACAGCCGCCATTTTGTATCTAAACGCGCGTTTGAGAAGTCACGTGAGGTGTCGATAATAGTGATCACTTTCACCGGTGTCCACCATTATCGACACCCTGTGGGATTAAGCGACATTTACAACTGTGATGGATCGATCTTTGTGTAACATTGTTGAAGTAGATGAAGTACTTTAAAAAAATAAAAGTGCTGTGATTTATAATATTTTTTTTCTGATTCATAACAGAATGGAATGTTTATAGAGTATTTGGAATCCAATTGTGATAAATAGAATTAGACCAGAATTAAATTCCTAGCAGATAAAAAAAATTACATGCTTGAAATATTCAGGGTTTTTTTTGTAGTTTGTTGTAAATATCTACCACATATTACAATATCAGGAGGAGACATTTTATATTTTGGTTCGAGGAATGATATGTGACCTCTGACCTGGAGTTTCATGTGGTTACAATATCAATTCCCTGTTGACATTTATTGGTAAACTACAAAACTAGAAATTAATACGAACAACAACGAATGATGAACAAAATGTGATCTACAAAAATATTTAGAAAGCGGAACAAAAAGATTTTCTGACACGAGTTAAACATTATCAGTTCATTTGTTTACAAACATTAGAATTACTTCCTCATTTACGTAAATACCGACATCGATATATTTATATAAAGGTATTTTGTACTGAATATAAGTCTATGTAAAACAAAGTTTAAATAAAAACTGTTTTGTTAACTTAATAGCACATACTGATTATTATTTTTTTTAATATACAACCCCAATTCCAAAAAAGTTGGGACAAAGTACAAATTGTAAATAAAAACGGAATGCAATAATTTACAAATCTCAAAAACTGATATTGTATTCACAATAGAACATAGACAACATATCAAATGTGGAAAGTGAGACATTTTGAAATTTCATGCCAAATATTGGCTCATTTGAAATTTCATGACAGCAACACATCTCAAAAAAGTTGGGACAGGGGCAATAAGAGGCTGGAAAAGTTAAAGGTACAAAAAAGGAACAGCTGGAGGACCAAATTGCAACTCATTAGGTCAATTGGCAATAGGTCATTAACATGACTGGGTATAAAAAGAGCATCTTGGAGTGGCAGCGGCTCTCAGAAGTAAAAATGGGAAGAAGATCACCAATCCCCCTAATTCTGCGCCGACAAATAGTGGAGCAATATCAGAAAGGAGTTCGACAGTGTAAAATTGCAAAGAGTTTGAACATATCATCATCTACAGCGCATAATATCATCAAAAGATTCAGAGAATCTGGAAGAATCTCTGTGTGTAAGGGTCAAGGCCGGAAAACCATACTGGGTGCCCGTGATCTTCGGGCCCTTAGACGCCACTGCGTCACATACAGGCATGCTTCTGTATTGGAAATCACAAAATGGGCTCAGGAATATTTCCAGAGAACATTATCTGTGAACACAATTCACCGTGCCATCCGCCGTTGCCAGCTAAAACTGTATAGTTCAAAGAAGAAGCCGTATCTAAACACGATCCAGAAGCGCAGACGTCTTCTCTGGGCCAAGGCTCATTTAAAATGGACTGTGGCAAAGGGAAAACTGTTCTGTGGTCAGACGAATCAAAATTTGAAGTTCTTTATGGAAATCAGGGACGCCGTGTCATTCGGACTAAAGAGGAGAAGGACGACCCAAGTTGTTATCAGCGCTCAGTTCAGAAGCCTGCATCTCTGATGGTATGGGGTTGCATTAGTGCGTGTGGCATGGGCAGCTTACACATCTGGAAAGACACCATCAATGCTGAAAGGTATATCCAGGTTCTAGAGCAACATATGCTCCCATCCAGACGACGTCTCTTTCAGGGAAGACCTTGCATTTTCCAACATGACAATGCCAAACCACATACTGCATCAATTACAGCATCATGGCTGCGTAGAAGAAGGGTCCGGGTACTGAACTGGCCAGCCTGCAGTCCAGATCTTTCACCCATAGAAAACATTTGGCGCATCATAAAACGGAAGATACGACAAAAAAGACCTAAGACAGTTGAGCAACTAGAATCCTACATTAGACAAGAACGGGTTAACATTCCTATCCCTAAACTTGAGCAACTTGTCTCCTCAGTCCCCAGACGTTTACAGACTGTTGTAAAGAGAAAAGGGGATGTCTCACAGTGGGAAACATGGCCTTGTCCCAACTTTTTTGAGATGTGGTGTTGTCATGAAATTTAAAATCACCTAATTTTTCTCTTTAAATGATACATTTTCTCAGTTTAAACATTTGATATGTCATCTATGTTCTATTCTGAATAAAATATGGAATTTTGAAACCTCCACATCATTGCATTCCGTTTTTATTTACAATTTGGACTTTGTACCAACTTTTTTGGAATCGGGGTTGTAAATAATCATCTGGATGTCGATAATTGTGGAATGGTGTCGATAACTGTGGACAAAGGTGACGATAGTTGTGGAACGATGTCATGTGATCTCAACTGAACTCAAACTTTATTTATAGAGCACATTTAAAAACAACCGGGGTTGACCAAAGTGCTGTAGAGGTTAATATATATATAATATACATATAATACATACAATGGCACAATTACAAGAAATTAAGATAAATACTAAAATACTTAAACTTGGTTAAAAGCCAGGAAGAAAAAGTGTGTTTTTAGAGAAGATTTAAAAACCTCAAATGATCCTGCAGATCGGATGTGCCACGGCAAGTTATTCCAGAGCCTAGGGGCCGCCGCCACAAAGTCTCGGTCACCTTTGGTTTTTAGTTTTGTTTTAGGGGCGACCAGTAGCAGCTGATTAGAGGATCTCAGTGTTCTGGCAGGGGTGTGGATATGAATGAGCTCGGTCAAATACTGGGGAGCTAAGCCATTAAGAGCTTTCAAAACAAACAGTAAAATTTTCAAATCCATTCTAAAAGCAACCAGGAGCCAGTGCAGCGACGCAAGGGCAGGGGATATGTGGTCACGCTTGCGTTTGCCGGTGAGGAGATAGCAGGATGTTGGTGGGTTTCCTCACATGAACTGCTCGCTTCAAATCCTTCCACAACATTTCCATTGGATTAAGGTCAGGACTTTGACTTGGCCATTCCAAAACATTAACTTTATTCTTCTTTAACCATTCTTTGGTAGAACGACTTGTGTGCTTAGGGTCGTTGTCTTGCTGCATGACCCACCTTCTCTTGAGATTCAGTTCATGAACAGATGTCCTGACATTTTCCTCATATAATTGAGAATTCATTGTTCCATCAATGATGGCAAGCCGTCCTGGCACAGATGCAGCAAAACAGGCCCAAACCATGATACTACCACCACCATGTTTCACAGATGGGATAAGGTTCTTATGCTGGAATGCAGTGTTTTCCTTTCTCCAAACATAACGCTTCTCATTTAAACCAAAAAGTTCTATTTTGGTCTCATCCGTCCACAAAACATTTTTCCAATAGCCTTCTGGCTTGTCCACATGATCTTTAGCAAACTGCAGACGAGCAGCAATGTTCTTTTTGGAGAGCAGTGGCTTTCTCCTTGCAACCCTGCCATGCACACCATTGTTGTTCAGTGTTCTCCTGATGGTGGACTCATGAACATTAACATTAGCCAATGTGAGAGAGGCCTTCAGTTGCTTAGATGTTACCCTGGGGTCCTTTGTGACCTCACGCTTGCGTTTGCCGGTGAGGAGACGGGCAGCTGCGTTTTGCACCAGCTGCAGACGGTGCAAGAGTGAGTGGTCCAGGCCAAAATAAAGTGAGTTACAGTAATCCAATCTCGTGTTAATAAAAGCATGGATTACAGTCTCCAGATCTCTACGTGGCAGGTATCCTTTTACTTTCGATAAAATCCTCAAATAGTAAAAACTGTTTTTCACGACCGAGCTAATCTGGCAATTGAATTTTAGCCTGTCATCAAATATTACACCAAGATTTTTTACAGAAGACCGAATGTTTGGTGTAAGGGAGCCCAGAAAGCCAGCAGGAAAGTCTGCTGGACCACATCCAAACATTATAATTTGATAATTTGTGATTTGATACGCTAAGTCAGGGGTGTCAAACCTGATCCATAAAGGGCCTTGTGGCTGCAGGTTTTCATTCCAGCCATGCAGCAGCACACCTGACTTGGCTCATTCAATCAACTGAACTGTCTTCACACAGTCAAATACTTGCAGCCACACCCACCCTTGATTAAAGGGTGGGTGTGTCAGTTGATTGAATAAGCCAAATCAGGGTGCTGCTGCATGGCTGGAATGAAAACCTGCAGCCACACGGCCCTTTATGGATCAGGTTTGACACCCCTGCGCTAAGTAATCGGGAATCAACTCATTTTTTCCCAGTGGAAGTTTGAGTAACTATTCATACACAATTTATGTACTGAAAGTCTTTTTTTACTTTTGCAGTAGCCAAAAGATCGTTAAGGTGTCGATAATTGTAGCTGCCGCTCTAGTAGCTTTCTATTGGACCTGGTTCTGGGTCTGTCAGATTTAATAAGGAAGTAAGATTTTTTTTCTTTTTTTTTAATGCCACTTGTTTACTCTATTTGTCCAACGGCAATTATGAATTTTACAAAAACAGCCTGGACACTTCTGCATAGGGAAATTGTGTTCATAATTTTTTAAAATACTTAAAAAGTCGTACTTTCTATGCTGAACTCACATTCCCATCATGTTACAGCTGCACTTAGGAGAACAGGCTGAGTGAGAGTGAGACAGAAAAAACAAGAGAGATGAAAAGGTTCATCATCATGGTGTGAAATGTTTGTTTTTTGTTTTTGTTTTATCTTGTGCAGATAATAGGACTCATGAGAAATGACAATGCTTAAATGACTTCTGCAGGACGTCACCTGAGGCGTGGTGATGTGCTAACTGAGTTCTTGTCAGGGTGTACACCTGACTCCGAACACTGGATCAGAGTACCTGTCAAACAAGTCCTGTGGAGTGTTCATTCACATGGACATGCATACAGTGGTGCTTGAAAGTTTGTGAACCCTTTAGAATTGTCTATATTTCTGCATAAGTATGACCTAAAACATCAAATCCTAAAAGTAGATAAAGAGAACCCAGTTAAACAAATGAGACAAAAATATTATACTTACATATTACATATCTGTGAGTGGCAAAAGTATGTGACCCTTTGCTGTCAGTATCTGGTGTGACCCCCTTGTGCAGCAATAACTGCAACTAAACGTTTGCGGTAACCGTTGATCAGTCCTGCACACCGGCTTGGAGGAATTTTAGCCCGTTCCTCCGTACAGAACAGCTTCAACTCTGGGATGTTGGTGGGTTTCCTCACATGAACTGCTCGCTTCAGGTCCTTCCACAACATTTCCCTTGGATTAAGGTCAGGACTTCGACTTGGCCATTCCAAAACATGAACTTTATTCTTCTTTAACCATTCTTTGGTAGAACGACTTGTGCGCTTAGGGTCGTTGTCTTGCTGCATGACCCACCTTCTCTTGAGATTCAGTTCATGGACAGATGTCCTGACATGTTCCTTTAGAATTCGCTGGTATAATTCAGAATTCATTGTTCCATCAATGATGACAAGCCGTCCTGGCGCAGATGCAGCAAAACAGGCCCAAACCATGATACTACCACCACCATGTTTCATAGATGGGATAAGGTTCTTGTGCTGGAATGCAGTGTTTTCCTTTCTCCAAACATAACGCTTCTCATTTAAACCAAAAAGTTCTATTTTGGTCTCATCTGTCCACAAAACATTTTTCCAATAGCCTTCTGGCTTGTCCACGTGATCTTCAGCAAACTGCAGATGAGCAGCAATGTTCTTTTTGGAGAGCAGTGGCTTTCTCCTTGCAACCCTGCCATACACACCATTGTAGTTCAGTGTTCTCCTGATGGTGGACTCATGAACATTAACATTAGCCAATGTGAGAGAGGCCTTCAGTTGCTTAGATGTTACCCTGGGGTCCTTTGTGACCTCGCCGACTATTACACGCCTTGCTCTTGGAGTGATCTTTGTTGGTCGACCACTCCTGGGGAGGGTAACAATGGTCTTGAATTTCCTCCATTTGTACACAATCTGTCTGACCGTGGATTGGTGGAGTCCAAACTCTTTAGAGATGGTTTTGTAACCTTTTCCAGCCTGATGAGCATCAACAACACTTTTTCTGAGGTCCTCAGGAATCTCCTTTGTTCGTGCCACGATACACTTCCACAAACATGTGTTGTGAAGATCAGGCTTTGATAGATCCCTGTTCTTTAAATAAAACAGGGTGCCCACTCACACCTGATTGTCATCCCATTGATTGAAAACACCTGACTCTAATTTCACCTTCAAATTAACTGCTAATCCTAGAGGTTCACATACTTTTGCCACTCACAGATATGTAATATTGGATAATTTTCCTGAATAAATAAATGACCAAGTATAATATTTTTGTCTCATGTGTTTAACCGGGTTCTCTTTATCTACTTTTAGGACTTGTGTGAAAATCTGATGATGTTTTAGGTCATATTTATGCAGAAATATAGAAAATTCTAAAGGGTTCACAAACTTTCAAGCACCACTGTATGAATGATGTCTACATGCATGCCTGACATTCCCCTGACAGCTATTTCTGAAAACATATAATAATAATAATAATAATAATAATAATAAAGTCCAAAATTTGCATACACACAGAGTATAAAGCAAAAATGAATATTCCATGCAAGTCATTAAATTAAACAGAAATGAAATAATCACACACCATGAGCACAAACACACACACACACACACACACACACACACACACAGAGAAAATGTAACTCTTGTGATCCAGCTGAGCTGCTCACTTACCTTTTCTTTCAGAGGTTTCCGGTGGTCTCTGACTTTATGAAGGTTCTAGAAGTTCTCCATGATGTGAAAGTGACTCTGTCCTGCATCTCATCCCACTGCCTTCCTCTGAAACTCTGAACCGCACTGGAGCCTGAGTGCGGGGGAGAGCACTGAACCGGATATGGAAGGCCGAAGGGTGCAAAACTCACCTAACTTTACACAGGAAACTAACCAAAAACAAGACATGCTTTAATGCTTTTGAAATAAAATACTATTTAAATACTTTATTTAATTAAAAAATGTTATCCATACACGACACTTTTTTGATGGAATAAAAACATTCCCTTCTAGCGGGTTTCATTCATTTGGTTCGATAGCGTGCAATATTGTTAGCATATCGCTTATCCTACATGGAGAATGAGCGTTGAATATGGTTTACGATATTGCATGGTTGTCAAGACAACATGATGTCACATGTCGGAGATGTAAAACTTCCGCGCCGGCAAGCGACTGTGACAATTTGTAAACAAACATGGCCGCCAGGTTTGCGTCGTTAAATACGGAAGATTTTGAGAGAATTTTGAAAGAGAAAGACGCGTCAAACACCCAAAGGAATGTGTATGTATAATAATAATAATAATAATATTGGCTGGGGGTGGCACGGTGGTGTAGTGGTTAGCGCTGTCGCCTCACAGCAAGAAGGTCCGGGTTCGAGCCCCGGGGCCGGCGAGGGCCTTTCTGTGTGGAGTTTGCATGTTCTCCCCGTGTCCGCATGGGTTTCCTCCGGGTGCTCTGGTTTCCCCCACAGTCCAAAGACATGCAGGTTAGGTTAACTGGTGACTCTAAATTGAGCATAGGTGTGAATGAGTGTGAATGGTTGTCTGTGTCTATGTGTCAGCCCTGTGATGACCTGGCGACTTGTCCAGGGTGTACCCCGCCTTTCGCCCGTAGTCAGCTGGGATAGGCTCCAGCTCGCCTGCGACCCTGTAGAACAGGATAAAGCGGCTACAGATAATGAGATGAGATGAGAATATTGGCTGGGGGTGGCACGGTGGTGTAGTGGTTAGCGCTGTAGCCTCACAGCAAGAAGGTCCGGGTTCGAACCCCGTGGCCGGCGAGGGCCTTTCTGTGTGGAGTTTGCATGTTCTCCCCGTGTCCGCGTGGGTTTCCTCCGGGTGCTCCGGTTTCCCCCACAGTCCAAAGACATGCAGGTTAGGTTAACTGGTGATTCTAAATTGACCGTAGGTGTGAATGTGAGTGTGAATGGTTGTCTGTGTCTATGTGTCAGCCCTGTGATGACCTGGCGACTTGTCCAGGGTGTACCCCGCCTTTCGCCCGTAGTCAGCTGGGATAGGCTCCAGCTTGTCTCCGACCCTGTAGAACAGGATAAAGCGGCTACAGATAATGAGATGAGATGAGATAATATTGGCTGGCTTTTTTCATGGTATATCAGGTATATTCCATTCAGCTACTCGTCTTTGACTCATTCAATATCATGCGGACATCCACTCCGCAGATTACGGATCTCCCACGCCAGCGCCAATCCGGATCCGGGACGGGCAGAGGCGATTCTAGAGTCTGTTGTGGCCCCAAGCAAAAATTTCCAGGGGGCCCTTCTGACCAGTGTTCATCACTAATATGTTATAAATAATCTGACACCAATGAACAATATATGAAACCAAAGTTTTTTAAATTCCAAATGTGAAAATACAATAAAAAACAAAATAAATAAGCCCTCGGGCCCCAACTCTCTGGGGGCCCCTGGGCCAGGGGGCCCCAAGCAGTTGCCTGCCTTGCCTGTTCATAAGCTGCGCATCTGTGCACGGGAATTCCAGCTCACCTTCAACTCACTTCCTGGTTTTCACCCCTGCCTATATAAAGACCGTTCTCAGACCCTGACTTTGCCAGAACGTCTCGTTTTGCTATTCCAGCCATTTCTGTACCTTTATTGCATTTCATGGTTTTTGCTCAAGCTATTTTTCTCATTTATGGTTTTTGCACTTAGGGTTTTCTTCTTGTTTATGTTTTTTTGCTCTAGCGTTTTTGTCCTTGTCTGCCTTGTGTTTTTGTCAAGTTTTTTGTCTCTTTTTACCTGGACTATTTTGCCATTTGTTTTTGTCCCGTTTGTTCACCTTTTTGCCACGCCCTTTTTCCCTGGATTAAATCACTTTTTTTTTTAAATTGGATTACTGTCTGTGTTCTGCTTGTGGATCCTTATCTCACCACACCTCCACCTCCCCTAACACATGCTAGCTGAGTGGAATATATCTGATATACCACTCAACACCAGTCAATATTATTCATTAGAAAATAATTATTTAACCCCTTCAATGCCCTTGGATGAGTCACGTATGTCATGAAATCTTTTGCCGCTGTGCCTTATGACGGACGAATGTTTTAGGCATTGGCTGTAATTCACATGTGCCACTGTGAAGTAAAAGTAATGTGCCATGTACTGTACTGTAAGGTACATAAAAGGAGGTGTTTATGACGAGTAGCGTACGTCATAAGGCACAGCGGTAAAAGATTTCATGACGGACATGACTCGTCCAAGGGCATTAAAGGGGTTAAATACTCTATAAAGGCTAGTGAATAAAACTTAAAAATTTAATGCAGAAAACCAGCTTTTATGAAAAAAAGAGGTAACCTTAAATAAAAGCATTTAACTTTATTACATTCCATTACATACATTTAGCAAACGCTCTTATCCAGAGCGACGTACAGTACAACATACCCAGAGCAGCCTGGGGAGCAGTTGAGGGTTAGGTGCCTTGCTCAAGGGGCATTTCAGCACTTCCTGCTGATCCAGGGAATCAAACAAGCAACCTTTTGATCCCAAAACTGCTTCTCTAACCTTTAGGCCATGGCTTTATTCAGAAAAGAAAAAGACAGACAGACTTTAAATAGGCAGCTTGGTCATACAGCGGTTTGCTAGGTCACAACTCCAGGGTCACTGGTTCAGTTCGGAGTTTGAATTACTGTCTGTGTGGAACATGTTGCTGTTGTGTCATGTCATGTGGGTTCCTTCCTGGTTCTCCAGGTTTCCTCCCACCTCCAAAAAAATGTACCAGTAGCTGCGATGGACTAACATCCCATCCAGGGTGTATTCCTTGCATTACGGTTCAGATCTACAGCAACGCTGAATGATTACAAAATGCTTACTTGATGAATGAATGATTAAAAAAGCAATCTATTTCAGACCAATAAAATAAAACAGTGAACTTCAAAGAAAAAAACTCAAAGCGAAAAATATGATGCAATCAGCTTAAAAAATAAATAAAGAGGGCGTTGTGGCTCAGGTGGATAAGGCGCCATACCATAAATCCGGGGACCCGGGTTCGATTCCGACCCGAGGTCATTTCCCGATCCCTCCCCATCTCTCTCTCTCCCACTCATTTCCTGTCTCTACACTGTCCTATCCAATAAAGGTGCAAAAAGCCCAAAAAAATATCTTAATAAAAAGCAACTACATTTCTACGAAGTTCATTCATCTGTTATCTATACCGTTTACCCATTGTGGGTCACGGGGAAGCTGGAGCCAATTCCAGCTGACTTTGGGTAAGAAGCCGGGTATACCATAGACAGGTCGCAAATCAATCGCAAGGTTAACACACACCCCTTTTCCACCAACAAAGAATGGGTACCGCTCTTGTTCGCACACCAAATTTTGACCTGTTCAGAGCATTTCGACCAAAAATTAATTGGTTCAGAGTCTGAAAAGTTGGTACCAAAATATAGCTGATTTTTCCAGTTTGATCCATGATGACATCTGTGGGCATCATTAGTTCTGAGAGGAAGCAGAGCACAATGGAATCGAGAACGCAACGAAAAGGAAACATCTTCAGAAAAAAATGGACCGAAAACAAATATCTGCAATAACAGAACAAAAGCTCGGAGGTAATCAATGCATTCTGCCATCTTGCAACTACTGTTTACTCCTGTTGTGAATTGTGCCATGCCCTCCGTTCATGATGCATCCTTGATTACAACGATTCCACTCAAAACTGGTGAAAACGTGGGCTAGTTCACTAGCTGGCACCAAGGTTCAAAGAATCCTGAACGGAACCAGTTCAAGAACCCATTCTCTATTGGTGAAAAAGGGGTAACAGCCAGACAGACAGCCATTCATACTCACACTGACACCTATTGACATTTTCGAGTAGCCAGCTTGACGAATCCACATGTCTTTGGACTGTGGTACGATAGGAAACATGCAAACTCCACACAGAAAGGCCCTGGTCGACTGCCAGGTTCAAACCGAGAACCTGCTCGCTGTGAGGCAACAGTGTTAACCACTTCACCACCATTAACAGAAGTTAACTCTAACAAAAGGACCAACATTAAATAAAACCATCAAACTATTATTTTTTCTTTTCTTTTAAAATTTTCCTCCATTTCATTTTCAGGTCCTGATTTATTTGAATTTGTTCTATTTATTTTATATTTCAACCTTAACACACCATGTCTTCATGGAGCTCACTTTGTGCACAGGAGCATTGTCGTGCTGGAACAGGTTTGGGCCTCTTAGTTCCATCCATCCATTATCTCTAGCTGCTTATCCTGTTCTGCAGGCAAGCTGGAGCCTATCCCAGCTGACTACGGGCAAAAGGTGGGGTACACCCTGGACAAGTCGCCAGGTCATCACAGGGCTGACACATAGACACAGACAACCATTCACACCTACGCTCAATTTAGAGTCACCAGTGAACCTAACCTGCATGTCTTTGGACTGTGGGGGAAACCAGAGCACCCGGAGGAAACCCACGCGGACACGGGGAGAACATGCAAACTCCGCACAGAAAGGCCTTCGTCGGCCGCTGGACTCGAACCCAGGACCTTCTTGCTGTGAGGCGACTGTGCTAACCACTACACCACCATGCCGCGCCTCTTAGTTCCAGTGAAGGGAAATTATAATGCTATAGCATACAAAGACATTCTGTACAATCTTTATACTCATTTTAAAATTTGACAATGAAGAACACGTTCACGTCATATGTTTTAACATGAAAATTATTATGATGAACCGCGAATATGCAGTACATGTGGGCTGTGTTGTGGGCTGTATGGCTCTGAAGGAAATTAGCTGTGGTTTTCATCTCGTTGGCCTTCCATAGAGCACATTGGTCCTTTGGCGCCCTCACCAGGACATAAAGCATAAAGCTATGGATGAACAGGCATCATGCTTGAAGATAATGTTTGTCCTGCAGTCTGTGTTGATAAGGGCCCGAGGCAATGAGGAAGTGGATGGGGAATAAAGGATAAGGGACAGACTTTGGATAAGACCCAGGCCCACTGCTCCCTTCCTCCTTTTCCTAAGATCAAGTCTCAACCCCAAAGATCTGTGTGTGCTGTAAAACTTTTGTGTTTAAAGTATTGGACTAGGATGCAGGAAATATTGTATTGTGTTGGTGTAGAGGCCATGTCTAAGAACCATGGGGGCAATTACTAAAAATGCAAGCTTTAAAAATAAGTAGTCGAGCGGCGGCTACAATTATCGACATCTTAACGATCTTTTGGCTGTTGCAAAAGTAAAAAAAGACTTTCAGTACGTAAACTGTGCATGAATAGTTACTCAAACTTCCACTGGGGAAAAAACGAGTTGATCCCCAATTATTTAGTGTATCAGAACACGTGACACCGTTCCACAATTATCGACACCTTTGTCCACAGTTACCGACACCGTTCCACAATTATCGACACCTTTGTCCACAGTTATCAACATCCAGATGATTATTATTATTTAAAAAAAAAAAAAGTGTGGTATTCAGTTAACAGAACATAGTTTTTATTTAAAATTTGTTTTACATAGGCTTATATTCAGTACAAAACACCTTTATATAAATATATCGATGTCGGTATTTACGTAAATGTGGAAGAAATTCTAATGTTTATAAACAAATGAACTGATAATGTTTAACTCGTGTCAGAAAATCTTTTTGTTCCGCTTTCTAAATATTTCCGTAGATCACATTTTGTTCATCATTCGTTGTTGTTCGTATTAATTTCTAGTTTTGTAGTTTACCAATAAATGTCAACAGGGAATTGATATTGTAACCACATGAAACTCCAGGTCAAAGGTCACATATCATTCCTCGAACCAAAATTTAAAATGTCTCCTGATATTGTAATATGTGGTAGATATTTACAACAAACTACAAAAAAAAAATGTTCAGAATGGAATAGAAAAATCTGAATATTTCAAGCATGTCATTTTTTTATCTGCTAGGAATTTAATTCTGGTCTAATTCTATTCATCGCAATAGGATTCCAAATACTCTATAAACATTCCATTGTTACGAATCAGAAAAAGAATTATCATAAATCACAGCACTTTTATTATTTTTTTTAAAAGTACTTCATCTACTTCAACAATGTTACAGAAAGATCGATCCATAACAGTTGTAAATATCACTTCATCCCACAGGGTGTCGATAATGGTGGACACCGGTGAAAGTGATCACTATTATCGACACCTCACGTGACTTCTCAAACGTGCGTTTACAGTGGTGCTTGAAAGTTTGTGAACCCTTTAGAATTTTCTATATTTCTGCATAAATATGACCTAAAACATCATCAGATTTTCACACAAGTCCTAAAAGTAGATAAAGAGAACCCAGTTAAACAAATGAGACAAAAATATTATACTTGGTCATTTATTTATTGAGGAAAATGATCCGATATTACATATCTGTGAGTGGCAAAAGTATGTGAACCTTTGCTTTCAGTATCTGGTGTGACCCCCTTGTGCAGCAATAACTGCAACTAAACGTTTGCGGTAACTGTTGATCAGTCCTGCACACCGGCTTGGAGGAATTTTAGCCCGTTCCTCCGTACAGAACAGCTTCAACTCTGGGATGTTGGTGGGTTTCCTCACATGAACTGCTCGCTTCAGGTCCTTCCACAACATTTCCATTGGATCAAGGTCAGGACTTTGACTTGGCCATTCCAAAACATTAACTTTATTCTTCTTTAACCATTCTTTGGTAGAATGACTTGTGTGCTTAGGGTCGTTGTCTTGCTGCATGACCCACCTTCTCTTGAGATTCAGTTCATGGACAGATGTCCTGACATTTTCCTTTAGAATTCGCTGGTATAATTCAGAATTCATTGTTCCATCAATGATGGTAAGTCGTCCTGGCCCAGATGCAGCAAAACAGGCCCAAACCATGATACTACCACCACCATGTTTCACAGATGGGATAAGGTTCTTATGCTGGAATGCAGCGTTTTCCTTTCTCAAAACATAATGCTTCTCATTTAAACCAAAAAGTTCTATTTTGGTCTCATCCATCCACAAAACATTTTTCCAATAGCCTTCTGGCTTGTCCATGTGACCTTTAGCAAACTGCAGATGAGCAGCAATGTTCTTTTTGGAGAGCAGTGGCTTTCTCCTTGCAACCCTGCCATGCACACCATTGTTGTTCAGTGTATAATATACATCAATCTCAAGACTGAATCCAAGGCACACAGGCTTGGAGTGTAGCTTTGGGATTTACAGTATGGGCTTGATGGGATTTATGTCTAGTTCAATTCATAGTCAGGAATTATATATTTTGTTATTTGTTAAATAGTCCTTATGTTTCTGTCTGTCCACACAGTAAAACCTGAATCCCCCCCCCAAATCAATCAATCAATCAATCAATCAATCAATCTTGTGCTTATATGCTTCCAGCTCTTGCTTACTTTTAATATTCACTTTTTCAGAAAAATTTTTTTCAGTCAATATTTAATTCTGTCACCAACAGGGGGCGTAATTGTATCAGAGTGACTGGTAATTGGGCCAGGACCAATCCATATAACATTCTACATGCTGTAGATTTCTTTAGGACTGTAGTCTCGGTATAGTAGCTATTAAAAACTGGAACAAAAGTAGACCTGCACACACACACACAATCACAACAAAACCCCTTTAGGTATAAAATTATACATTAAAAAAAATTTTTAGTGAACATGTTATTTATTGTTTAGTCTTTGTTGCAAAGCACATATGGCTGGGAAACATTTACAGTTTAGCCTAATATACAAAGTGTAGTCTTGTACAACATACATACTGTCATTTTATCTCATTATCTCTAGCCGCTTTATCCTGTCCTACAGGGTCGCAGGCAAGCTGGAGCCTATCCCAGCTGACTACGGGCGAAAGGCGGGGTACACCCTGGACAAGTCGCCAGGTCATCACAGGGCTGACACATAGACACAGACAACCATTCACACTCACATTCACACCTACGCTCAATTTAGAGTCACCAGTTAACCTAACCTGCATGTCTTTGGACTGTGGGGGAAACCGGAGCACCCGGAGGAAACCCACGCGGACACGGGTAGAACATGCAAACTCCACACAGAAAGGCCCTCGCCGGCCACGGGGCTCGAACCCGGACCTTCTTGCTGTGAGGCGACAGTGCTAACCACTACACCACCGTGCCGCCCCTGGATTTATATCGATATTTAATTCCATTATGTAATTTATTATATTATATGGACACGAGTGTTTTACTGGGAAATACGCCACTCCTGTTTTTCATCCAAGCTCCATCCGGGACATGGAGAACCAAAACCATGACATAAATCTCTTTATTTTTTTCGCGGTGCGGTTTCCATCAAATCCTGCGCTCTGATTGGCTAGCGAGCGGGTCCGTATCCTACAATACGGACCCCGGTTACGGACCTCTGGCGACTCGCTCGTTCACAACAACAAACATAGTAGAATTTTTTGTCAACATTTATCTTTTTTTTTTATAAGATTTATTTATAAGATTATCAAAAATCTTATAAATTTTTGCCAGCATTTCTCAGGAGAATAGCGTTAATTTTACAGCATGGATAGCGATAACGACAGTGTTCACAGTGAAAGCGAGTTTTACTACCCTGTGGAAGAAGAAATAAAAGAAAACATTTCAGGAGAAAGCTAAAAACCTGTAACTGTTGCTAACGCCGAGCAAAAACAGGGCTGAATCCTGAATGACTCAATTTTGTGTAAATAGGGGACTACATATGCGGCAAAATATATTTTTTTTCCTGCCATGGAAGTGCACTTGTATACCGAGGAGGAAGCCATTTGCATTACAGCCGTGAATGAGGATTCAAAATGGCGGCTCGGCTCGGTTTTCCCTTTCGGGCGCTCTCGTTTTCTGTTAGAATTTGGTAAAGAAAAAAATATATATATTATTTACCAGCTTAAGGTCGGTCCGTATGGTGAAATACCGTGACCTCAGCCTGGAATACTGACCTCGGCCCAAAGGGTCTCGCTCAGTACTTTTAAGACCTCGGTCACGGTATTTCACCATACGGACCTCCCAGCTGCTAAATAACATATGTATGTAACTGGTGAAGAAATTGATGAGTGAGTTGTTTTGATAAATTTGCAGACTTTTTGTTTGTCAGTGTCTCATCTCATCTCATTATCTCTAGCCGCTTTATCCTGTTATACAGGGTCGCAGGCAAGCTGGAGCCTATCCCAGCTGACTACGGGCGAAAGGCGGGGTACACCCTGGACAAGTCGCCAGGTCATCACAGGGCTGACACATAGACACAGACAACCATTCACACTCACATTCACACCTACGGTCAATTTAGAGTCACCAGTTAACCTAACCTGCATGTCTTTGGACTGTGGGGGAAACCGGAGCACCCGGAGGAAACCCACGCGGACACGGGGAGAACATGCAAACTCCGCACAGAAAGGCCCTCGCCGGCCACGGGGCTCGAACCCGGACCTTCTTGCTGTGAGGCAACAGTGCTAACCACTTGTTTGTCAGTGTGTCGATATAAAAAAAAGAAAATCACATGTTGGCTTGAAGATATGAAGTTTATCATCTCGTGTTGAAAAACTTGCATTCTTCAGACGAAATACATCACGGATCTGTGCGACATATTTAAATAATATTGGCTGGCATTGAGTGGGATATCAGATGTCGTCCATTCAGCTAGCATGATACTGAACGAGTCGAAGACGAGTTTTGAAACATCAAAACACACAAGTACACTCGAGAGTGGAGTGTTCACTAGCAACCAGCTGTCAGTTACAAAGCGGTGGACAACGACCAAATCACTTTCTTTCTATGTGGACGACCCTTTACTGTTTTCTGATTTGGAAACCTCAAGCTACAGCTTTAATACACTTTAAATGTTATTGTGTGTGTACGTTGCCAATATGTTCATTTAATAAATTAATTTAGTGCACATATCATCATCACGGCTGCCATGATGATACCTGATCCATGACTGCTGCTTCAAAACTCTCAGATTTGAAACAGTGGGCTGCTGACTCACCCTCTGTGCTACCAAAAGCTTAAAGTCTAACCACGACCACGGCCATTTTAGGACTAGCGCTAACTTGGCTAATTTGTAGCGCCATTAGCGTTTCAGAGTCTCCAGCAAAAATGAGCCCGTCGTCTGTAACAGGTTATAATTGATCCTTAAAAATCTGTTTAATTGAAATCCTCTAATTATTAAGTCTGTAAAACTTTCAAAACCACAGTATGAATGAATGAGCTCATTCAGAAAAGTATGCAGGCTAGTGCTAATGCTAGCTTATGTTTATATTGTCTATGCATGCACTTAGAGAATAAACAAAATAGTTGAACAGAATAGTTGAAGAAACCACTCTTATCCTATGTATAAGATTGGCGTGAAAACGGAAAACGGGAATCAAACCTAATCATATAAAGCACTTCGCAAAATCTAAGCTACGTTTTCTTTCTTCCTGCCACAAGTCCGGTTCATCCTCCTTCAGATCTCCGTGTTCTTGAGAAAACAATGATGTCGGAGTGCAAAATTTAGTGGTGTGGAAAAGGCTTGTAAAAGTTGCTTGTGATTTGGGTCGTGGCTTGCCTCGCAGTGGAACAGCTGGAAAAACATCTGTGAAAGATGTACACTTTGTATGTTGTGTTTGCGCTCAAGTGTGACACACAGTAAATGATCCTGGGAGACTTGTGACATTAAAAAGCAAACAAACAAACGAAATAAGTGTTCTGTTGTTGTTCTGATGAAGCAAGATAGACTACCTAAAATGGAAAACTTTGCCGCCATGGTGACGGTTGCTAAGGTAAGAGCAGGGTTATTACGGGGTTGACGGCATGGCGGGGATGAGTACTGTATTTATTATTATTGTTCTTTTTTATTATTTATGTCAATGAGTCAATCAATCGGTGGTATTTGTGGTGATTGTTTGAAAGGTAAAGTGTCTGATGGAAGAAAAATCGTTCAGTCAAGACACTAAGTGAGTTTCTACTATGAGGTAGGTCCAGAAAAGTATTTTTTCCCCAAGTATTACTGGGGCGCTTCTGCTCCCAAACCCCAGCTTATCAATTTCGTTCTTGTTCGGTCATCAACTCAGGTGATTGGACTCAAACGCCATTGCATGACTTTTAAACTCCGCCCCCTAGCACCGTTCTTGTTGCTATAAATAAACTCCACCCCTAGCACCGTTATGATCACTAAAGTGCAAACTAGCCTATGGTATTTGTCCAAAGATCTCAAAAACGAGTTTGCTAACATGTTTGGATTGTTGCGTAATTCCAAATGCTATCCTAGGTAACGTTAGCTTCCTTCTTTGCTTAGCTACAAACTTCCAGCCCTCTCTTCATTCACTGTAGTTTTTACAAAACTATCTAAACAACTAACTCTCACTAGTTTTTTTTTTTTTACTCAGTTGTGTTTTGAAGGTTGGAACCTCTACACCATCTTCACTGCCCATGTCAGGCATTACTGCTCAGTCTTTGATTAGATATTTTTAGATTATGAATTTTGGGGTGGGACGGAGGTGGAGCACCTGAAGTAGCACTGAAGGGAGGTGTGGATTTGTTTGGCTGCTGGATTCAAATATCAACAATCTTTCTCCAGAACCGTGAAGTCCATCTTTAACGTTGTTGAAGGTCAGCAAACGCACTTACTTCCTGTTCTCACTTATATGATAGCTCATTGCTTCTCATCTCATTATCTCTAGCCGCTTTGTCCTGTCCTACAGGGTCGCTGGCGAGCTGGAGCCTATCCCAGCTGACTACGGGCGAAAGGCGGGGTACACCCTGGACAAGTCGCCAGGTCATCACAGGGCTGACACATAGACACAGACAACCATTCACACTCACATTCACACCTACGGTCAATTTAGAGTCACCAGTTAACCTAACCTGCATGTCTTTGGACTGTGGGGGAAACCGGAGCACCCGGAGGAAACCCACGCGGACACGGGGAGAACATGCAAACTCCGCACAGAAAGGCCCTCGCCGGCCACGGGGCTCGAACCCGGACCTTCTTGCTGTGAGGCGACAGCGCTAACCACTACACCACCGTGCCGCCCCCTCATGCGACAGAGAAACGTAACGCCTTCTGTCCTGAAGATGTCTGAACTCTTAAGTTATAGCTTTACATCGGACACTGGAGACTCGTTTCAAAGATGTTTAATAATAAACATCCAGAAAACAAGGATATCAAGGATTGCTGATCTCGTAGTAGAACAACCACATTAATATAAACCTGTGATTTGAATTAGAGTCAGAATAACTGTCAAAGGTGATGTCGTACAAAATTATTCAACACTTTTAACATTGGAGGAGGCCCCGGGGAAGACCCAGGACACGCTGGAAGGACTATGTCTCTCGGCTGGCCTGGGAACGCTTCGGTGTTCTTCCCGAGGAGCTGGCCGAGGTGTTTGGGGAGAGGGAAGTTTGGGCTTCCATGCTCAGACTGCTGCCTCCACGACCTGGCCCCCGAATAAGCAGAAGAAAATGAGATGAGATGAGATGAGATGAGATGAGATGAGATGAGATGAGATGAGATGAGATGAGATGAGATGAGATGAGATGAGATGAGATGAGATGAGATGAGATGAGATGAGATGAGATGAGATGAGATGAGATGAGATGAGATGAGATGAGATGAGATGAGATATGAGATGAGATGAGAGACTTTTAACATTGATCAATCAGGATGGAGAAGAATTCAACAGCGCTGTAGTATAATTTCTGAATATCCTGGATCAACGAACTAATCAGTGTGTTCCTGATCATTGGAGTCCAGAACCTCTTACTGAATTCTGCTTGGTATGCTGCTCACTCATCGATTTCTTATTGGTTTAATAGCCACATGACCTCAGCTGTCACCAAAAGGCTTTAATACACCAAAGCCTGAGGTCTCTGTTCTTGGTTTATTAATTCCTCTTCCTTGAGCTTTGTCTCTGCATGCCCAGGCTAAACCTGGCTCTGCCGCTGGACCTCTGGATATTTATACACCCGGCTCTGGGGTTCTGCTTCTGGGTTTTAATATTCTCATGTCTCTGAGTTATAAGAGACTGATAAGAGACAGTAGCGAGAGGAATTTTGAGAATGTTCTCTGCAGAAAATGAAAATGTTCTTATCGGAAGGTGCTGAGAGCTGAAATCTGCCAGGAGAGCGTGTAGAAGCCTGACCGGCTGTGTACTTGACGACATATATAAGAGGAGAAAGGAAACTGGTTGTTGAATTTTGTCCTGGATAATCCTTCAGGGTTTTTTTCCCCCCTCAGGAACTGATGATGTGATGGCAAAGTTCGCTTGCTTACTTGCTCCACTTTATAACAACATAGAAAAATGCATTTATATACTATCTTTTGTCATCCTGTGCCTGGCATGGTCGTTATCTGTACAGAATAGTTTGAATTACGTTTGCACTTTCCGTTATTTAAATAAGTGCTATGAACATTATGGAATTCAGCCAATCTAAGTAATTCTAAGTGAATTACCAATTCGATGCATACACACTCACCAGCCACTTTATTAGGAACCTGTTTTTGATTCTAAGCTCGCTGTTCTTGGCTGCAGAAGTGGAACCCAATGTGTTCTTCTTTCTCCTGTTGCGTGCTGAGATGCTTTTCTGCTCACCACGGTTGTAAAGAGTGATTATATGAGTTACTATATCCTTCCTGGCAAAAAAAAAAAAAAGCTCGAACCACGAATCTGTCCATTTTCCTCTGACCTCTCTTATCAACAAAGCGTTTGTTTCCACCCACAGAACTGTCACTCACTCTCTCGATGATGTTTTTTGTTTTCCGCACCATTCTGTGTAAACTCTAGAGACTGTTGTGTGTGAAAACCCCAGAAGATCAGAAGTTTCTGAAATACTCAAACCAGCAGTCCATCTGGCTCAAACCAACACCCATGCCACAGTGAAAGAAAGTCACACAAAAATTGAGATCACAATTTTTCCCATTCTGATGTTTGAAAATTGTGAACATTAACTGAAGCTCTTGATTTGTATCTGCGTGATTTGATGCATCGTGCTGCTGTCAAGGGATCGGCTGATTAGAGAACTGCATCAAACAGCAGGTGGATGGGTGTTGGATGTGGATGGCTTGCTTACTATCTTGTGGAGTAAGAGTTATAATAATCTCATCTCATCTCATTATCTCTAGCCGCTTTATCCTGTTCTACAGGGTCGCAGGCAAGCTGGAGCCTATCCCAGCTGACTACGGGCGAAAGGCAGGGTACACCCTGGACAAGTCACCAGGTCATCACAGGGCTGACACATAGACACAGACAACCATTCACACTCACATTCACACCTACGCTCAATTTAGAGTCACCAGTTAACCTAACCTGCATGTCTTTGGACTGTGGGGGAAACCGGAGCACCCGGAGGAAACCCACGCGGACACGGGGAGAACATGCAAACTCCACACAGAAAGGCCCTCGCCGGCCACGGGGCTCGAACCCAGGACCTTCTTGCTGTGAGGCGACAGCGCTAACCACTACACCACCGTACCGCCCAGTTATAATAATAATAATAATAATAATAATAATAAGCTAATCTTCAATAAATTAGTCTTGAGTCTAGTATAAAGGTTAAAAAAAATGAGATTTCAAGATAAGAACATAAGAAGAATAATGAATTATTCACTTAAAATAATGACATAACCTCTTCAAAGAGAACAGAGCATCCTGTCATCCATTATAGAACTTATCCATCAGGGTCATGGGGGAATTTGGCGCCAATCCCAGCTGACTTTGGGCAAGACGCAGGGTTCACCCTGGGCAGGTCATTAATGAAATAATTTGCCTGGTTCCTCTCCAGGGTTTTTCCTTGCCACCTTCACCTCTGGCTTGCTCATTAGTTATTAATTTAAATTAGAACCTCATATCCGGCTGCTTTGTGACAATGTCCATTGTTAACCCTTTGATGCAAAACATGGGTCAAAAGTGACCCGGCTGAGTTTTTATCTTCTATATTTTTGCAATAAATTAATTCCATCATTCAGTATTCAAAGTATTCCTCAATTAACTTGTTTTTGATCATCATACATCCTTATTTTATTTTTTCCTTTCTTACTTTTTGAATAAAAACCCTTTTTGTATCGCTACCCTTCTAATGCACAACATGGGTCAAAAACGACCTGCATTCATTTTCCAGGTTATTTCATGTATGGCTGAGTGTTTCTATGATCTCATCTCATCTCATTATCTGTAGCCGCTTTATCCTGTTCTACAGGGTCGTAGGCAAGCTGGAGCCTATCCCAGCTGACTACGGGCGAAAGGCGGGGTACACCCTGGACAAGTCGCCAGGTCATCACAGGGCTGACACATAGACACAGACAACCATTCACACTCACATTCACACCTACGCTCAATTTAGAGTCACCAGTTAACCTAACCTGCATGTCTTTGGACTGTGGGGGAAACCGGAGCACCCGGAGGAAACCCACGCGGACACGGGGAGAACATGCAAACTCCGCACAGAAAGGCCCTCGCTGGCCACGGGGCTTGAACCCGGACCTTCTTGCTGTGAGGCGACAGCGCTAACCACTACACCACCGTGCCACCCTGTTTCTATGATATACTTTTGAAATAAATTCATTTTGTCATTTACTTTTCCAAATATGCAGTAAATATCTTGTTTTTGTTTAGCACAAATCATCATTTTTATTTTTCCTTTCTTAAGTTATGAACGAGCACAGCTTTTGTAATTCTACATCAAGTTTACACACATGGGTCAGAACCGACCCGCATGGATTTACTACAGCGTTTGGTGGGAACTGTGAATTGTGCTTGTGTCAGACATTTCACAGCTCAGCACAGCGCCCTTTACCCGTTCAAACGTTTGGGGTCACTTTGAAATGTCCTTATTTTTGAAAGAAAAACACTGTTCTTTTCAATGAAGATCACTTTAAACTAATCAGAAATACACTCTATACATTGCTAATGTGGTTCTAATTATCAAGTGTGTGGGAGTAGATCTTTCGAGAATGGTTATATCTTGTTCAGCATTTGGTTGTACCGATAGACAGGGCCAAAAGGAGGGCCCGTCATTTTATAGATTCCCCGCAGACGAGGAGAGACGTGCAAAATGGGTGTCCGCTGTGCGAAGAGAAAACTGGTACCCCAGTTCTACCAGCTGAATTTGTAGTGAACACTTCATATCAGGTAGGTGTAATCTTCTAATTCAATACTCCTAGTACATCTGTTAAGTTGATTTTCGGATTGAATGATAACTGCATACTTAGAAACTAGACAGTCTCTAACATTTAAAATAGCTATGCCTAGCCCTACTACCCTGGCCTAGTCTATGACAATGTTTTATCTTTTTGGCTCATATATGCCTTTGAAAGGCCAATCCATAGTAGGGATGGCGAAAACTAAAAATCTTGACCGACCACCGAGCCTCATTAGCCAGTTAAAGTCAGTTAACTTATGAGTTTAAACAGGGATGCAAACGGCGGATGCACCTTTTTCACGGCTGAATCGTGCAGATCCGATTTTTTTCTTGGGGGGGGGGGGGGCGTTGGAGTGTCTGAATAATTTCATCAGAGTAAATTCTGTATTAAAATTACTAAATAAGCGATAAAACGTCCTGCATAGTCTCTTTATGATAAACGTCTTAATGCCACTTACCCATGAGGTTATCAAGTAGACATTCTTCTTCGGAACCTTCCAGAGGTATAGTCGGGATACCCATCCCGCAACAAAATATTTATAAGCTTCCAGGCTCTTGTAAGCTTTGAGGGCTTTGCCAGTGTAACACGATTCACGATTAACAAGAAAATTGTAAATGTCGTGGTAGGCCAGATCGGGCAAATCGCCAGCACCGCAGCTCCGAATTTCCCTGAACAAGGATTGCAGCAAGTTGTCTGGATCTGCAATCCCCAACCTGGAACACTTTTCCACGTAACGCTGCCTCACATCACCTTCAAGATGCTGAACAAACTTAGACAAGTTATCGCGCGATGTAGATGGGGTATTTTCCGAATTTTCTTGGGGATTACTCCCTGGATCCATCCTGAAGCCGTCCAATATGGCGGAGTAAACACGGACGGGTCACGTGACTGCACATCCTCTATAGAGGCCCATTTCCAGCAACTCTCACTCCAGTGTTCTAATGGTACAATGTGTTTGCTCATTGCCTCAGAAGGCTAATGGATGATTAGAAAACCCTTGTACAATCATGTTAGCACAGCTGAAAACAGTTGAGCTCTTTAGAGAAGCTATAAAACTGACCTTCCTTTGAGCAGATTGAGTTTCTGGAGCATCACATTTGTGGGGTCGATTAAATGCTCAAAATGGCCAGAAAAATGTCTTGACTATATTTTCTATTCATTTTACCAGGCACGTGTACACATAGGGCTTTAGGGGTGCTTGAGCCCCTGCCCTTTTTGCCTCGAATTAAATGTTGCCCTTTTAAAATAATAATAATCCTAATAATAAATAATACAGTCCTGTTAGAAGTTTAAAACAATGGCGGTACAAAAACTCCATGGCAATCTACCAATTTTCTTGTAATACGGGGTCGTTGTGTGCGTTGAGCTGCCGCTTCTCTGTCCATTGCTGCTCCGCTCGAGCAGAGAGAGGGGGCATGCGGATGGGAGTGAGAGGGAAGAAGCCGCTGCGCTGCCACAATGATAACAGAGGAGACGTGACAGTGAGGCAGCTTGAATATGTGAGTTATGGTCTAACAGTTAGCCCTTTCAAACTGTATGTACATCACATTTGGGCGTTTGTAGGGCTACTGACATTTGTAATACACAGTAATATAAGTCTCTGTAGTTTAATAATCTGCTTGTTAACTGACGTGACCTGACCTGTTACTGTTCACAATCGATTGCCTCAGCTGTGCTTCGGTGTACATGCAAGTATCATATATTGTCGGGAAGCTTACATTCTCCTCTTGTATATATAACTAGTCGTCGACCTCTTCCACAACGTGCTCAAATCAAATGTGGGTTATGTCTCATCTCATCTCATTATCTCTAGCCGCTTTATCCTGTTCTACAGGGTCGCAGGCAAGCTGGAGCCTATCCCAGCTGACTACGGGCGAAAGGCGGGGTACACCCTGGACAAGTCGCCAGGTCATCACAGGGCTGACACATAGACACAGACAACCATTCACACTCACATTCACACCTACGCTCAATTTATTCATTTGGACTGTGTCTTTGTGGGATGTCTTTGGACTGTGGGGGAAACCGGAGCACCCGGAGGAAACCCACGCAGACACGGGGAGAACATGCAAACTCCGCACAGAAAGGCCCTCGCCGGCCACGGGGCTCGAACCCGGACCTTCTTGCTGTGAGGCGACAGCGCTAACCACTACACCACCGTGCCGCCCCATGTGGGTTATGTTTCAGAAAAAAAAAAAACAATGTTATGTGTCAGTTTCTATTTTTGCTGGAAGTCGGAGTACGGCGCATCGAGCAGCACAGAGAAGTTTGCATGGTACAGGAAATCGAGTATAAAATACAAAATAAAATGCCATGTTAAATTTCAAAATAAAATTCACCTTGTTCATGGCGGATATTTACCTCACTACAGGTCTGATTTAGGCTACAAGTCCGAGATACAGATCTAAAGTTTATTGTCTCTGCTACTACTGTGCATGCTTATTATAATAATAATAATAATAATAACGGGCGGCATGGTGGTGTAGTGGTTAGCGCTGTCGCCTCACAGCAAGAAGGTCCGGGTTCGAGCCCCGTGGCCGGCGAGAGCCTTTCTGTGCGGAGTTTGCATGTTCTCCCCGTGTCCGCGTGGGTTTCCTCCGGGTGCTCCGGTTTCCCCCACAGTCCAAAGACATGCAGGTTAGGTTAACTGGTGACTCTAAATTGACCGTAGGTGTGAATGTGAGTGTGAATGGTTGTCTGTGTCTATGTGTCAGCCCTGTGATGACCTGGCAACTTGTCCAGGGTGTACCCCGCCTTTCGCCCGTAGTCAGCTGGGATAGGCTCCAACTTGCCTGCGACCCTGTAGAACAGGATAAAGCGGCTAGAGATAATGAGATGAGATGAGATTATTACATAGTAATTTCAGCTTTCTCTGTGAATATAAGGCCTGCAGCGCAATGCAGAAAAAAGAAAGGATACAGAAAAGGAAAGAGAAGGAGCGCCAGGAAGCAGCAAAGGGTAGCAGACCTCTTAATGTATGGCCAAAACCAAGTGTTGGCACCAGAAGTCATGAGAGGACACAGGCTTCAGACAGTGTTACATCTAAACGAGGGGAAGAGACCTTAGAAGCAATAACTGTGAGAGAGGAGGAGGGGGGGGGGGAAGAGTCCACAGGAAGGGAAGCAGATGACACTGCTATTGATGAGGCCATAGATGAGAGTGAAGTTGAAGGAGCTACAAGTAATGTAGGAGAAGAGGTGTTATCGGATATTGCGGCATTGAAGTATCCTACAGATCCTGTCCATCAACAAGCCTTTGAGCTTAAGTGTAATGCCAGCTATGTCAAAATGTGTGTTGATAGAGGACCTTGCCAACCTGTACTTAGATGTCCCAAAAATGCAGATGGATGGTCATTTCAAAGACACTGGTATGACACTAGGCCCTGGTTGGAATACTCACCAGGGAAGGACGATATGTACTGCTTCAGCTGTCCTCTTTTTCTTAATGAAGAAAAATACAGCAAGTCTGCTTGGAGAGTGGCTGGGTTAAACAACTGGAGAAAAGGGCTTGAGAAAATACAAGAGCATGCAAACTCAGAGGCCCACTTAACAAGCATGGTGCGATGGAACACTTTCAAAAAGAGTGCATTACAAGCAGCTCTTGATGTATCAGACATTCAAGGCAAGGCGATGAGAGAGCGAGAGAAACAAAGAAACAGGGAAATTTTGACTAGATTGATTGACAATCTTATATCTCGCACGACAGGGAAAGGCTCTCAGGGGTGATGAATTGCGAGTCTTCTGCAAGCTCAAACCAGGGCAACTTCCTTGAACTTGTGAAAATGTTCAGCCAGTATGACAGCGTTCTGAAACTACATTTAGAAAGTGTAAAAGAGAGGAAAGGTGGGGAAAAAAAAAAAAAAAAGAGTTGGGTTTCATTACTGTCGAACCGAACACAAAACGATCTCATAAAAGCTCTGGCCACATTCACAAGAGCAGAGATAAGAAAAGAAATGGAGGAGGCAAAACTCTATTCCATACTCATAGACGAGACCAGCATGGGCGGATCTACCGGGGTGGCATAGGGTGGCAAATGCCACCCTAAAAGAAAGCCTTGCCACCCCTGCTGCCACCCCAGTTGGCAGCGACGAATTCAAAGAAAAATTACGGCCAATTTGACATTTACGTGCGCGAATTTCCAATGTCCGACTGCGGCGAATGCAGCACGAGATAACGCCAGAGATTGGTTGTTTTGGAAAATTGAGAGGCGTGAAGCGAGGGAGCCAGGAGTCGCGAGGAAAGGAGACACGGGAGGAAAGGGGTAAAAGCTGATTAGCTATCTATCAAGAAATAAAATTATAATGAATGAACAGTGCTAGCATAGTTGCGATGCTGATTTTAAGAGGATAAAAATCAGGTTGGAGAACGTTATTTAGCTAACTATACATGTAATATGAAGCGTTTTGCTGAGCAACATGGAAATCGCCGCATTCAGCTGTTGTAGGCATGACAAGTTCATGTTATGCTCACTGGTGAGCCTTTACAAAGCGTGAGAAAAAAAACTATAAAATGTGACACTGGTGTAAATGGTTTAAATCATGCTGAACTTGAAGCAGTGTTGTTATTGTTGTTGTTTTTTAGTGTCTGTTCTTTTGCATATACAGTATAAAACTGTCCAGAAACGGTATAGACCTCATCTGAGAATGTGTGTTCTTCGTGAACAATAAAAGCATGAGATTAAGTTTGTCTGTATGAGTTTGTAAATGGCAGCCCGTGCCCTTTTGTAGTGTGTACATACTATTTGTCATCAAACTGTGATAACTGTGATTATATTCAGTATACAGTTAGGTCCATAAATATTTGGACAGAGGCAACATTTTTCTAATTTTGGTTCTGTACATTACCACAATGAATTGTGAACAAAACAATTCAGATGCAGTTGAAGTTCAGATTTTCAGCTTTAATTCAGTGGGTTGAACAAAATGATTACATAAAAATGTGAGGAACGGAGGCGTCGTGGCTCAGGTGGTTAAGGCGCCATACCATGAATGCGGGCGACCCGGGTTTGATTCCGGCCCGAGGTCATTTCCCGATCCCTTCCCGTCTCTCTCTCTACCGCTCATTTCCTGTCTCTACACTGTCCTATCCAATAAAGGTGCAAAAAGCCCAAAAAAAATATCTTTAAAAAAAAAAAAAAATGTGAGGAACTAAAGCATTTTTTAAACACAATCCCTTCATTTCAGGGGCTCAAAAGTAATTGGACAAATTAAATAATTGTAAATAAAATGTTCATTTCTAATACTTGGTTGAAAACCCTTTGTTAGCAATGACTGCCTGAAGTCTTGAACTCATGGACATCACCAGACACTGTGTTTCCTCCTTTTTAATGCTCTGCCAGGCCTTTACTGCAGCGGTTTTCAGTTGCTGTTTGTTTGTGGGCCTTTCTGTCTGAAGTTTAGTCTTTAACAAGTGAAATGCATGCTCAATTGGGTTGAGATCAGGTGACTGACTTGGCCATTCAAGAATATTCCACTTCTTTGCTTTAATAAACTCCTGGGTTGCTTTGGCTTTATGTTTTGGGTCATTGTCCATCTGTATTATGAAATGCCGGCCAATCAGTTTGGCTGGATTTGAGCACACAGTATGTCTCTGAATACCTCAGAATTCCTCCGGCTGCTTCTGTCCTGTGTCCCATCATCAATAAACACTAGTGACCCAGTGCCACTGGCAGCCATGCATGCCCAAGCCATCACACTGTCTCCGCCGTGTTTTACAGATGATGTGGTATGCTTTGGATCATTAGCTGTACCACGCCTTCACCATACTTTTTTCTTTCCATCATTCTGGTAGAGGTTGATCTTGGTTTCATCTGTCCAAAGAATGTTCTTCCAGAACTGTGCTGGCTTTTTTAGATGTTTTTTAGCAAAGTCCAATCTAGCCTTTTTATTCTTGAGGCTTATGAGTGGCTTGCACCGTGCAGTGAACCCTCTGTATTTACTTTCACGCAGTCTTCTCTTTATGGTAGATTTGGATATTGACACGCCTACCTCCTGGAGAGTGTTGTTCACTTGGTTGGCTGTTGTGAAGGGGTTTCTCTTCACCATGGACATTATTCTGCGATCATCCACTACTGTTATCTTCTGTGAGTGTCCAGGTCTTTTTGCATTGATGAGTTCAACAGTGCTTTCTTTCTTTCTCAGGATGTAGCAAACTGTAGATTTTGCCACTCCTAATATTGTAGCAATTTCTCGGATGGTTTTTTTCTGTTTTCGCAGCTTAAGGATGGCTTGTTTCACCTGCATGGAGAGCTCCTTTGACCGCATGTTTTCTTCACAGCAAAATCTTCCAAATGCAAGCACCACACCTCAAATCAACTCCAGGCTTTTTATCTGCTTAATTGAGAATGACATAATGAAGGAATTGCCCACACCTGCCCATGAAATAGCCTTTGAGTCAACTGTCCAATTACTTTTGGTCCCTTTAAAAACAGGGTGGCACATGTTAAGGAGCTGAAACTCCTAAACCCTTCATCCAATTTTAATGTGGATACCCTCAAATGAAAGCTGAAAGTCTGGACTTTATGTCCATGTCCATTATATAACTATAACTTGAATATGTTTCAGTAAACAGGTAAAAAAACAAAATTTGTGTCAGTGTCCAAATACATATGGACCTAACTGTATATACGTCTGTAATACGTTGCCACCCCTCAAAAATTCCTGCTCCCTCTTGCCACCCCATAAATATTTTTCTAGATCCACCCCTGGAGACCAGTGATGTCTCTCACTATGAGCAGGTCTCCTTTGTGGTGCGTTGTGTGTTTGAAATGGATGTCAAGGAGCGCTTCCTCCAAGTTTGTACTGTGTCAACCACAACAGGTGAAGAGATGGAGAAAACTGTTCTGGACCTGTTACAGATGCATGACCTAGAGATGGAAAATATGCGTGGTCAAGGCTATGATGGCGTTGCTAATATGAGTGGTCAGTACAAAGGACTGCAAACAAGAATATTGCAGCACAATGCCAAGGCTCTATATGTCCATTGCCATGCCCACTGCATGAACCTAGTCTTGGTTGAATGTGCAAAATCAAGCCTGCACTTCATCACATTTTTCAACCTTGTAGAGAAGCTGTATGTGTTCTTCACTGTCTCAACAAAAAGACACACAGCATTTGTAAAATGCCAACAGGACCTGCACCCTGGAGAACGTGTCATTCAATCGTTTTGTGTTCGGTTCAGGCATGTAGGGAGAAGGCACTAAAGGCCCTCAACAAGGTGATGGATTCTGTGGTGAAGGTCCTCACTGATATAACAGTCCACGAGCCTCCAGATACTGCTGCTGGTGATGCAAGAATGTACCTTAATGTCATTGACTGAGTTCGTACTGTGCCTTGCGATAGCCACACCAGTTTTTGATGTCACTGCAGTTGCATCTGATGCACTGCAGAACCAGGATATTGACCTGTCCACTGCATATGGTGTTGTTGGGGGAGTCATGGATACCTTATCCAATCTGAGAGCAGAAGAACAGTTTTCCAAACTGTTCAAGAGTGCCACAGAAAAGGCAGAGGCTTCTGGGATCAGCATCCCCACAGTCCCCCGGGACAGAAAAGGCAGAGAAAGGTTCCTGCAAAGTATACACACAGTTCTACTGCAGTCACAGAGAGCCACTCTTTCAAATCAGTGGAAGAGTACTACAGAGTGAAGATGGACTATCCATTCCTTGATGTTCTTTCTCAGGAACTACATAGGAGATTTAAGGGAGATGGGAAGACACAGTCCTTCAAAGTACTCAGTGCACTCCACAGTTTGACAAAGGCAAGTAACTGGGTAGGTAAAGACGCCATGAGTCCTGACTCTACTGAAACTATTCACACACTGTGTGAATTCTATGGAGGAGAAGAAGAGAAGCTGAAGACAGAGCTCAGAGTTTTCCATGCTTCTTTCCCAGACACTCTCACACTGAAGGGGATCTTAAGAACGCTAAGAGACAACAGTGGACATGACATCTTCCCAGCACTGGAGGAAATGATGAGAATATATGCCACGATTCCAGTGTCCACTGCAACAGTGGAGAGGTCTTTCTCCAAGCTAAAGCTTGTGAAAAATGTACTCAGAAGCCTATGCAAAGAAGAGAGGCTCTCTGATCTCCTTCTCCTCTCGATTGAAAAAGACATACCCATAAATCACAATGAGGTCAGTAATATCTACAGGGACATGACCCCCAGAAGGTGACTGCTTTAAGGCCCCTGGAATGTTAGGCTTCTATCTTATGAGAGGAAGGACTGATTTTTATCATTTTGTCCATTAGGCTATTTACTTATTTGTTCAAAGTTCAGGTTTCACTGTTCAATGTTAAATCTGGCGGCACGGTGGTGTAGTGGTTAGCGCTGTAGCCTCACAGCAAGAAGGTCCGGGTTCGAGCCCCGTGGCCGGCGAGGGCCTTTCTGTGCAGAGTTTGCATGTTCTCCCTGTGTCCGCGTGGGTTTCCTCCGGGTGCTCCGGTTTCACCCACAGTCCAAAGACATGCAGGTTAGGTTAACTGGTGACTCTAAATTGACCGTAGGTGTGAATGTGAGTGTGAATGGTTGTCTGTGTCAGCCCTGTGATGACCTGGTGACTTGTCCAGGGTGTACCCCGCCTTTCGCCCGTAGTCAGCTGGGATAGGCTCCAGCTTGCCTGCGACCCTGTAGAACAGGATAAAGCAGCGAGAGATAATGAGATGAGATGAGAAATGGACACTCGTCAAAAACAGTAGCAGAATGGACAGTCTATAAACAATGTGATAGATTGTCCAGGGAGTTTATAATCCAGCACCCAAGGTGCACTTACGACCGAAATGACATCGATCAAGTGTTACAGCTAAGTTGCTTATTAACACATTTCATCATTGTCATCACAATGAGAGGATTTCTCAAACTCTCCTGACTCTTGCTCTCCATTCATCTCTGTCTTCCCTCAAGGTTGGTAAGTCTTCAACTAAGCGCCCACCATCATCTGCTAACTGATCAATGTATATCTTCTTAGGGAGACCAACTGGTTCTTGGCCATGCAAGGGTCTCCATAGAAGGACATCACTAAAAACCTAATCTTTTCTACGCCATGAATGACCAGCTAGGCATAGTCTTCCAAGTTACTCTTAGAAGGTTTCCACAGACGTCTTCAATTACAGAGCATGTTCTCTAGTCAACATTTAAGATGGCTCTTAGCAATTCTCGTGTACGTCCCATCGAGAGCTTTTTCTAGTTGGCAGGTCAGAGTCCATGATGTTGAGCCATACAGTAGCACAAATTCAACAGTAGATCTAAAGAACTCTCATTTCAAGTCTTTAGGGAGATTCGACTTCCAAATATTGTCTAAAACAACAATAGTAACACATTTAAGTGCACATATCTGCGGGTTCTGAGTTGATTTAGAGAAGAACTGCATAAAGGATCTTTAGTTATCTTTGAGGCCCTTTTTATTTGTCTGGATTTATAAAAGTTCTTCAGCTGCTAGGAATTTATCCTCAGCAACTCTTCCAGCTCTTCCCATAAGCCGATAGTGTTGACTCTTTGGATGGTTTGTATCAGAGCCAAGCTAAATGATCACAGAGACTGTGATGGTGCTCTTAATCAGGAATGGATCCAGACTGATGCAAGTGCATCGGTCAAAAATATATGTGCACCACTTGGTGCATGTAGCTAGCCGGCTACATGAGCTATAGCCACGCTCAACCAACAGACCAATGGTTCAGGATCCGACCACCTGTGGTAAGCGATGATGCTTACCTGACCTAATTACCTGTATTCTCACGACGCTTTGTATAGCATGACCTGAGACAAAGAATCTAGGTCAAATCAATAAAATGCTCCAGAAAGAGGTTGAAACTCACCACGAATAACAGGCCGATCCGCAGTTGTAGTGGGCCATGCCTGGGCTATTTCGAAAGGTCTTGTGGAGCGGAAGGTGCATGTAAAGTTTGGTGGGGCTAGGACTTTCGGTGTCCGAGTTAAGAATTTTTAGATTCCTGCGTGTGCGTGTGGCTGGAGCCAGGGCTTATATTAAAGTTTTCAGCGAGCCATGCTTGCACAGGGCTTTGGGGGTGAATAGCAGGCTGAGCCGTGGTCGTAGTGTGAAAATCCATAGTGATCTGGTAAAATTAGTGAAAATATTTTTGCAAATGTGCACCTGTCAGATTCTTGGGCTGGATCCGTCCCTGGTTAATTGTGGTTCTGTACAACCAGGATTAAACGTAAATCCAACAGAAGGAAACATTAACTGGCTTCTGTTTTAAAATATTCCACATTTGTTAACAGTGGTCATGTTGTGACCAAAGATGTTGCAAGATCATTGCAGGCTTTTTGGAGAACTTTAAAGGATTTTTGAAAACTGTTTAGAGATTATCAGATTATGAGATTGTTGTAGTACTGTCAGAGAATTAGAGGACAGCTGCTGGAATTTTACTTGATCAAGGTTTGGTTTGGTTTTTGAGGACTGTTGCATTTTTAGAGGATTTTGGAGATTGGTTGGGGCTTGTTGAGGGATTTTTGCAGGATTGTTGGATAATTGGAGGGAATAAGAGAAGGGAAGAGAGAGAAGGGGAATGAAAGTCAGTAGGAGCATGATGGAGTCCGTGTGCGTGAATGAGCGTGAGGACAGTGGAATGGTACAGCTACAAGGAATAAAGATGGTCAAAGCAGATGAGTTCAAATATCTGGGGTCAACTGGAAAAAGTAATAGCAAGTGCGGAAGAGAAGAGGAGTGTAAGCAGGTTGGAATGGATGGAGGAGAGGGTCAGGAGTGATTTGGGGCAGAAGATTGCTAGCAAGAGTGAAAGGGAAAGTGTACAAGACAGTGGTAAGAGCAGTGATGTTGTACGGTTTGGAGACAAAATGACAGGAGGCTGAACTGGAGGTAGCAGAGTTGAAGATGTTGAGATTCTCATTGGGAGTGCAAAGTTGGACAGGAAGAGAAATTAATATATTAGAGGGACAGGACATGAAGGATGGCTTGGAGACAAAGTGAGAGAGGTGAGATTGAGATGGTTTGGACATGTACAGAGGAAAGATCCAGAGTATATTGGGAAAAGAACGCTAGAATGGAGTTGCCAGGTAGAAGAAAAAGAGGAAGACCAAAGATGAGATTTATGGATGTGGTGAAGAAGGACATGAGGATGGTTGGTGTGACAGAAGTTGTTGGAGGACAGGAGGAGATGGAGGGACCTTATCTGCTGTGAAGACCTCTTTTTTTTTCTCTCCATGCTTTTCTTTGCCTCTCCTCTCCCTTATCTTCCCTGCTTTTGCTCCTCTTGTCTCGTTTGTCTATACTTTTGAGAGACTCTCTCCGCACTGCTCTTCAAACTAAAAATCATGGAATTGATAAACTGGTCTCTTCTCGACGAGAAGCCTGGGTTTGGGGGAACCGGCCTGTCCTGCCAGAACGTTCGCAGCTGGCTACATGGTGGACGTGTGGGAGAAGTGGCGGGTCGTGTGCCTGGCGGTTCTTTCTGTGGAGGACATTGAAGACATCTACCTATTCGGAACCATGATTACAGGACTTTTGCTGATTGGATTAGGCATTGCCCTGGTTTACTGAGGAAATTAGAAAACAGTAACAGCTGTCCAAAGCCCCATAAAGCTGCCCGACATGATTGAAGCGGTGGGCAGAGCTGTCGGCACTCAGACTGTGGCTATTAGAACTTGAACCGCAACATGGATAACATTGTGGAGAAGCTTTTGGCTTTGCAAAGGAAAATGGGTTGATTCGGAGACCAGAATGGACAAACAGAGTAGTCGTGTAAAAGAATGCATCTACTCGCCCCAAGACCAAACAATCCCAATCTTATCTGCTTTCGGCTCCCTCAGACAGCACTGGCCTCGGTCAAGGCCGTTGCTGGAACAACAACTCTCCCTGAAGATCACTGCAGTGAGACGCTCTTGCATTCCTTCCCTCACTTCCCACGGTCGCCGCTTTTTACCCCCAGTGTGACAAGCGGGTGCGCGACCAGCGCCGTCATGGCTGCAGGAACAGACAGCTGCTTGCTTGCGCTGGGTTACCTCCCCCCCCCAAAGTCCCAAGTTTTCATGTTGTAAAGTGTACTGTGTTATTTTGTGCTTATGTGCAGAGGTGTTTTTTTTTTAAATGTTCCCACACTGTACTCCCCACAGGAGCATAGTGTGGGGGTTGCTTTTTTTCTCCTCCCCTCATGTTACTCTGTATTTTTTCTTTTCATCCCTGTCTTCCTGTCCTGTCTACTCCCCCTTTGTCAATTGTATGCATGTGTATACGGTATGTACGGACGGGTTGATGGTCACTTTCGCTGGCACTTGTGACTAGTGACAATAAAGGGTTCATTCATTCATTCATAACAGGAACAGCCGAAAGAAGTTGTTATTGGATAATTGGAGGATTTTGTCAAGATTGAGAATTGCTGGATTCTAGTTAAATTGGAGAGTTCTTGGAGGATTTTTGCAGGATCCTAAGAGACTTTTGCTTGCTTTGTCCATTAATGGTTGCATCATCTTCTCTTCCATGCCCCATAACTCAAGATCCTCAGCCATGGACAGCACAGATCCTGGCTGTGATTCAATCCTGAATTGAATTGAGGTCATACCTTGACTCCACTATTCTTTTTACAGGTTCCCATAGCACTGCTATAATTTAAAACGACACACAAATATTTAAGCATTCAGAGATTTCTGGGAGGCTGTCAGTCTCAATAATACAGATATGAAATGAAAACTTGCACATCCCTGAAACTAAATACTAAAGCATTCATGATACATACAGCACCTGGCAGCTAATCTGTCATCACGTCCCAGAAAACCAGGAATATTCTGCTCCTTTGCATATCAAACCCCACTGAGAACCGTTTTCAGCCTCTTTAGTTGTATGGTACAGGGTGTGCATAAAGTCTATGAACTGTGTTAAAGTCTGTCATAAGTGTCTTTCTTTGTTATACGGATTCAGCAGTACGCACATTTCTCCTTTAGTACGTTTTAATTACCGTACATCGCATCTGTCAGTTTAAGTAATCTCAAAGAATCCTTCACCACCTCTTTACGCCACTAAATGAAAAGCTTTGCCCGTCTCTCCCCATGCAGAGCCTGGTAATAGGACTGTAGGCACACACCACACTCCGTGCACCTGGTGTTTCCTTTCCGACACGCTCATGCAGATGTAGGTGGGATGGCTTTAATGAAACAGAGACATGGAGCGAGTTGGTTTTAATGAGGGTACAACGTACAGCGATCTTCCAGAACATTGTCACTTGCTGCGTAAAGACCCAATTACTGCAAGAGACAGAGTCACTGTTGGTGTTTGTTCTGTCCCAGAGTCACATGCCTTGAACTCCAAAGAGTCATGCAGTGTGCACTGAACCGAAACATGTTTATGCAAAGTAGAAGCAGCCTGGTTGGCATTCTGTTAAAGTTTTAATACAACCCCGATTCCAAAAAAGTTGGGACGAAGTACAAATTGTAAATTAAAACGGAATGTAATGATGTGGAAGTTTCAAAATTCCATATTTTATTCAGAATAGAACATAGATGACATATCAAATGTTTAAACTGAGAAAATGTATCATTTAAAGAGAAAAATTAGGTGATTTTAAATTTCATGACAACACCACATCTCAAAAAAGTTGGGACAAGGCCATTTTTACCACTGTGAGACATCCCCTTTTCTCTTTACAACAGTCTGTAAACGTCTGGGGACTGAGGAGACAAGTTGCTCAAGTTTTGGGATAGGAATGTTAACCCATTCTTGTCTAATGTAGGATTCTAGTTGCTCAACTGTCTTAGGTCTTTTTTGTCGTATCTTCCGTTTTATGACGCGCCAAATGTTTTCTATGGGTGAAAGATCTGGACTGCAGGCTGGCCAGTTCAGTACCCGGACCCTTCTTCTACGCAGCCATGATGCTGTAATTGATGCAGTATGTGGTTTGGCATTGTCATGTTGGAAAATGCAAGGTCTTCCCTGAAAGAGACGTCATCTGGATGGGAGCATATGTTGCTCTAGAACCTGGATATACCTTTCAGCACTGATGGTGTCTTTCCAGATGTGTAAGCTGCCCATGCCACACGCACTAATGCAACCCCATACCATCAGAGATGCAGGCTTCTGAACTGAGCGCTGATAGCAACTCGGGTCGTTGTTCTCCTCTTTAGTCCAAATGACATGGCGTCCCTGATTTTCACAAAGAACTTCAAATTTTGATTCGTCTGACCACAGAACAGTTTTCCACTTTGCCACAGTCCATTTTAAATGAGCCTTGGCCCAGAGAAGACGTCTGCGCTTCTGGATCATGTTTAGATACGGCTTCTTCTTTGAACTATAGAGTTTTAGCTGGCGATGGCGGATGGCACGGTGAATTGTGTTCACAGATAATGTTCTCTGGAAATATTCCTGAGCCCATTTTGTGATTTCCAATACAGAAGCATGCCTGTATGTGATGCAGTGCTGTCTAAGGGCCCGAAGATCACGGGCACCCAGTATGGTTTTCCGGCCTTGACCCTTACGCACAGAGATTCTTCCAGATTCTCTGAATCTTTTGATGATATTATGTACTGTAGATGATGATATGTTCAAACTCTTTGCAATTTTACACTGTCAAACTCCTTTCTGATATTGCTCCACTATTTGTCAGCGCAGAATTAGGGGGATTGGTGATCCTCTTCCCATCTTTACTTCTGAGAGCCGCTGCCACTCCAAGATGCTCTTTTTATACCCAGTCATGTTAATGACCTATTGCCAATTGACCTAATGAGTTGCAAGTTGGTCCTCCAGCTGTTCCTTTTTTGTACCTTTAACTTTTCCAGCCTCTTATTGCCCCTGTCCCAACTTTTTATGAGATGTGTTGCTGTCATGAAATTTCAAATGAGCCAATATTTGGCATGAAATTTCAAAATGTCTCACTTTCGACATTTGATATGTTGTCTATGTTCTATTGTGAATACAATATCAGTTTTTGAGATTTGTAAATTATTGCATTCCGTTTTTATTTACAATTTGTACTTTGTCCCAACTTTTTTGGAATCGGGGTTGTATATGCACGTGGCCAAGATGTACAGTCATTTGAAAAAATAAAAGTACATCCCATGGAAATTGTAGACTTTTTCTCACCACATTTACACAAGCAAGCATTTCACCCTTTTGATACAGTGCCTACAGATAAAGGTGATGAATAAAACAAGGAAAATTAGCTCTTTCAATCATTTATTCATCAAAAATCAATAGATGTAATATTCTTCTGTGGAGAAAGTAAGTACACCCTCGGCTTCAGAAGCTCGTACCGTGTTGCCCGCTTTAACAGAAATAACTTCTTGTAGGGATTTTGTGCAATTGTCCACCAGTCTCGGACATCAGCTTGATGAAATTTTTGACTGTTCTTCCATGCAAAATTCCTTCAGTTACAAGATGTTTATTGCATGTTCTGCTCTTTTCATATCTCCCCACAACATTTCAATGGGGTTTGACCAGGCCATTCTTCTTTTCACCCTCAATTTCTTTTTTTTGAACCATTCCTTGGTGGATTTGCTTATGTGCTAATTAGGATCATTGTCTTGTTGAAAGGTCCACCTCTGGTTCAACTTCAACTTTTGAACAGATGGCCTCACATTATCTTCAAGCACTCTTTGATAGGATTCAGAATTCAAAGTTGAATCAATTCGTGCAAGCTTTGCAGTCCCTGAGACAGCAAAGCAACCTCAAACCATAACATTTCCAGCATCATGCTTCACATTTGGGATGAGGTTCTTCTCCTGAAGAACATCTTGGGTCTGCGCCACACATGTACTCTTACTGTGTTGCTCCAAAACGCCTGGTCTTTGCCTACATGTTCATTGGCAAACTATAGTCTTGCTTTAACGCTCCTTTTGGACAGCAAAGGCTTTTTCCTGGCACGCCTCCTATGCAGGTCAAATTTGCCCAATCTCTTCCTAATTGTAGATGTTTGCACTTTCACACCAACAGCTGCAAGAGTTACCTGAAGATCCAGTGATGAAATTTTGGCATTCTTGGAGACTTCTTTTAACATCAAACGGTCTGCTGTTGGACTGAATTTGTTGCCAGTCCTTGACAAATTGGCAGATGTTTGAAATCTCCACCATTTGTAGACAATTTTCCTTACAGTGGAATGATTTACAGTGCTGAGCATAAATGAGTGCACCCCCTTTGAAAAGTAACATTTTAAACAATATCTTAATGAACACAAACAATTTCCAAAATGTTGACAAGACAAAGTTTAATATAACATCTGTTTAACTTATAACGTGAAAGTAAGGTTAATAATATAACTTAGATGACACGTTTTTCAGTTTTACTCAAATTAGGGTGGTGCAAAAATGAGTACACCCCACAACAAAAATTACTACATCTAGTACTTTGTATGGCCTCCATGATTTTTAATGACAGCACCAAGTCTTCTAGGCATGGAATGAACAAGTTGGCGACATTTTGCAACAATCTTTTTCCATTCTTCAACAACGACCTCTTTTAGTGACTGGATGCTGGATGGAGAGTGATGCTCAACTGGTCTCTTCAGAATTCCCCAAAGAAAATAATTTCTTTACGACACAAAGGTGAAGGCTACAAGATGATCAGCAAAGCTTTACTTATCAGTCAGAATACTGTAGCAAAAGTGGTACAAAAATTTAAGAAAGACGGAACTGCAACCATTTCAGGCCCTGTCCACACGGCAACGGATTCAGGTGAATCTGATAAAATTGTTTATCGTTTCGGCCTGGCGTCCACACGGCACCGGCGTTTTGGGTGCCCCAAAACGAAATCTTTTGAGAACGGGTTCCAGAGTGGAAAAATCTGGCAACGGCGTCGTTGCGAAGTCGTCTGGATGAGTAGAACGGATTTGTTTACGATGACGTCACAACCACATGACTGTCAGTGCTTCACGCCAGGTAGAAGTGTAACGAACTCGATGCGAGTTGTCAACAAATCCTATAACTTGGTTCATGAAACGCCCTTACAAAATATTTTCACTGTGAATATTTATTGTGTAATGGTGCAAAGTGAGAGAGAGAGAGAGAGAGAGAGTGTGTGAGTGAGAGAATAGCCCTTAGGGCAGAGTCTTTAGTCCAAACACTGCAGAAGCAGTACCAAACCGTGCACCGCCCGTGCGCTTTCCAAAAACAATCCCGCCAGCAAAAATAGGAAAAAAAAAAAAGGAGCGATCTCACCTCTTCAGATGTTGATTTAAGCCCGACAATACATTCCTCAAAAAGGGCGTAGAAGAACAAAGTAATCCATCAACGTGTAGCATTCAATTTATTCCGGACCATTAAAGAATTCTGGAGGATATCAGAATGTTGGTGTACCGGCTTCCATCTACCCCCATTCATTCCTCTTTCCACGTCTTTCGTTTTACGCTACTGATTAATAATCAAAACTTTATGTGGCTAATGCTACAGAAGAAGGGGTTTATGCGCATGTGTCGTCTACTTCTATTGTTCTGGTGTCTCCGATGGGACTGTCTTACAGCGCACGTAGAGGTGTGGCATGTGTATTGCATCGTTTTCAGCAAGAGCTGCGTTGCCATATGTACCTGATATTTTATTGATCTGTTGCCCATGTGGACGCGATATTTAAAAAAAAAAAAATCTCGTTGCCGTTGTCGTGTGGATGTAGCCTCAGAGATGTCCAGGTCATCCACGGAAGTTAACACCTCGACAGGAGCGTCTTCTGATGAGAAGGGTTGAAGAAAATCGGCATGCAAGTTCACTGCAGTTATCTAAAGAAGTAGAAAGCCAAACTGGGGTGACTATTTCCCGTGACACAATACGGCGTACACTGCAGAGGAATGGCATGCATGGATGCTGTCCACGAAAGAAGCCTCTCCTAAAGCCCAGGCACAAAAAAGCCCGCCTAGAGTTTGCCAGGGCCCATGCTGACAAAGATGAAGACTACTGGGACTCTATACTCTGGAGTGATGAGACCAAGATAAATGTTTTTGGAACTGATGGCGTCGCAAAGGTGAGGAATACAAAGAAAAATGCCTGGAGCCTACAGTGAAACATGGTGGTGGCAGTGTCCTTATGTGGGGCTGCATGAGTGCTGCTGGTGTCAGGGAGCTGCATTTCATTGATGGCATCATGAAGTCACAGACGTATTGCTCTATACTGAAAGAGAAAATGCTACCATCACTCCGTGCCCTTGGTCGTTGTGCAACATGACTTAACACACATCTAAGGCCACTGTTGGATTTCTGAAGAAGAACAGGGTGAAAGTGATTCAGTGGCCAAGTACAGTGTCTCCTGATCTGAACCCAATCGAACACCTATGGGGAATTCTGAAGAGACCAGTTGAGCATCACTCTCCATCCAGCATCCAGTCACTAAAAGAGGTCGTTGTTGAAGAATGGAAAAAGATTGATGTTGCAAAATGTCGCCAACTTGTTCATTCCATGCCTAGAAGACTTGGTGCTGTCATTAAAAATCATGGAGGCCATACAAAGTACTAGATGTAGTAGTTTTTGTTGTGGGGTGTACTCATTTTTGCACCACCCTAATTTGAGTAAAACTGAAAAATGTGTAATCTAAGTTATATTATTAACCTTACTTTCCCGTTATAAGTTAAACAGATGTTATATTAAACTTTGTCTTTTCAACATTTTGGAAATTGTTTGTGTTCATTGAGATATTGTTTAAAATGTTACTTTTCAAAGGGGGTGCACTCATTTACGCTCAGCACTGTATTTCTAATAATTTGCAGATCTTTTTAAATCCCTTGTCAGATCCATAGGCATCCACAACCTTTTTTTCTGAGGTCCTTAGAGAGCTCTTTAGATCTTGGCATGATGACACCACACACTTCAATAGCAAAGAGAACACCAGACCCCAGGCTTAAGGCCCGGTCCCACTGCACTTACGGATGCAAAGAGGATGTAAAACGTAAAAAAAATCTTTGCCATCCGTTGGAAAACGCTATGCATCCGTTGTGTACTCATTGCATACGTGCTTCATATGCTCTATCCATCGAGCATCCGTCCACTGTGATTTCATCCGTGCAAAAAGTTTTGAGCTGCACAAAACTTTTAGAACGGATGAACTTTCCGCCGTGTACGATGTAAATCCGCGACATATACGAGCAACAAACGTTCTATGTCCGTTATCATCCGTTAAACGTCTGCTGTATCCTCTCTGCATCCTCTGGGCATCCTCGCAACTCACATCCGCTGCAGCTGAAAACGGAAAGAGGGAGGAAAGATAAGGTACATGAAACGTCTATTCATCGTTAGTAGCACGGAAATAGAAAGGATGCAAGCGTATGCATCTCGTATATAAAGTATTCAAAACGGACAAAGCGTTTATATCTGGGATGTATCTCGTATATTTAGGATGTCTGGAGTATGTCTAGAGCAGGGGTGCCCAAATTGATCCATAAAGGGCCATGTGGCTGCAGGTTTTCATTCCAGCCATGCAGCAGCACACCTGATTTGGCTTATTCAATCAACTGACACACCCACCCTTTAATCAAGGGTGGGTGTGGCTGCAAGTATTTGACTGTGTGAAGACAGTTCAGTTGATTGAATGAGCCAAATCAGGTGTGCTGCTGCATGGCTGGAATGAAAACCTGCAGCCACATGGCCCTTTATGGATCAATTTGGGCACCCCTGGTCTAGAGTATGTAGAAGGACACCTAGCGGACAATCGATATTTTGTATAAAAAGGGGGAGAAAATCATCTAGTAGTAGAGATGTATCGATGTAGCCGCCAGCACGTCTTTCCGCTTTATGCTGACGGCGTGCGTGCTGCATCCCTTTATTTCCGCGGAGCAGACACAATTCATATCCCCTGCATGCGCAGTGAACGGTCTGCATCCGATATACATCCGCGCAACATCCCCTTTGTTTCCGTTAGGCGTACGTGATGCATCCCCTTCATCCGCTATGCATCCGCTCTTTCTGCTATGCATCAGCTTCTCAGTTATCACCGGTAACCCCTTCGGAGCTGTCATCCACTTCCATCCGCTTGGCTTCCTATGAACATGCGTTTAACATCCCCGCTATATACTACCCACGTCCGTTCTTTTCCGTTCTGTTTTCGCAAATTTTCGCCAATTTTTTCCATTTCTGGAGCGGATGAAAACGGATAGCGCCACCCCCGAAATTTTGTTCGTCCGCTGTGTCCTTTTTGCATACGTTTTGTGTCCATCGGCCAGTGGGACCGGGCCTTTAAATAAGATGGGTTCCACCTGCACCTCCACCTGCAGGAGGTTCTAATCAACGGCACCTCATCTGGAACACCAGAGTCTAATTTTATGGACGTAAAAGTGTGTACTTACTTTTTCCAGGATGTCCTTACTATTTCTGACTATTTTTTAAAATTTCAGTTATGAAAATGACTACAAAATGTAAATTTTGTGTATCGTATATTACCTTCATCTGTAAGCACTGTATCAAAGAGAGTGAAATGTTTGCTTGTTTAGTCAAGACAGAGGGACAGAGAGGAGCTGCTGCGTGTGTACGCGCCACCATCTTGGAAACAAAACAAAAAAAAAAACATGTTTAAACATGTTGAGACAAAAGTCTCCAATTTCCATGGGATGTACTTATTTTTTCACATGACTATATTTCTCTCTTTTAGGTACTTCAGTGGATAATCATAACATAACTCATTTATTCAGGGTGTGAAGCTGGTTTTAAATCTTTTCGACAAAGGCCTGAAATGAACTTCCGAAAGTATGGACAGGTCAGTTTTTAAGCACCGCAGGAGAATCTTCATTATTTGCAGTCCATTAAACAAAGAGTGGGCAGCCAGATATTTAACTCACAGGACAAAGGAAGGTCACGGTCATTAATACAGGACGCACTTGATGCGGCAGTTTACTTGTATGGTAGTGTGCAGTGTTTCTATCGTGTTCATTCATTGTGTTTTATCCACTATGGGACACTGTGTCTTAACCTTTCCGCTGGAGCGGGCGGGACTTGGTTCAACCTTTCCGCTGGAGCGGGCGGGACTTGGTTCGACCTTTCCGCTGGAGCGGGCGGGACTTGGTTCGACCTTTCCGCTGGAGCGGGCGGGACTTGGTTCGACCTTTCCGCTGGAGCGGGCGGGACTTGGTTCGACCTTTCCGCAGGAGCGGGCGGGACTTGGTTCGACCTTTCCGCAGGAGCGGGCGGGACTTGGTTCGACCTTTCCGCAGGAGCGGGCGGGACTTGGTTCGACCTTTCCGCAGGAGCGGGCGGGACTTGGTTCGACCTTTCCGCAGGAGCGGGCGGGACTTGGTTCGACCTTTCCGCAGGAGCGGGCGGGACTTGGTTCGACCTTTCCGCAGGAGCGGGCGGGACTTGGTTCGACCTTTCCGCAGGAGCGGGCGGGACTTGGTTCGACCTTTCCGCAGGAGCGGGCGGGACTTGGTTCGACCTTTCCGCAGGAGCGGGCGGGACTTGGTTCGACCTTTCCGCAGGAGCGGGCGGGACTTGGTTCGACCTTTCCGCAGGAGCGGGCGGGACTTGGTTCGACCTTTCCGCAGGAGCGGGCGGGACTTGGTTCGACCTTTCCGCAGGAGCGGGCGGGACTTGGTTCGACCTTTCCGCAGGAGCGGGCGGGACTTGGTTCGACCTTTCCGCTGGAGCGGGCGGGACTTGGTTCGACCTTTCCGCTGGAGCGGGCGGGACTTGGTTCGACCTTTCCGCTGGAGCGGGCGGGACTTGGTTCGACCTTTCCGCTGGAGCGGGCGGGACTTGGTTCGACCTTTCCGCTGGAGCGGGCGGGACTTGGTTCGACCTTTCCGCTGGAGCGGGCGGGACTTGGTTCGACCTTTCCGCTGGAGCGGGCGGGACTTGGTTCGACCTTTCCGCTGGAGCGGGCGGGACTTGGTTCGACCTTTCCGCTGGAGCGGGCGGGACTTGGTTCGACCTTTCCGCTGGAGCGGGCGGGACTTGGTTCGACCTTTCCGCTGGAGCGGGCGGGACTTGGTTCGACCTTTCCGCTGGAGCGGGCGGGACTTGGTTCGACCTTTCCGCTGGAGCGGGCGGGACTTGGTTCGACCTTTCCGCTGGAGCGGGCGGGACTTGGTTCGACCTTTCCGCTGGAGCGGGCGGGACTTGGTTCGACCTTTCCGCAGGAGCGGGCGGGACTTGGTTCGACCTTTCCGCAGGAGCGGGCGGGACTTGGTTCGACCTTTCCGCAGGAGCGGGCGGGACTTGGTTCGACCTTTCCGCAGGAGCGGGCGGGACTTGGTTCGACCTTTCCGCAGGAGCGGGCGGGATTTGGTTCGACCTTTCCGCAGGAGCGGGTGGGATTTGGTTCGACCTTTCCGCAGGAGCGGGTGGGATTTGGTTAACCCTTCTGTCAGAAAAAGGTGGACTGGTCAAGCTTTCATGCTAGAGTGGATTTGGATTAATCAATACTTTCTGTGGGAGTGGACGGGATTAGTCAAACCTTTTGCATGAGTGGATGGGACCAGTCAACTTTTCTGCAGGAGTGGGCAGGTTCAATTAGATTTAAAAAAAAAAAAAAAAAGAAGAAAAAAAAAAAAGGCTAGTCCATGAAGTGCATTGACTTAAGGAAAAAAAAAAACAGCTAAAAGTTTTGATCATTGCTAAAATCATGGTGTTTATTATGCTACATATTATAGTGTTTGATCAACCAAGTAACAGAGAAGCTTTTTAGACCTTGCTTAATTTAGAAAAGAAAAATGCTTCGACTGTGTCACTACAGCAAAAGAAAGGATATTATGGTTTAATTTTTAGGTGGTAATTCTTCAAGCTGGTTGGCCCTCATCTAAACCTGCTGCAAGATTTCTGCTTACCAGCTCAGACAATCAGTCCACTCCTCAGATAGTTTTGTGCAGTTTTAAATTGCCATACCAAACTTTTCCTGAATAAAAAATACGAATCATTTATCGTAATTTGCCTGCATGACGGAGTCGTCTTTGCTCTGACCTTCATTCCTGGCTGGGCTGTGTGAGCAGCATGGAGATAATGAGCGCTCGGGCCTGCGCTGGAGAGTAAATGTCACCATCTAAGTGAGGACAGGGAGCAGCAAAGGCCTGTTGACATTTGCTGCTAAAATAATTAGCTCAGAGGCTAACCCAGAGGCTACTCATTATGAGTGGACCAGAAGTTTTGATCAATAATTATATGTTTATGAGCTTAGTATTGTAGAGATTATAAGCAGGACGAACAGTGAATTGACAGGTTGTATAAATGTTAAAGGTCTTATGATGATTAAGGTTTTGGTAACGATGTGGCTTATAGTTAGGAACGAGGAAAATAAGGCTTGCTGCAATTAACGGAGCATTTAAACTTCAATATTCAGTGAACTCCTTAAACTTTGATAGAACAAAACCAGACATTTAACGAGAGATTAGAGGTCTTGTGTTTTCTAATTTCAGTAACAGTACGGAGAAATGCAGATACTGACAATAGTTATGACTTGCCAAAATAAATGTAAATACCTGTAATTAATTACGATTATCTACCAGTGGCAGAAAACATAACTGTAGTTGTAATTTTTTAAAATTTTGATAAAAAACTGTGCACTGATAAAACAAAAATAATAAACTACAGCATTACAGATATTTAACATTTCCTCATTTGGTACAAACAAACCCTAATACAGAAAATTATTCCAGTTTTTGTTCGGTAATTCTGTGGCAACTTCATATAGCAAGATATAACCACCTAGCAGGAAATAACATCCTGTGGCATCTGTAGCTACCAAGAAATAACCTTTAATCAATTATATCTAACAAGAAATCACCTCCTAGCGGGAAAAAACATCATGTGGCAACTTTAGCTAGCAAGAAAGAACCTCCTAGCGGGAAAGAACATTCTGTGGCAACTTTAGCTAACAAGAAAGAACCTCCTAGCAGGAAAGAACATCCTATGGCAACTTTAGCTAGCAAGAAAGAACCCCCACATGACGTTCTTTCCTGCTAAGCAACTTTAGCTAGCAAGAAAGAACCTCCTAGCGGGAAAGAACATCCTGTGGTAACTTTAGCTGGCAAGAAAAAACCTCCTAGCAGGAAAGAACATCCTGTGGCAACTTTAGCTAGCAAGAAAGAACCCCCACATGATGTTCTTTCCTGCTAAGCAACTTTAGCTAGCAAGAAAGAACCTCCTAGCGGGAAAGAACATCCTGTGGCAACTTTAGCTGGCAAGAAAAAAACCTCCTCGCGAGAAAGAACATCCTGTGGCAACTTTAGCTGGCAAGAAATCACCGCTTAGCGGGAAAGAACATCCTGTGGCAACTTTAGCTCGCAAGAAAGACTCTCCTAGCGGGAAAGAACATTCTGTGGCAACTTTAGCTGGCAAGAAAGAACCTCCTAGCGGGAAAGAGCATCCTATGGCAACTTTAGCTAGCAAGAAAGAACCTCCTAGCGGGAAAAAACATCCTGTGGCAACTTTAGCTGGCAAGAAAGAATCTCCTAGCGGGAAAGAACATCCTGTGGCAACTTTAGCTGGCAAGAAATCACCTCCTAGCAGGAAAGAACATCCTGTGGCAACTTTAGCTGGCAAGAAAGAACCTCCTAGCGGGAAAAAACATCCTGTGGCAACTTTAGCTGAAAAGAAAGAATCTCCTAGCGGGAAAGAACATCCTGTGGCAACTTTAGCTGGCAAGAAATCACCTCCTAGCAGGAAAGAACATCCTGTGGCAACTTTAGCTAGCAAGAAAGAACCTCCACAGGATGTTCTTTCCTGCTAAGCAACTTTAGCTAGCAAGAAAGAACCTCCTAGCGGGAAAGAACATCCTGTGGTAACTTTAGCTGGCAAGAAAAAAAACTCCTAGCAGGAAAGAACATCCTGTGGCAACTTTAGCTAGCAAGAAAGAACCCCCACATGACGTTCTTTCCTGCTAAGCAACTTTAGCTAGCATGAAAGGACCTCCTAGCGGGAAAGAGCATCCTGTGGCAACTTTAGGTAGCAAGAAAGAACCTCCTAGCGGGAAAGAACATCATGTGGCAACTTTAGCTAGCAAGAAGGAACCTCCTAGCGGGAAAGAGCATCCTGTGGCAACTTTAGCTAGCAAGAAAGAACCTCCTAGCGGGAAAGAACATTCTGTGGCAACTTTAGCTAACAAGAAAGAACCTCCTAGCAGGAAAGAACATCCTATGGCAACTTTAGCTAGCAAGAAAGAACCCCCACATGACGTTCTTTCCTGCTAAGCAACTTTAGCTAGCAAGAAAGAACCTCCTAGCGGGAAAGAACATCCTGTGGTAACTTTAGCTAGCAAGAAAGAACCTCCACAGGATGTTCTTTCCTGCTAAGCAACTTTAGCTAGCAAGAAAGAACCTCCTAGCGGGAAAGAACATCCTGTGGTAACTTTAGCTGGCAAGAAAAAACCTCCTAGCAGGAAAGAACATCCTGTGGCAACTTTAGCTAGCAAGAAAGAACCCCCACATGACGTTCTTTCCTGCTAAGCAACTTTAGCTAGCAAGAAAGAACCTCCTAGCGGGAAAGAACATTCTGTGGCAACTTTAGCTGGCAAGAAAAAAACCTCCTCGTGAGAAAGAACATCCTGTGGCAACTTTAGCTGGCAAGAAATCACCGCTTAGCGGGAAAGAACATCCTGTGGCAACTTTAGCTCGCAAGAAAGACTCTCCTAGCGGGAAAGAACATTCTGTGGCAACTTTAGCTGGCAAGAAAGAACCTCCTAGCGGGAAAAAACATCCTGTGGCAACTTTAGCTGGCAAGAAAGAATCTCCTAGCGGGAAAGAACATCCTGTGGCAACTTTAGCTGGCAAGAAATCACCTCCTAGCAGGAAAGAACATCCTGTGGCAACTTTAGCTGGCAAGAAAGAACCTCCTAGCGGGAAAGAGCAACCTATGGCAACTTTAGCTCGCAAGAAAGACTCTCCTAGCGGGAAAGAACATTCTGTGGCAACTTTAGCTGGCAAGAAAGAACCTCCTAGCGGGAAAGAACATCCTGTGGCAACTTTAGCTAACAAGAAAGAACCTCCTAGCAGGAAAGAACATCCTATGGCAACTTTAGCTAGCAAGAAAGAACCCCCACATGACGTTCTTTCCTGCTAAGCAACTTTAGCTAGCAAGAAAGAACCTCCTAGCGGGAAAGAACATCCTGTGGTAACTTTAGCTAGCAAGAAAGAACCTCCACAGGATGTTCTTTCCTGCTAAGCAACTTTAGCTAACAAGAAAGAACCTCCTAGCGGGAAAGAACATCCTGTGGTAACTTTAGCTAGCAAGAAAGAACCCCCACATGACGTTCTTTCCTGCTAAGCAACTTTAGCTAGCAAGAAAGAACCTCCTAGCGGGAAAGAGCATCCTGTGGCAACTTTAGCTAGCAAGAAAGAACCTCCTAGCGGGAAAAAAACATCCTGTGGCAACTTTAGCTGGCAAGAAAGAATCTCCTAGCGGGAAAGAACATCCTGTGGCAACTTTAGCTAACAAGAAAGAACCTCCTAGCTGGAAAGAACATCCTATGGCAACTTTAGCTAGCAAGAAAGAACCCCCACATGACGTTCTTTCCTGCTAAGCAACTTTAGCTAGCAAGAAAGAACCTCCTAGCGGGAAAGAACATCCTGTGGTAACTTTAGCTAGCAAGAAAGAACCTCCACAGGATGTTCTTTCCTGCTAAGCAACTTTAGCTAGCAAGAAAGAACCTCCTAGCGGGAAAGAACATCCTGTGGCAACTTTAGCTGGCAAGAAAAAAACCTCCTCGCGAGAAAGAACATCCTGTGGCAACTTTAGCTGGCAAGAAATCACCGCTTAGCGGGAAAGAACATCCTGTGGCAACTTTAGCTTGCAAGAAAGACTCTCCTAGCGGGAAAGAACATCCTGTGGTAACTTTAGCTGGCAAGAAAAAACCTCCTAGCAGGAAAGAACATCCTGTGGCAACTTTAGCTGGCAAGAAATCACCGCTTAGCGGGAAAGAACATCCTGTGGCAACTTTAGCTCGCAAGAAAGACTCTCCTAGCGGGAAAGAACATTCTGTGGCAACTTTAGCTGGCAAGAAAGAACCTCCTAGCGGGAAAGAGCATCCTATGGCAACTTTAGCTAGCAAGAAAGAACCTCCTAGCGGGAAAGAGCAACCTATGGCAACTTTAACTAGCAAGAAAGAATCTCCCAGCGGGAAAGAGCATCCTAGGGCAACTTTAACTAGCAAGAAAGAATCTCCTAGCGGGAAAGAACATCCTGTGGCAACTTTAGCTGGCAAGAAATCACCTCCTAGCAGGAAAGAACATCCTGTGGCAACTTTAGCTGGCAAGAAAGAACCTCCTAGCGGGAAAGAGCATCCTATGGCAACTTTAGCTAGCAAGAAAGAACCTCCTAGCGGGAAAAAAAAAACATCCTGTGGCAACTTTAGCTGGCAAGAAAGAATCTCCTAGCGGGAAAGAACATCCTGTGGCAACTTTAGCTGGCAAGAAATCACCTCCTAGCAGGAAAGAACATCCTGTGGCAACTTTAGCTGGCAAGAAAGAACCTCCTAGCGGAAAAGAGCAACCTATGGCAACTTTAGCTCGCAAGAAAGACTCTCCTAGCGGGAAAGAACATTCTGTGGCAACTTTAGCTGGCAAGAAAGAACCTCCTAGCAGGAAAGAGCATCCTAGGGCAACTTTAACTAGCAAGAAAGAATCTCCTAGCGGGAAAGAACATCCTGTGGCAACTTTAGCTGGCAAGAAATCACCTCCTAGCAGGAAAGAACATCCTGTGGCAACTTTAGCTGGCAAGAAAGAACCTCCTAGCGGGAAAGAGCAACCTATGGCAACTTTAGCTAGCAAGAAAGAACCTCCTAGCAGGAAAGAATATCCTGTGCCAACTTTAGCTGACAAGAAAGAACCTCCTAGCGGAAAAGAACATCCTGTGGCAACTTTAGCTAGCAAGAAAGAACCTCCTAGCGGAAAAGAACATCCTGTGGCAACTTTAGCTAGCAGGAAAGAACATCCTGTGGCAACTTTAGCTAGCAAGAAAGAACCCCCACAGGACGTTCTTTCCTGCTAAGCAACTTTAGCTAGCAAGAAAGAACCTCCTAGCGGGAAAGAACATCCTGTGGCAACTTTAGCTGGCAAGAAAGAACCTCCTAGCGGGAAAGAACATCCTGTGGCAACTTTAGCTGGCAAGAAAGAACCTCCTAGCGGAAAAGAACATCCTGTGGCAACTTTAGCTGACAAGAAAGAACCTCCTAGCGGAAAAGAACATCCTGTGGCAACTTTAGCTAGCAAGAAAGAACCTCCTAGCGGGAAAGAACATCCTGTGGCAACTTTAGCTGGCAGGAAAGAACATCCTGTGGCAACTTTAGCTAGCAAGAAAGAACCCCCACAGGACGTTCTTTCCTGCTAAGCAACTTTAGCTAGCAAGAAAGAACCTCCTAGCGGGAAAGAACATCCTGTGGCAACTTTAGCTGGCAAGAAAGAACCTCCTAGCGGAAAAGAACATCCTGTGGCAACTTTAGCTGACAAGAAAGAACCTCCTAGCGGAAAAGAACATCCTGTGGCAACTTTAGCTAGCAAGAAAGAACCTCCTAGCGGGAAAGAACATCCTGTGGCAACTTTAGCTGGCAGGAAAGAACATCCTGTGGCAACTTTAGCTAGCAAGAAAGAACCCCCACAGGACGTTCTTTCCTGCTAAGCAACTTTAGCTAGCAAGAAAGAACCTCCTAGCGGGAAAGAACATCCTGTGGCAACTTTAGCTCGCAAGAAAGAAATTCCTAGCGGGAAAGAACATCCTGTGGCAGCTTTAGCTAGCAAGAAAGGACCTCCTAGCGGGAAATAACATCCTGTGGCAGCTTTCGCTTGCAAAAAAATCCCCTCCTAGCATAAAATAACCTTTTGCAGCAACTGTAGCTACCAAGAAATGACCTCTGATCAATTATATCTAACAAGAAATAACCTCCTAGCGCAACTTTGGCTAGCAAGAACTAATCTTCTAGGGCAACCTTGGCTAGCAAGAAATCACCTCCTGGCAAGAAATAACCTTTTGCAGCAACTGTAGCTAGCTAGAAATAAGCCTCTCTCAATTATATCTAACAAGAAATAACCCCTTAGCAAGAAAGGTCTCTCAGTGATACCTTTAGCTAACAAGAAATAACCTCATATGGCAACTTTAGGTAGTAAGAAATAACCTCCTAGTACAAAATTACCTTGTGCTGCAACTGAAGCTAGCAAGAAATAACCTTTGATCAATTACTTTGACCAAGAACTATTTCTCAGTGACACCTTTAGCTAGCAACAAATAACCTCCTGGGGAAAACAAAACAAAAAAACCCCGCACCCAAAAATGGCCTTGTAGAGATTGTTTCAAAACTATGTACATTCTTTCTCTTTTTCTCTCCCCCACCCACTCTGTCTGTCCCTCTGAGTTACATGTCAATCCTGAGATCGAGATGCTGAACCTCTTCTGCTCCTCGGACCTGCCTGATCCATCCTGATGCCCTGTGTCTGGTTGGAGTCTCATCACATCGCCCCTGTAGAGGACGGCCCCATATGGACAGTTGAAAGTCACACTTGGAAGATGTTTGGGACACTTATAGTAATGCTTTTATGGCTGAGGACTACAGATGACTTGCTAACTTTAGGACTGCAGTTGTCATGAACAGTTTTGCACTCAAATTTCCATCAATGAAGAGTTTATAACATCAACGAAACAGACTTCATGTTAAAACTGTTAAAAATGTTAGAATCACGTTGTCTGTTATCACCCAAATGAGGATGGGTTCCCTTTTGAGTCTGGTTCCTCTCGAGGTTTCTTCCTCATGTCGTCTGAGGGAGTTTTTCCTTGCCACTGTTGCCACAGGCTTGCTCATTGGGGATAAAATTAGCTCATGTGAAAGTCATTAAAATTCTGTAAAGCTGCTTTGCGACAACGTCTATTATTAAAAGCACTATAGAAATAAACTTGACTTCCCAAAATCACAAGTCTGTTAATTATGTTATTGTGAAAGTTAAAGTTTAATTTGGCCCATAACTAACAATTTAAAATGGAGAATTTTATTGCATTTCTGTTTGAAAAGCATCCATTATACACACACAGTCTCTTACTCATTAAAGGACTTCATCACAGTCAGGCTGAACCTCATAGAGCTGGTTTTCCACACTAGTGCGCAATTTATTCCATCCAAGAGGCAGCTGTCTGTCTTGGCACCTTCATCCCTCCAAAGGTAATCATCTCATTGGGCAGCAGCAGTTCAGTATTAGTACAAGCTAACCACATAATCTGCCAAAACGTTTATGGAAATCTGGTCCAGTAAACAGAATTCTGCCTAAAAATTATATGAAGTTTGGTTCCAAAAACGCTATAAATCCACTGCAATACAGTTGAGAGAAAAAAAAAAAGATTTTCTTTACCAAAAAAAATAGGTAGCATGAAAACCACTATTTTCTGTTTGAAACTTTAATATAACACTCTGAGGTTGTAATAACATTAAAAATGCAAATCCAAATTTTGATTTTTAAAAATTTTATTACCAAAATTTATTTTCCCCTCACAATGCTATAAATCCATTGCATCAATAAAACTTTTTTTGTTGTGTGTGTGTGAGAGAGAGTGAGATAATTAGAAAACAAGAAGTAAAGTTGATCTACCCATACGACAGCCTCTGAACTTGGACCATCTCTTATACTGGACCACAGATTTTCTCAAATTACATTCATCTGGTCTCCAAGCCCCAATCTATTTTACACACAAAGCTCTGAGGAATGTTAATAGACCCAACCAGACCAGATGTTTACATGGAAACTTTATTTAAAAAAAAAACAAAACCTTTTTATTCCTAACAATAACTTTAGAAATTTGGACACCATGTACAGCATGTACAGTTAAATTCAGAAGTAACATCTCTAGATCCCAGGAGGAATCAGGTGCTCTCAAAGTGGAACAATAACACTGGATCACATTCTCTACTATAATAATAATAATTTTTTTTGTATTTATTTTAAATTAATTTATTCATTTAATGTTGCATTTTCTTCACTTTCTCCCACTTAATATGATTCTCTTTAGACAGATTACGTTCCTTCCCCCTGGGAGAAACTCCTCTATTCCATCAGTTATTCATTTATTTAGTTTAATATCTCACTAAAAGACGGGGATTCTCCACGATGCTGACAATCACTGGGCGATGCCATTACTGTTTCTGTATTTGAATGATGCACTGTGATTGGCTGAGCAGAGAAATCACATTCTACTGAAAATCAGTAGTGGCGTTTGTCATGGTTTGGCAAGAAAGAGAACATGCAGTCCTGTGCAGAAGTCTTAGGCTCATGTAAAGAAATGCTGTCGACGAAAAAAATCACTTAAATAATGAAATGAAATGTTTCAACATTAAAAAAAACATTATATATATATATATATATATATCAGCTGGATAGTACAGTGGTAATGCTCACTGACTACGACGCAGGAGATCGGGGTTCGAATCCCGGTCGGGGCAAAACATCATCCAGTAAGGGTCCTTAGGCAAAACCCCTCATGATATATCAGCCTACCTCAGGAATGAGTGAAAACATAACTGATAGAGTCATACCGGCTCAGACGTCGCCCGGGTCAACAAGGTCTGCGTCAGTTGCTAGGGAACCAGGGCAAACTGATGAGAAATGGGCTACTGGAACAAGACATCGATGGACGAGGACAGAAAATACGGATTTGCTGGAATGCTACTATACAAGCAATCCCAGAGAGAGGGGATGCATGCAGAGAATGTGGGACCACTGGATACTTCGAAACCCACAATCAAGGCTAACAAAGAAACAGCTATTAGCCCAGTGTTCCAACATCCATAATCGAAATCTGCTATCACAACTAGAGATTAATGAAATACAACAACGATGCTACGGCAAGGGGGAGCCAGGAAGACAGGTCAGCGGGGAGATGTCATCATCCCCACAACCAGAGATTGGGTACCAAGCCCCAACAGCTAACAGCCTCAACACAAGAGCTGCTGACCTGAGAAGGAAGATCGTGACCCAACTGGAAACCTGGAGCCCCCAACGAATACCGAAGCTGAGTTGCCAAGTACCTTCAGAAGATCTACTAGTAGATGTGAATGCTGCTCTGAAGACAATCTCTACAAGAACAATCACTGAGACCAACAAGCTGATACACAGTACAGCAACAGTAATCATGGAGATGCTTGGACACAAGGTGGGCTCGGGACATAACAAACAGTATCCACCATGGAAGAGACGATTAGAGGCCAAGATAAAGGCAGCAAGGAGAGAAGTTAGCCAGCTAGCTGAACTACAGAAAGGGAACATGGTGAATAAAGGGGCGCCCAGGAAGTACAACTCACTCTCCATACCAGAGGCACTCGAAACTGCCAAACAGCGACTAACAGCTCTGGCCACCCGGTTGAGGAGATACACCAAGGAAGGAGAGGCCAGGAGAATAAACAAGCTGTTCTCCACTGAACCAGCCAAGGTGTACTCTCAATGGCAGGGGAACAACAACCGGTCAGACCCACCAAGAGCTGAGGTGGAAAAATACTGGAAAGACATATGGGAAAGAAAGGCATCACACAACACCGATGCCCAATGGTTAGTGGACCTAAGAGCTGACCACAGCAACCTCCCAGAACAAGAACCAGTTCCAGAACACAGATGAACCAGCTGCTGAGGGATGGAACCCACCCAGAATGGCTAACCCAAGGCAGGACAGTCCTAATCATGAAGGACCCCCAGAAGGGACCCATCCCATCCAACTACCGGCCAATTACCTGTCTCTGCACAACATGGAAGGCCCTGTCAGGCATCATTGCGGCAAAAATGAGTAAGCATGTGGCTCAATACATGAGCGAGGCACAGAAAGGAATCGGCAGTAACACCAGAGGAGCCAAGCACCAGCTACTGGCCGATAGAACAGTCGCCCGAGACTGTAAGAAGAGACAGACCAACCTGTGCACTGCCTGGATTGACTACAAGAAAGCCTACGACTCAATGCCACACACATGGATACTGGAATGTCTGGAACTGTATAAGATCAACAGGAACCTAAGGACCTTCATACAGAACTCAATGGAAATGTGGAAGACAACCCTAGAGGCCAACTCAAAACCCATTGCCCAAGTCAACATCAAGTGCGGCATATACCAAGGAGATGCGCTATCACCACTGCTGTTCTGCATAGGCCTGAACCCCTCAGTCAGATCATCACGAAGAGCGGCTACGGGTACCGATTCCGTAGTGGGGCAACAATCAGCCACCTGCTCTACATGGATGACATCAAGCTGTATGCCAGGAACGAGCGAGAAATAGACTCGCTGATCCACACCACCCGGATCTACAGCGATGACATAGGGATGTCATTCGGATTGGACAAGTGTGGCCGGATGGTCTCAAAGAGAGGCAATATGATCCGGACTGAGGGGATTGACCTACCAGAGGGCAACATAGGTGATATCCAAGACAGCTACAAGTACCTTGGCATCCCACAGGCTAATGGAAACCATGAAGAGGCCACAAGGAAGTCAACCACAGCCAAATACCTCCAGAGAGTAAGGCAGGTCCTGAAAAGTCAGCTGAATGGTAAAAACAAGGTCCGAGCCATCAACATGTACGCACTACCAGTCATCAGATACCCCGCTGGTATCATAAACTGGCCAAAGGAGGAGATAGAAGCCACAGATATCAAGACTAGAAAGCTCCTCACCATGCATGGAGGGTTCCACCCCAAGTCCAGCACCCTGAGACTATACACTAAGCGGAAAGAGGGAGGCCGAGGGCTAGTGAGCGTCAAGACCACGGTCCAGGATGAAACATCGAAAATCCGAGAATACATCAGAAAGATGGCCCCAAAGGATGAACTGCTAAGTGAATGTCTCAGGCAGCAGAACCCTGATGAGAGTGCAGAGGAGGAGGAGGAACAGACAACCTGGAGAGACAAACCCCTACATGGCATGTACCACCGTCAGATAGAGGAAGTGGCTGATATCAAGAAATCCTACCAGTGGCTGGATAATGCAGGACTGACAGACAGCACAGAGGCACTAATCATGGCAGCACAAGAACAGGCCATAAGCACAAGAGCCATAGAGGCCAGGATCTACCAGAGTAGATCAGACCCAAGATGCAGACTGTGCAAAGAAGCCCCTGAAACAGTCCAGCACATAGTAGCAGGGTGTAAGATGCTAGCTGGATCAGCGTACATGGAGAGGCACAACCAAGTGGCTGGGATAGTATACAGGAACATCTGCAACCAGTATGGAATAGAAATACCCAAGTCCCAATGGGCCATACCACAGAAGGTGGCTGAGAACAACAGGGCCAAGGTTCTGTGGGACTTCAGCTTCCAGACTGACAAACAGATCCTGGCTAACCAACCGGACATAGTGGTGGTGGACAAAGAGCAGAAGAGGGTGGTGGTGATAGATGTGGCGATCCCAGCTGACGCCAACATCAGGAAGAAGGAACATGAGAAACTTGAGAAGTATCAAGGGTTGAAAGAGCAGCTGGAACGGATGTGGAAGGTCAAGGGTTGCGTGGCCCCCGTGGTAGTGGGGGCACTTGGGGCAGTAACCCCCAAACTGGGAGAGTGGCTCCAGCAAATCCCAGGAACAACATCTGAAGCCTCAGTCCAGAAGAGCGCAGTCCTAGGAACATCGAAGATACTGCGCAGAACCCTCAAACTCCCAGGCCTCTGGTAGAGGACCCGAGCTTGAGGATGACATGGATACCACCCCCCCACCGGGGGTGAGAAGGAGATTTTATATATATATATATATATATATATATATATATATATATATATATATATATATATACACACACACACACACACACACACACTATTATATATATATATATATTACAGTGCAATGCAATAATGAGTACACCCTCTTTGAAAAGTAACATTTCACACAATATGACAAGGAACACAAAGATATATTTCCAAAATGTTCCCAGACTAAGTTAAACACAGGTTCTGTTGAGCTTTTGAACTCAAAACAAAGGCTAATAATATAACTTAAATGATTTTTATTTCAGTTTTAGTGAAATTTGTGTGGTGCAGAAATGAGTACACCCCACTGAAGGGCTCTGAGTAAAGCAACTTTTTAGGCTACCAATGTGGACCTGAACAAACAATTAACCACAGGGGAGTCTAATTAGTCATTACACAGGTGTTAATTAGGCAGTTGGCTACAAAAGGCTGTTACCTAAAGCAAACCACCCTTTCCCATTTCCTGCTGTCAGCAATGGCACCTCATGGCCAGGAAATGTCTCTGGATCTGAGAAAGCGGATTATTGCTTTACACAAGAGAGGTGAGGGCTACAAGAAGATCAGTAAAGCCTTACTTATCAGTAAGAACACGGTTGCAAAAGTGATCCAAAAATTCAAGACAGATGGAACTGCAGCCAAAGTACAGAGACGTACAGGCCGGCCAAGAAAATTAACACCCAGGCAGGAGCGGCTTGTAATTAGAAAAGTTGATGAAAATCGGCATGCAAGTGCACAACAGGTATCTAAGGAAGTAGAGACTGAAATTGGAGTGAATGCGTCACGTGACACAATATGCCGTACAGTGCAGCGGAATGGCATGCATGGGTGTCGTCCCCGAAGGAAGCCTCTCCTAAAGCCCAGTCACAAAAAAGCTCGTCTAGAGTTTGCCAGGGCAAATGCTGAAAAGGATGAAGGCTACTGGGACTCTATACTCTGGAGTGATGAGACCAAAATCAATCTTTTTGGAACTGATGGCTTCAAAACAGTCTGACGTCACAAGGGTGAGGAGTACAAGGAAAAATGCATGGTGCCCACAGTGAAACATGGAGGGGGTAGTGTTCTTATGTGGGGTTGCATGAGTGCTGCAGGTGTTGGAGAACTGCATTTCATTGATGGCATCATGAATTCTCAAATGTACTACTCTATACTGAAAGCTAAGATGCTTCCATCACTTCGGGCCGTTGGTCGTCGTGCCATTTTTCAACATGACAATGACCCAAAACACACATCTAAGGCCACTGCTGACTTTCTGAAGAGGAACAGGGTGAGAGTGATTCCATGGCCAAGTATGTCACCTGATCTGAACCCTATAGAGCATCTTTGGGGAATACTGAAGAGGCAGGTTGAGCATCACTCTCCATCCAACATCCAGGCTCTGAAAGATGTCATCCTTGAAGAATGGAAAAAGACTGATGTAGCCAAATGTTGTCAACTTGTGCACTCCATGCCAAGGACACTTGGGGCTGTCATTGCAAATAATGGAGGCCATACAAAGTACTAAATATACTGGATGTAATTGAGTTTGTTGTGGGGTGTACTCACTTTTGCTCCACCCCACTTTCACGGAAACAGAAAAATATGTAATTTAAGGCATCTTTTCACCTTTCTGCTTGAGTTATAATGTAAGAATATAGTGCAATAAATATCATCAAGGAACTGTTTGGGACATATTGTTTGTGTTCATTTTAATACTGTGAAAAATGTCGTTTTTCAGGGGGGGTGTACTCATTATTGCATTGCATTGCACTGTGTGTGTGTGTGTGTGTGTGTGTGTGTGTGTGTGTGTATATATATATATATATATATATATATATATATATATATATATATATATATATATATACACACACACACACACAATAATCAGTAAGCCATAATAAATGAAACAAAGTTAATATTTGGTGTGAGATGACCCTTTGTGTTTTTATATATATATATATATATATATATATATATATATATATATATATATATATATATAAAATGTATATATGTATGTATATATGTATGTATATTAAAGAGCCTCAGGTCCAGTTTGATAAAGAAATGAGCTGTAGGTTTTACTGAGCATCTTACAGAACCAGCCACAGTTCTTCTGGACACTTTATCACACTCACGTCTTCATTTTGCACCAAAACCCAGTAGCCTTCATGATGTTTTCTTTTTTAATCTGAAAACTGAGGCAAGGCAAATTTATTTATAGAGCGCATTTCATACACAGTGGCAGTTCAATTTGCTTTAATTTTTTTAATTTAATTTTTAATTTAAATATGACCCAAATTATGGATGATATTGCTCCATTCAAAATCAAAAGAGTCAATGACAAGCAGAAAGCACCATGGAAGCAGTACCCGGCTGTTAAACTGCTAAAGAGAGAATGTAGGAAGACTGAAAGAAAATGGGGCAAATCTAAACTTCACATCCATTATCAAATCCATAAAGAGATGCTTTGTAAATATAATTATGAAATTGTCTTGCTTTACCAGTCTTTCTTCTCCAACATCATCAACAGGAATATGAACAATGCCCGTGTGCTATTTTCAACAGTAGAGAAGCTAACTAATGCCCCACCACAATTAGCACCTGAACTTCTCTCAGTTAATAAATGCAATGAGTTTGCATCCTTCTTCAAAGGTAAAATTGATAAAATACGGCAGAATATTGCTCAGAATATATCTCAGTTGCAAATAATTGAAAAGCTGCAATCACCAGTGACACAGACAGACAATTTCAACACAATGTCAGAATTTTGTTTGCTTGATTACGAGACTCTTGAAAAAACTGTACAAAATCTCAGTTCCTCAGCATCTGAATTGGACATTCTGCCCACCAACTTTTTTAAGTCTGTTCTTCACCTCATAATTACAGATGTGCTTCAGATCATAAATACATCCCTAGAGACTGGCATTTTTCCTGTGTCCCTGAAAAAAGCCGTTGTAAAGCCCCTACTTATAAAGAATAATCTGGATGCTTCAGTATTGAACAACTACAGGCCAATATCAAATCTACCATTCATTGGGAAAAATCCTTGAAAAAATCGTCTTCAATCAATTAACTGCCTTCTTGATATCAAACAGCTGTTTTGATAACTTTCAGTCAGGATTTCGTGCCAATCACAGCACTGAAACAGCGCTGATTAAAGTTATAAATGACATACGTCTTAATACTGATGCAGGCAAAACATCGGTCCTGGTGTTACTGGACCTCAGTGCAGCTTTTGATACTGCTGATCATAACATACTGCTATATTGACTTGAACACTGGGTTGGGTTGACTGGTAAAGTTATCGATTGGTTAAAATCATACTTAAAAAGATAGAAGCTTCTTTGTTACCATGGGAAATTGTACCTCAATATCAATGTCCTTGACCTGTGGTGTCCCCCAGGGGTCGATCCTTGGACCATTACTATTCAACCTTTATATGCTCCCACTTGGACAAATTATCAAGAACAACTCAATTTTGTATCACTGCTATGCAGATGGCACCCAAATTTATTTTGCTCTATCACCTAATGATTATGCCCCCCTTGAATGTCTCTACCAGTGTATCGACCAGATCAACAACTGGATGTCACAAAATTTTCTTCAGCTGAACACAGATAAAACACAAGTAATTCTATTTGGGAAAAAAGATGAAAGACTCAGGATTACCACTATTCTTGACACAAAGGGGATTAAAACAAAAGATATGGTTAAAAATCTTGGGTGTTTTCATTGACAGTGAGCTAAACTTTGACAGTCACATGAAAGCAAATCACTAAATCGGCATTTTATCACCTAAAAAACATTTCCAAACTAAGAGGACTTGTGTCAAAAACTGATCTGGAAAAACTTATACATGCCTTCATCTCTAGTAGGGTTGACTACTGCAATGGCCTTTTCACAGGCCTGCCAAAAAAGACCATCAAACGACTTGAGGTGATTCAAAATGCAGCGGCGAGGGTTCTCACACGAACAAAAAGAACAGAGCACATTACTCCAATTCTAAGGTCCCTTCACTGGCTTCCAGTAAGCTACAGAATTGACTTTAAAGCATTGCTGCTGGTGTACAAATTTCTAAATGGTACAGTTTTTAAATTTTTTTTTTTAAATTAAAAAAAAAAAAAAAAACCTGAGCTCTTATGGAATATGCTGCTCAGATACAAACTTTTTTTTCCCGTAACATTTAATTTTGTGCTGGAAAACGAACATTTGGAACTCTAAAATGTTTTTTATACTATTTTGACTCAATAATGTAGAAGTCATAAAATAAAAATCTGTAACAAAAGTTTGTATGGAAAATAAAAGGGGGGCCAAAGACTTTTGCACAGTACCGTACTATGCAGAGAAACATGGCAGATATCACGATTTGCATCAAACTGAACATGGAACTTTGAATAGCAATCAAATACTGTACCAAACTTCTTTGGCGAGAACTTGTTTTTTTTTCCCCCCCATTCTGAAACCAAACACTTGATATATTCTGCGCCAATCTGACCACTTTATAGAAGCCCAAGACCATAGCGGACAAGTTCAAGGATAGCGTCCAAACAGTATAAGGCAGATTCTACCATAACAGGCCAGTTAAGTCCCATCTCCTTAAACTGCTGAATTGATTATTTTCTCGTTCTCGTCTTCTTCCGCTTTATCCGGGACCGGGTCGCGGAGGCAGCAGTCTAAGCAGGGAAGCCCAGACTTCCCTTTCCCCAGACACCTCGGCCAGCTCCTTGGGAAGAACACCGAGGCGTTCCCAGGCCAGCCGAGAGACATAGTCCCTCCAGCGTGTCCTGGGTCTTCCCCGGGGCCTCCTCCCGGGGGGACATGCCTGGAACACCTCCCCAGGGAGACGTCCAGGAGGCATCCGAAAAAGATGCCCGAGCCACCTCAGCTGATTCCTCTCGATGTGGAGGAGCAGCGGCTCTACTCCGAGCTCCTCCCGAGTGACTGTGCTTCTCACCCTATCTCCAAGGGAGCGCCCAGCCACCCTGCGAAGGAAACTCATTTCGGCCGCTTGTATCTGCAATCTTGTCCTTTCGGTCATTACCCAAAGCTCATGACCATAGGTGAGAGTCGGAACGTAGATAGACTGGTAAATTGAGAGCTTCGCCTTTTGGCTCAGCTCCTTCTTCACCACGACGGACCGGTAAAGCGACCGCATCACTGCGGAGGCTGCACCGATCCGCCTGTCGATCTCACGCTCCATCCTTCCCTCACTCGTGAACAAGATCCCGAGATACTTAAACTCCTCTACTTGAGGCAGGACTTCTCCACCAACCTGGAGAGGGCAAGCCACCCTTTTCCGGTCGAGAACCATGGCCTCGGACTTGGAGGTGCTGATTCTCATCCCAGCCGCTTCACACTCGACTGCAAACCGCCCCAGTGCATGAATTGATTATTTTGATCATTCTATTAAGTTTTTCTAGTAGCATTTGGGGTCTTGGACATTCACAGTAAATTTTAGGACAGTAGTCCTGGTAACTAATTAATGAAAGCCTGACATGACAGACATGCTAAATGACAATAGAAACACATCGGTTTCTATCATCAAAATCTGACAGACAAACTAACGTCTACCATCATATTCTGACAGACACTCTAGATGACAATAGCAACAAAACTGTTTCTTACATTATTAATCTGACAAATTTAGTAATAATATTAAATACCTCATCACTAGAACCAAATAATAAAATAAAATATTGAAATAAAAAAGATAAAATTTATTTTCAAAATTGAAATATCACAATAATTGTCAGAACAGTGATGATAGACACGACTGTGTCACTTTCGCGGGGAAATAACACATTGAAATGGCCTGTCGGCTGAAAGGGTCGCAAGTGGCTCTGATTTATCTCAACTTACGATAATTTTCTGGAGGAAAACTTTAAATATGAATGCACAAATATATTCTCAATGTTTCTATTGTCAAAAATTTCTATGGTCAGGATAGCTGACTGAAAATCTTACCTTGATTTATTTGATGAACTCTAGCTGTCAGAACTCCAAGTCTTGCCCAGAAGTAAATGTCTGCTGTCACACAAATCACGCGCAGTAGAATTTCCTCTTTGCGCCAGTCAACATGTGCGTGGTGAGGGCTTGAATTTTGCTATCGTCAGGTGCATTTGACTGACAGACTGACGATAGCATTTTTTAAAAATAACTGTGGGCTTCTCTCGTGAACGAAATAGTTTTTTCGCTGTTAATCTATTTCAACTCTATCTGTTGACACCCAAAAATGATAAAGCCTGCTTCCACACGATAACTACCAAAGATCCATAATGGCTGAGTCTATCGTCAGGTCATCTGACAGAAATTCACTGACGATAGCAACAGGGATAATGAAAATGATTTTTAAAATGGGAGTTATGTCTGTCAGATATGTCAAAGAAATAGAACTTTATTCTTTAAAAATCTTTTATTGATATACTCGGTGTATTTTTAAATGACGTGCTGTTTTAGAAGACCAAATACCATATTTTCAATCTTGAAAATATTACCTCACTGAAAAAAGGACAAGAAAAATTTCTTATTTTGTGGGCAAGTGGTTAATGGATCCAGTTACGGTAGAATCTGCCATAAGCTCACACCCTAGTAACCTGGGCTCATTATAGTAATATTTTGGATATTTATTGCAGCTATAGCACTTTTCCTATAATTCCAGCAGACAGAATACATGAGGTCCTGCTTGAAATTATTTCAAGACTTGGCTGCTTTGAGTTATTGAGCTTTTGGATGGGACCAGTCAAACAGGCGAATAACTATCACTCGATAATAAATATAATAACTTATAGTAATGATAACAATGGGTTGCGATTGCCAGGACTGTAAAAAAGTTTTTAAGAATAATATCACAGACCCTCTGGCTATGCTTCAGGAACTGGCGGCTTTTGAAAATCACGAGCTCAAACCTCAGCACCACCAAGCTGGCATGCTTGGGCCCTTGAGCAAGACGTTTAATCTTAATGGTACCCTGTAAAGTAAATGCTTCACCAGTCTCACTTTTAGAACCACTCCCCTAGCAGGTACAAATCACCTACAATTCATTTAGATGTTTCTGGGATCTTTGGATTAGTCCACAGTTTTATACATTGCACTAAACTAGACCTCTTTAGTTTTGAAACCACAAAATGTCTCAGTATTGATGGCAGGAAATGCAGCACTACGTTTATTCATACATACAGCTCCATGGGCGCCGCCAGGGGGGGAAAGGTTAGAATAATTCTAGGGGCCCAGCACTGCCATGGGGCCCTTTAAGGGGCTGATAATATGCTTTTAATGATTTTAATAAGACTTTTGAAATAACAACAATGCAATATTCCATCTGGTAAAATGAGCTAATTGAACAAGGTTGTCTATTTCTTGAGTTCTTCAACATATTGTCATTTAACCCTCCCCCTTTTGCGAAATGGTACGGTCCAGTTCTGGTAGAAGCGCGATGCGTTAAATCTGTGTGCTGATCAGTGCAACGCTACTTGCTGCTGTGTCGCGGTGCAGCAGCCAGCCAGCCAGCAGTGGAGTGCGTACAGTCTATGATCGCTAAATATGAAGAGTGGCTGTCAAAAACGTAAAGAAAGGCAGCTGAAAGCTGAGAGGGACCGGAGAGGCAGGCAACTGGTCACTCAGTTTTTCCCAAAGAAAGGTAGCTATCGCTCACATGTGTGTTCAAAATATTAGCGAATGAGGGGCGTCGTGGCTCGGGTGGATGGGGCGCCGTGCCATGGATCCAGGGACCCGGGTTCGGTTCCGGCCCGGGGTCGTTTCCCGGTCCCTCCCTGTCTCTCTCTCCCGCTCGTTTCCTGTCTCTGCGCTGTCCTGTCCAATAGAGGTGAAAAAAGCCCAAAAAAATATCTTTAAAAAAATATATATTATTAGTGAATGGTAAATGAACAGTATGAACGTGGTTGGATTAGCCTATCAAGAGAACACTTTTACAGTTTGTACAGTGACATTTTTTCCATTTTAATAACTGAACTGACTTGTGTGATAATAAACAAGATGAAATATTACATTATGCTGGTGCTAATAACTAGTGCTAACAACCAGTTTCATAACTAATGGGGTACCCTAAATATGCACAGATTCAGCCTCAGGGGGACCTCCGCCCTACCAAACCACTGAACCCCCCTTTGGAGAAGGAGGTAAGCAGCAATACAACCCATAAATGCTTTAGGATTGAAGTTTTTAATGAGCGAGCGCCATATACAGTTTGCTAGATTAAAGTGTTGCTAATAAGGGACACCAGTCAAGTGTTTGACATGGTTACGTGTTCTATGATTTATTAGCAGTCACATCACACATTTCACTACCAATTGTCCTAGCACAAAAAGGCATGTGGCAAAATCTTGAATTTTCATTTGTGATTGTAAATGCACCAGAATTAGTCACTGACCAGTTTTCATCTAGTCCCTGGTAGGTTAATACATAAAATGTAATAAAGTCACAAACTCAAGGTCCATGGGCTATCAAAAGTCAAATAATGACAATAGTGCAATCGTGACGAGGGTGGGCAAAGTTGGGGGGCCCAAAATTCTAATCTTTCATGCGGCCCAAAATTTCTGGTGGCGCCCCTGTACAGCTCCATATTTATACCCTGACAGAAACTGGCTTCCTCGTCCCAATCCTCTTAATATTAAACAAGAGAACTGGATCTGGAGTTGGAACCGAACTGTGGAACTGCAGTGCGTATGTTGTGGTCATGCCTTCTTTTCTGTTTGCATGGGAAGAACTTCAGTTATCCAGTAGTGGAAGAGTGTGTAGATCACTTTAGTCTCATCTGATGGGAAAGAAAGACAAAAGAGAGAGATATTTAACATCACTTCACCGTCACCTCATCACCGTGACGCAACCAAAAGATTAAAAAGCGTGACAATATCCACAGGACTAAAAAGTGGCCATTTTCAGGTTACAAAATGGTGGAAATAAGGGCTTTGGCTTCAAAATCATCACTATGCCTATAACAGTGTGTCATACAGTGCCAGAACCCACAAAAGCATGTCTGATGGATAACTAGAAACCATATCTAGAAGCTTCCCTTCCTAACGTTCCCTTGTACCATTAACCAAGATCAGAATAAAGGTTTAGGATGCCAAAAACGTCTCGCCTGATTGACTACATTTGGGTAAGAGGAACGCTGTGGAAATTGAACTATTACTTGCAGCCATCAGTTGCACCTCAAGGCCCCAGAGCAGGTTACATAAAGTATCTCCCGCATTTATAGCACCATTCCACCAAATGTTGGCGTGTAAGGACCCTGAAAGGACTCTGCACGAGTGATGGAGCGAGCACTTAACGGCTGCAGCCACTCTTGACTGGTCTTCCAAAATTAAGCTCCAGGCACAGATGCTGTAGTTCATTGACTCTTACTGTGCTGAGACACATTAGTGTGCTGTAAAGAACATCTGAAAGACCTGAATTACCGTGCAATCACTGCAGAACAAGCAGGACATTAGCCATAATAATCAAATGCAGAAGAGAACGTAATGACAGAATTTTAACACTAATCAGGGATCTTTATTCTGGACAAGACGACTCCCTCGGTTCATCCTACTGTAATTTGATCCACTTCTGACTTGGGGAGGACGGCGTCCACGTGCGAATCGCTTCGTGTCCACCAACAGCAATTCGTCAATGTGTCTGGAAGTCATTCATCTGCAACCAGAGCTAATGATTTCTGGGGACTACAGAGGTCATGCCATGATGCGACTGAAACTGAGTGTCAGCCAATATAGATATTTCTTCCCTCGTTCAAATCTACTAAGCTTTAAATAATTTTTTCAACTGACAGGAAAAAATAAATTAAAAAAATGAAACTAACCCAGACAGAGCTAAAACAGTTAAAACCCGGATGCCTTTGTTTTGCTTGGAGAATGACTTCCGTTTCCGGTTGAGAGTACGCTGTGCACGTTTTGGCTACCGCTTCTCACCAGAGATGGATGGTTGGTTGGTTCTTCTTTCCTTTCTTTCGTTTGATGTTTGTTCTTTGCTTGAATGTTTTGTCCACTGGTTGTGGTGTTGCTCCAGACCCAATTTTGGGTGTCGGTTTCCTCGGGCCTTGGTCCGCCATGGGAGATGTTTGTTTTACTCACTACAGACTGCAGTGAGTTTGTTGTTCTCCAATATTGGCGTTGTCCAGTGCTCTATAGACCCCTTTCACATGACGTCACCGCGCCGCGAGATTTTGTTAGGCGCCATATTGGAAGACCAAGTACATGCACTCACAATATAAAACAAAGTACGAGCGAGAGTAAAGTGACACGATGGCTGATAATTCTGGTTATGTGAGTACATTACCAGCTGCAGAAAGGGCACGGTATGTGGAGAAACTGGCTGTGATTGATGGGTTTGACCCATATGATAAGACTCGGGGCAAGGGAGAATGGAAACATAAGGAGGACCGGACAACAATTCTGCCATCTGTTTGCTACCCAGACATTGTAAACTATTTGTTGTTTACACCCAGTACCTACACTCAGTGTTCGAACTATGCCGATATTTTCGGGGGGCCCCTTTTTTTCCCTTGGGGGGGGGGGCGCGCTTGCGCTCGTCTCGGAGCGCGGATCTCCAAACACACGAGAAGCCTATCTTACGCACATATCACGCGGACTCCACACCTCCACACACGCATCGCGGCTGAAGTCATAACTCATCAGGGGAAATCGTGTCCGCATTGGCATGTTCAAAAAACAACCTCGCGTCAACAATGATACCACATGCAAGAAAAAAAAAAAAAAACAGTCAGGCTACTCAACAACCAACCTGGCAGCAGCGAGCAAGCTCCAAACCATCCTAAATTATTATTATTATTAAATTGTAGAAGTCTGGGAGGCTTGCTCCTCATACAGTTATCAACTTGGCGCCAATTTAGCATGTTTTAAATCTGAATTTCTTGCGTTTGCTTACCTCAAAGTGTCCACAGATCATGCACAGACATCCATTATATCCACAGTTTTTTGCCAAGTCTCACACAGGTTTCTTTCAAGTCTACTGTTGGGCCAATAAATCATAAATAAAACAGCTCAGATTTGTTTGTTTAAGTCGTTTGCCACTCCACTTTATTCTCGTGGGTTCACATACCGCTGCCGTTATTTCCCCCTAATCACGAGTTTGTTGGTCTTCCAAAATGGCGCAGGGTCTGTTTACTTCCAGTTTCGGGTGACGTCAGTGAAAGGGGTCTATATGGCGGTGCTTCTGTGCTTGCTTTCTGGATTCATGGCGTGGTGTTCTGAGCGCTGTTGCCTGGTGGGGTCATGGCGGCTGTGCAGGCAGCATAGGACATACCCTCATGTGCCTTTTGGTGGGACTGGGGCCAGCTACACCACTTGAGTTACATCCTGACCTCTTTTGGTGGACTTTTTTTTTTAAATTGTAAAGCGACCTTGGGTCTGAGAAAGATGCTATACAAGTTAAACTTAATAATAATAATAATAATAATATCTCATCCGGGCAGCACGGTGGTGTAGTGGTTAGCGCTGTCGCCTCACAGCAAGAAGGTCCGGGTTCGAGCCCCGTGGCCGGCGAGGGCCTTTCTGTGTGGAGTTTGCATGTTCTCCCCGTGTCCGCGTGGGTTTCCTCCGGGTGCTCCGGTTTCCCCCACAGTCCAAAGACATGCAGGTTAGGTTAACTGGTGACTCTAAATTGACCGTAGGTGTGAATGAGAGTGCGAATGGTTGTCTGTGTCTATGTGTCAGCCCTGTGATGACCTGGCGACTTGTCCAGGGTGTACCCCGCCTTTCGCCCGTAGTCAGCTGGGATAGGCTCCAGCTTGCCTGCGACCCTGTAGAAGGATAAAGCGGCTAGAGATAATGAGATGAGATGAATGAGATATCTCATCCGATCAACAGGTGATGAGTTTATGCCATCATAGGTTATCTGTCGTCCATCGTCCACGTTTCATCAAAATCGCTTCTTCTCTCTCAATTTTTCACCGATTTTTATTCTTTTTGGCAGGAAGGTAGGTCCACCTGGGGGTGCATATAATTTCTACCCAAATTTGCATAATTGCAATTAATAATTAAGATATGGAGTAATTAAACCCTAACGAGCAGTTTCCACACAAATTGCTTCTTCTCCATCAATTCTTCAATGATTTTGATTCTTTCTGGCATGAAGGTAGGGTACCTAGGGTGCATAGAACTTCTACCCACTCTGACCCCATCTAGTCCAGAAGGAACGATCCAAAGTGGGCCACCTTGTGCAGTTCTACTCTCAACCAGTCCAGCTCAAATATTTGAGAGTAGAACTGCACAAGGTGGCCCACTTTAGATCGTTCCTTCTGGACTAGATGGGGCCAGAGTGAGTTACGCCATCATTGATAGTCTCATTATTACAACTACATGATGTGCACATGAAACTGCAGCCCCCCCCCCAATCTTTTCGAAACTGTATTCCAACCTTTTCCATTTGTTACAACAGGGCTTTTCAAAGTGTGGGGCGCGCCTCCCCTAGGGGGCGCCAGAGTTCTTCGGGGGGGGGACGTCAGGAAAAATAAACCAGAATAAGTTACTATTGCGGACATTTAGCGAACTTCAGCTAGCCTTTGCCAGAGACAAAATGGATGGATTTTTAGTACCTAAAGCTACAGTGAGTGAGGAGACAGAGTCTGGGCCAAGCAAAAAAAGAAGGAAGTATGACCACGATTATTTAAAGTTTGGATTTTCATGGACTGGATCTGAAGATGCTCCACTGCCACAGTGTGTTGTCTGCCAAGAGGTGCTCGCTAACGATGCTATGAGATGTTTAAAATGTGTAAAACAAGATGTTTAAAAAAAAAAAAAGCACAGATGTTTAAAATGTGTAAAAAAAAAAAGGTTTTAAAAAAGCACAGATGTTTAAAATGTGTAAAAAAAAAATGTTTTAATAAAGCTCATATGTTTAAAATGTGTAAAAAAAGATGTTTAAATAAAGCTCATGTTTTAAATGTGTAAAAAAAGATGCTTTCAAAAAGCACAGATGTTCGAAATGTGTAAAAAGATATTTTAAAAAAGCACGTTTAAAATGTGTAAAAAAAGACGTTTTCAAAAAGCACAGATGTTTAAAATGTGTAAAAAAAAGAGGATGTTTTCAAAGAGCACAGATGTTTAAAATGTGTAAAAGAAAAAAATAAAAAGGTGTACTACAACCATTTTTTTTAAAAAATACAAATGGAACATTATGTATAGCAACAACAGAAAGTGTGTGTGTGTGTGTGTGTGGGGGGGGGGGGGGGGGGGGGGCTGTTTATTTGCTCTCTGAGGGGGGCCGACTCTCCCACACTTTGAAAACCCCTGTGTTACAAGATCAGATTAAATGACATTTTTTTCCCCTCTGGTATCTGATCAATCATTTTCTACTTGCATCCTGGGTACTGGATCAGCGCCATATCAACCGCTGGAGATTCTAAATGGGCACTTCTAATTTGAAGTTATTTTTGGCACAAATACATTTGATTAATGGTCAATATTTCTTACAGTGCCATGAGAAAGTTTGGGCACCCCGTCTGAGGTTGTACAATAATTGACTCTGTCTCCACAGAAAAACACCCTAGTGGCATGTCCTTCCTTTGCCCATCAGAGCCAAGTGCTGGGTTGTTTTGCAGACACTGATTTTAATTATTGGTGTATTCCTTTGTATGAAATTAAATCAAATGTGAAAAATAGGCTGTGCAAAAGTATGGGAACCCTTGACATTTTGTTGCTTTGAAAACCTGTAACTAATCATCACAGAGTAATTGAAAACATCAAGTTGGTTAAGTGAGCTCATTAAGCCTTGAACTTAATAGGCAGGTGCATCCAATCATGACAAAGGCTATTTAAGGTGGCCAAATGCCAGTTCTCTTTCTCTTTGACTGTCCTCTGAAGAGCTGCAAGATGGGGGCCTCAAAACAACTTTCTCATGACCTCAAAACGAAGATTATAGAGCAGTATGGACTAGGGGAAGGCTACAAAAAACTTTCCAAAAGATTTCAGCTGTCAGTGTCTACCGTGAGGAACATTGTAAGAAAATGGAAAGCCACAGGCACAGTCCTTGTCAAGGCCAGAAGTGGTAGGCCAAGAAAAATTTCAGGGAGGCAAAGACGAAGGATGCTGAGAATTGTTAAAAACAACCCACAGACCACCACCAGAGACTTGCAAAGGGATCTAGCTGCAGATGGGGTCACTGTGCATAGGGCAACAATACAGCGCAATTTGCATGAGGAAAGACTGTACGGGAGAGTGATGAGGAAGAAGCCCTTTCTTCGCAGTCGCCACAAATTGAGTCGCTTGAACTATGCAAAAGCACATTTGGACAAGCCAGTATCCTTTTGGAATAAGATCTTGTGGACTGACGAAACAAAAATCGAGTTATTTGGTCACAACAAGAGGCAATACACATGGCGTAAAAAGAACACAGAATTCCAAGAGAAACATCTGCTACCCACAGTGAAATTTGGTGGAGGTTCCATCATGCTGTGGGGCTGTGTGGCGAGTACTGGTACTGGGAACCTTGTTAAAGTTGACGGTCGCATGGATTCCACTCAATACCAGCAGATTCTTGAGGATAATGTGCTAGAGTCTGTAACAAAGTTGAAGTTGCGCCGGGGATGGATGTTTCAACAAGACAATGACCCGAAACATTGCTCAAAATCCACTCGGGCATACATGCAGAGGAACAAGTACAATGTCTTGGAATGGCCATCCCAGTCCCCAGATTTGAATATCATTGAAAATCTGTGGGATGAATTGAAGCAAGCTGTCCATGCTCGTAGACCTTCAAACCTCAAGGAATTAGAGATGTTTTGCAAGGAGGAGTGGGCCAAGATGCCTTCGTCCAAGATCCATACACTCATTGGTGGCTATAGAAAGCGTCTAGAGGCTGTAATTTTTGCAAAAGGAGGCTCCACTAAATATTGATGGAATGTTTCTGTTAGGGTGCCCAAATTTATGCACGGGCCTATTTTTGTTTTGCTGCATATTGCACTTTTTCTGTTAGCCCAATAAACTTCTCTTCAATGCTGAAATATGTCTGTGTCTTTTATTTATTTCATATGTCAAGACTAAGTTGTAGAATCAAACACCCAATTATATATGAATGAAAAATACTGGGATTTGTCAAGGGTGCCCAAACTTTCTCATGGCACTGTAATTGTAGAAAAACGGATGCCTTCAGGCGCACACTGTTATGTGAGCTAATACTGCAGTCAGAGGTCAAGCTGTTAAGTTTTCCATCACGGAGCACAATGAAGGACTTCCTCGGATTTGGCGCTCATTCTGGGAATGCACACCTCCGAATATTAGCTCAAGGTTTTCACCATTTCCCATCATGAATACAACGCCACGTCACTGTTCTGTGATTACGACCTTGGGTCTTGCCCTAATCTAAATGCTACACAACATACTTCCCTGTTTAGCCAATCAGTTTTGTTTAAAAAAAATAAATAAAAATAGGCATCATAGAGTTTCTTTTGTAGATTTTGAAGACGTGTACATCAACTTCTTTGCTGCACCTTAAAACTCCTACTCCAGGTCTCAAAGAAGTCTTCGCAAAAGCATAAAACAGCCCAAAGGAGGAAATGAAGTACGTTTCACTTTTGCCCATGATATTCCTTTCATGTGCCGAGAAGTAAATAACCTTCAATCTTGGTTTAAATATAGATGACTAAAGATGACCTGACTTCTATTTTATTTACCGAATTACACTCACTGGCCAATTTATGAGGAACACCCATCCATCCACCTGCTGTTCTGTTTGATGCCGTTCTCTAATCAGCCGATCCTTCGACAGCAGAACAAAATCACGCAGATACAAATCAAGAGCTTCAGTTAATGTTCACAATGTCCAAACATCAGAATGGGAAAAACTGTGATCTCACAGTGAAGTGTGACTTTCTTTCACTGTGGCATGGGTGCTGGTTTGAGCCAGGTTTGAGTAGAGTTTACACAGATAGAATGGTGCGAAAAACAAAAAACAAACGTCGAGGGAGTGAGCGACAGTGCTGTGGGTGGAAACAAACGCCTTGTTGAGAAAAGAGGTGTCAGAGGGAAATGGCCAGATTGGTTCAAGCTTTTTTTGCCAGGAAGGACAGAACAACTCATAGCAACTCTTTACAACCGTGGTGAGCAGAAGAGCATCTTCACCTGCCAGCCAAGAACAGGAATCTTTGAATCAAGAACAAGTTCCTCAAGTTACCGTATTTTCCGGACTATACGTCGCTCCGGAGTTTAAGTCGCAACAGCCAAAAAATGCATTATGAAGATGAAAAAAAAACATATATACGTCGCACCGGACTAAGTCGCACTTTTTTGAAGGGTTATTCTATCCATAGAATCTGTGATTCTATCTGATAAGCGGCGCGTGGTTACTGCGCGACTGCATTGTTTATTTAATAAACGAACAGCTGAGCAGTGATGACGCGCCCTTTGCCCTGTAAGTAGCCTAGTCTGATTATTTTAAATATCTACTACTATCTTTAATACTATCACTATCATTATTACTAATAGCCTATATTATTATTATAACTAATATTAGTAGCCTATTACTGATGCATTAATGAGTTTGCTTTTAGAATATTTTTACCAGTAGGGCTTATTATCGCCCCATGGCTCTTTCATCTGTGTTATTAAAGCTGTAGTCATCATCGAGGAGTGTCATTCTTCATTTTTGTCAAATTTTATTTCATCAAATCAGAGGTCAAGTAGGCTATAGGTATATCATCTCCAAAGACAGGTACGGTAGTAAAAACAACCGTCTAGTGAAAAAAAAACCCCAACAACAACCGCTTTTAAATCCCCTACTTAAATCCTTAAAATGAGTCATTTAACTCATGTCTTGTGTGATCTGATCTCCAATGGTGAAATAAACCAGTTGTGATGAGTACAGTCTGTTATTTTAGAAGATAAATGTAATATATAATTTAATATATAGACTAATAAAAATTAATATTTTATAATATAATATCACGACATATTACTGTTTGTAACTAAAGCGTTTTCTAAGATCATAATGTCTGATATTATTATTATTATTATTTTACACACACAATAAGCGCATGTGCGTAAAGTTATAGTAAACCATCCCCCGCCTTTTTTTTTTTTTTGAGTCGCCGGACCCACCCACCTCCTGCGTTCTGGGACCTCCCACTTCACAAATTAAGCACTGCCTAAAATCACTACATAACTTATTTAAATAACTATAGGCCTATCATTAATAATAAAACACAGGTCAATCAAGTTTATCAAGCTGACGATTTCACTCCAAATCAGCAAATCCATTGAATTCCTCATCCTCGGTGTCGCTTCTGAACAACTCTGCCAACTCCAGCGGCAGATGAAGCACCGTTTCCTCTTCTTCTGCGTGGCTGTCGTCAGACTCAGCATCAGCTCCAGTTATTCCGCGGTGAAAAAAAACAAAACAAAACAAATATACGTCGCACCGGAGTATAAGTCGCATGGCCAGCCGAACCATGAAAAAAAGTGCGACTTATAGTCCGAAAAATACGGTATTAGTTTTCTTTTGTTACAGACATGTAAAAGTTTTTTCCTTTACCTGACATGTTTCGACAGTGTAACTTCCGTCTTCATCAGAGGGTCACCCGGATGTTGGTGTGTGACGTGCTTTTATAATCAGCTGATGTTACGGAGGTGTGGCCTCCCTGTCGGTCACACCTCCCGCTGTCAGTGTTTCCCCCTCAGGACGGCACTCCAGGTGTGGGAGAGCATGTACGCCCCCTCATCCCTGTTTATTGTTCTTGGGCTACGCTTTGATTTCTATTGACTCCATAATCCAACGGTGGAACCTGTTATTCTCTTCTTGTATGATTTGAGCATTGTCCCAGTCCATTATATGATTTTCCCTTCTGCAGTGGTCCGTTATTGCTGATTTGAGGTTCTCTTGCATGGCTTTATCTTTTTTTGCTCGTTTGTCTCTGTTCTGTTTTTCACATTCCTTCTTATGTTCCTTTTTCGTGTGCTAAAACTCCTTCCTGTCTCCCCAATGTAGGTTTTATTACATGACTGGCATGGTATTTCATATATAACATTGCATTTATTGTGTTGGTCGATTTTGTCCTTAGGGTGAACTAGTAGCTGTCGTAGTTTGGTGTGTGGTTTCACGGGTGTTTGTATGTTGTGTTTTTTCATGGCTCTTTGGATTCGTTCTGTAACTCCTCTGACATACGGTAGAGTCACTGTAATGTTGACAGGGAGGCCACACCTCCGTAACATCAGCTGATTATAAAAGCACGTCACACACCAACATCCGGGTGACCCTCTGATGGAGACGGAAGTTACACCGTCGAAACATGTCAGGTAAAGGAAAAAACTTTTACATGTCTGTAACAAAAGAAAACTAATAACCTGATTTAATAAGAAGACATAATGAACGTAATATATCTATTAGAACAAGTTCCTATTAAAGTGGCCGGTGAGTGTATATCACAACCAGTTTAGCATCTTGCAAACTTTCTCCCACCCTCTTTATGCACCTGAACAGTTTGAAATATGCATGAAAAACTTCACGTTTATGCAGATGACTCTCAGCAATGTGCATCTTCATCAATGCAGAGTGAGCAGAGACTGACAAAAAGCTCTAATGCACTCCTGTATGACTGACATCTGTTTCGTCTCCGGTTGAGTACACCTTAAACTTCGTCTGCTCCGACATAATATCGAGATTCCACCATCAGTCGTGCTCAGGAAAGGGAAAAAAAAGAAAAAAACCCCAACAAAAATCCCCCCACACAGCTGATTATTCCGAACGATCCTCTTTAATCATGGATGATGGACTCGTAAATGGTGCGAGGAGCATTTCCTGACAGTAATCCCATGATAATATATGAGATACTGCTCCAAATGACATGTTCAATTGCGTGGAACATGCACTGATCTTCATTCGTGTGATTTGGTTAATGTTCCACGAGGTCATGACTTGTATTCAGCTTCTTCTTCACAATGCGGATCCAATCCTTCTTTGAATGAGTTTTTAAAACTTGTTTAAAAAGTTTTCTAAACATGCATAAGGTTTAATAAATGAGGAAATAAAGACAGTTTAATGAATAAAGAAAACGATGCTGGGTTTGAACCAGGTGCTCCAAAAAAAAAAAAAAAATTTGAGAAACTATATACGCAAGTATGTGATGATTGTGTTTAAACTTAGTCTTGAAATACTTGAAAAAATCCAAGATGATGCCGAATTGTTGCCTAAATGAAGGTCACGTGGTATCTCGCAGCCATGGGACTTCATCACATGCCAGACTGAAATGAATCTGCAAATATTTTGTCCTCTGTAACCCTCCGAGACCCACAAAGGGACATTTCTGTTTTTGGATGCCTTTGTGTTTTACCATATAAAACTGCCATTTTTTCAAATGAGATCATCAAGTGCTTTATATCCCCAGAAACAGCAGAACCACAGCTACTAAAATGCATCATTCACTAAAGACAGCGTGATTTTTGGGAGCGTATACACCCTCTGAGCTCCATATCAATGTGCTGCCGAAGTGCGCAGAAGGTGTTAGTACGCCTGTCATTATAGTGCGGACTTTCCATAGCATAGAAAATTGCTATGTTTCAATTTGTGTAACTGAACTTGTTTCATATCACTGGTCATATAAACCTATGTAAACAGGAAAAACGCGGAAGAGTTTGGTCGCATCTAACTACAGCCCCAAAAAATACCATTGGCCATACTGAGCCTAGCTACATTGCTAACAGGAGTGACAGCGCGTCTGACTGCGTCTGACTGACTGGGAGGTCGCGCAAAGCTCGGAGAGGTACGGAGCAGCTCGTCTCAATTCAGAGAAGAGCATATTTCATTATGGAAGTACGGTGGACTGTTCCTTTAAGTTGTAACTTTAGACACCTAAGGATCGGTGCGCTCACAGAATAATCATAACCGTAATAAAACGTCATGCAAAATACAACCCCGATTCCAAAAAAGTTGGGACAAAGTACAAATTGTAAATAAAAACGGAATGCAATAATTTACAAAATCTGAAAAACTGATATTGTATTCACAATAGAACATAGACAACATATCAAATGTCGAAAGTGAGGCATTTTGAAATTTCATGCCAAATATTGGCTCATTTGAAATTTCATGACAGCAACACATCTCAAAAAAGTTGGGACAGGGGCAATAAGAGGCTGGAAAAGTTAAAGGTACAAAAAAGGAACAGCTGGAGGACCAAATTGCAACTCATTAGGTCAACTGGCAATAGGTCATTAACATGACTGGGTATAAAAAGAGCATCTTGGAGTGGCAGCGGCTCTCAGAAGTAAAGATGGGAAGAGGATCATATTTAAGTGAAAAATTTTCATATTTATATTCATATATTTCATATTCATATTTCACATTTTCATATTTAAGTGAAAAATCAATTCAGTCATCATAACTTGGCATTTTTAACCCAAGCAATCAAAAAGAGGAAATTTATTCAATATTTTCACTCATCTGTGAAGGACAGGCTTTAATTCTTCATCTCATCTCATTATCTGTAGCCGCTTTATCCTGTTCTACAGGGTCGCAGGCAAGCTGGAGCCTATCCCAGCTGACTACGGGCGAAAGGCGGGGTACACCCTGGACAAGTCGCCAGGTCATCACAGGGCTGACACATAGACACAGACAACCATTCACACTCACATTCACACCTACTAGGCCCGTAACGGTACATGTATTCGTACCGGACCGTTGGAAAACAGACCTTCGGTACGGTACAGTGCTGTACCGAACAAGTACAGTCAGTTTATGTGTGTTTTTATATGCTGCCACTACATCTGGCTCTTTAATATTCATGAGGATACCTGTACGTGATTGGAGTAGTAAAGGGAAGACTCTTTAATATTTATAAAGAAACTCGTTTGTGATTCGTGCTCTTGTGACCATGTGGAGGTCACTTCGCACGGCGAACCAATCAGACGAGCCTTTCCCAAGCACTCTTCAAAAAACTTTAGCGAGGTGCCGGCTTGTGTTGTATCAGAGAATGGTGTATCTGATTTGACATTATGGCTACTGCTAGCGACCAACCGGAGCTAGAAGATCCTCCCCTGTCGTTAAAATCTCCCGTTTGGGAACACTTCGGTTTCCCAGTGAAATACTGCAACGGAGAAAGACAAGTGGACAAAACGAAGGCGGTATGTCGACACTGTTTTACTGGGGTTGGCTATTTTTCGGGCAATACGTCAAACATGCTAACTCACCTGAAACGACACCACCCAAGTGTTAAGATTACTGCGACAAGGAAAAAAAAACACCGTAGTGCAAACGCAGCTGACTTCTGCATTCAAGCACCCTCTCCCTGGCAATTCAGATCGGGCTAAAGCCATAACAGCATCCACTGGCGTCTTTATAGCATCGGCTCTAAGACCGTATTCAGTTGTTGAGTAGATGGAGTAAAATTGCTTACTGGAATACTGGAACTGAGTGCTGCACTTTACATGTTGAAAACTTTTGTTTACTGTTTAAAAGGAATTCATTAATTTTAATTTCAAACATTGGCTAATCTTTTGAGAATATTTCATTTAATTTACTGGTACCAAGCAGCACTTTGAATTTATTTACTGTTTCTTTTTGTATATTGACAATTTTGTGGTTTAATAAACAACGTGCTGAGAAAGAAAATGGTTTTGCATTTTGTTCCCAGACTGTACCGAAAATGAACCGAACCGTGACCTCAAAACCGAGGTACGTACCGAACCGTGATTTTTGTATACTGTTACACCCCTAACACCTACGGTCAATTTAGAGTCACCAGTTAACCTAACCTGCATGTCTTTGGACTGTGGGGGAAACCGGAGCACCCGGAGGAAACCCACGCGGACACGGGGAGAACATGCAAACTCCACACAGAAAGGCCCTCGCCGGCCACGGGACTCGAACCCGGACTTTCTTGCTGTGAGGCGACAGCGCTAACCACTACACCACCGTGCTGCCTAGTTATTTTATATGGAAAATCAATTTTACAAAAGCATTTGAATTGTAATCAAAAAAATTTTCCACAGTGGAGGCCAGATAAAGCAAGATACTATCTTTATTCTTATTAAACATGACAAAAGAAACATTGAGTGTTGAGTAAATGCAAAAAAAAAAGTAAAATTAGAAAATGTATTTTTTGACCATAATGTCCCAAATGAGAGACCAAAATAAACTCCTTATTAAGCTCGCTTGCTTGGTCTTTACGGGAAAACATCAGACTGAGATCTTGACAGCACAGACCGAGACTGGATCAGTCCGTAGAAAAAGACTGAGGTCTGATATTTTCCCGTAAAGACTGAGCAAGCGAGGTTAATAAGTAGGTAATAATAACCTCGACTTTGTCTCAGGTATTATTCACCTCACCTTCAGCAAATAATTATTAAATAAAAGTATTAAACCCTTTCAGGGAGGATAAAGAGATGATTTGAATTAGAAAGGCTGACGAGCGTGCTTCGATGATGTTGGGTCAGCGTGTATAGCTAAAGCTCAGTGCTTGTGTTGTGGACACGGAGGTTCATTTCTGACAGCATGACGTCTCGCGCTCCGCTTCTGCGGCTAGTGAATCCCTCATGGGTGTGTCTGCGTGCCAGAAACCTCGACTTTATTTCAAAACACCCTGTACGTCTCATCCTCCTCTGAGGAATATGAATGGTGTTGATGCTCAGGGATCATTCTGATGGCATATAAATGTTAAATCACATCTAGATGAAATGTAACCTCATTTACACGTTTGCAAAAAAAAACCATGACTCAGCATCGCTCGCACCTCTTCGCATGGTTCTAAACGTTGCTTGTTGTGCTGGGATTCGAGATTAAAAGCTCAACGCAGAAGTGTTTATCGTGAGCAGGTTTATCTTCTCCTCCCTGTAAATTTCTCTTCACTCACCTTGAGGCAGTGTGGAAGTGTGTGTGAACTCCTGCAGCACAGCGTGCAACTTCTCCACCTCCCTCTGACGCAACAGGCATCTGAGCCCGCACAGGGTGGACAGGACAGCAGGGGGCGACGTACCGTCCGACAGACGAGTGAACAGCGACTCGGTCGCACTGAAAAACGCAGACGGATCACCTGGACTGTGGGAGCCTGGGGGAGGAGAAAGGGAAGAAGAGTTAAAATGCAGTTTAATTTCATCTTCAATGCCGTGTTCAACGAAGGCGAAGATCTGCTTGAGTGAAAGAAGTGGAAAAAACAAACAAACTCAAGTATTCAAGACTAAAGAGGAAACATTTTCATCGTTTGCGATTCTGTATGACTAGCTAATTCAGTAAACAATCAATCAAAGAAAATATCCTGCTCACTCTGACATATCAATCATTTGGATTGTGAATGATCAGCTAATATTTAAAACCTTTACCTAGCTAGCTAACTGAACAAGCTAGCTAATTTCACTATGGGAATACAAGCTAATTTACTATACTTTTTACTTTAAAACATATACTTTCTCATCTCATCTCATTATCTCTAGCCGCTTTATCCTGTTCTACAGGGTCGCAGGCGAGCTGGAGCCTATCCCAGCTGACTACGGGCGAAAGGCGGGGTACACCCTGGACAAGTCGCCAGGTCATCACAGGGCTGACACATAGACACAGACAACCATTCACACTCACATTCACACCTACGGTCAATTTAGAGTCACCAGTTAACCTAACCTGCATGTCTTTGGACTGTGGGGGAAACCGGAGCACCCGGAGGAAACCCACGCGGACACGGGGAGAACATGCAAACTCCACACAGAAAGGCCCTCGCCGGCCACGGGGCTCGAACCCGGACCTTCTTGCTGTGAGGCGACAGCGCTAACCACTACAAAACGTATGTTTTTTTTTTTCCTCCCCCTCGCGGAAATGTACTTGACTTACAGTACTTTCAAAAATACTTTACTAAAAGTATAATCTTCCAAAATGGTACTTAAGTACGGTAACAAAGTACTGTACTAATATTTTTCCACCACCGATAATAAATCTCAGCTCTTATTCAAGAGTAAAGAAAATAAAAAAGTAAAATCTGTTCCTCTGCTCATCCCGCTTCTTCATCTGCAGCTTTCTGCAACTGTTTCACAATAAAATCGCCCTGTTTGTCTTTTATCTTCTGCACCTATATACTGTAGTGATTTATAACCCCAGTATCCGGTGTCACCCAGAGTAGGACATGTTCCCTTTAGAGTCCGATTCCTCACAATGGGCCTCATTTATCAAGCTGGACACGAACGGATTTATTTGCAAAATCGTTCGTACAAGTGTTTATGCAAGGGGAGGAAAAAAAAGTGTGTAAATCTACATCTACGCACAAGACCACCAACTGATATAAATCCTGACTTCAGATCATATAATTTGAACAGATGACTGCACTTTTATATCTGGAATATACTGCGGAGTTTAAATTGCTTATTTTTATTACGTGCAGCGGATGCGTTTATCCAGAACGACTTCTCGAAGAGCTTTGGAGCCTCAAACACACTTTCATGCTGGTTCACTAGATCAGGGACCAAGAGCATCATCCAGAACGTTTTGTAAAAACCTGTCATTCGTGGAAGTTGTGGTCGGACGCTCCAACGCCAATAGAATAAGAAAATTTCAAGCTTGAAATTAGTAAAAGCGTCTCAAAGTAAGCTAAATAACCTTAGATTTGAATTCTAGTAAACTTCTAATAAGAAATAATAGATAAATTCACCCATATTAAAGATATTTTCTCTCAACAAGAGATCATTTTTTGCAGTGTGATGAACGCTACACCGGCTGCAAGGTAACTGGACTGCTGCACTAACAGCACCGAGGTGCGGGGAAGCTAGCGTTGGCCTTCGCTAATGCTACTATTCAATGCTACACTGGCTGGAAGGTAACTGCACTGCCACACTAACAGCACTGATAGCCCTTTTCCACCAAATCAGTTCCAGGGCTGGTTCGGGGCCAGTGCTTAGTTTGGAACCGGGTTTTCTGTTTCCGCTGACAAAGAACTGGCTCTGGGCCAGAAAAACCAGTTCCAGGATAACACCAACTCTTTGCTGGGCTAGAGAAAAGAACTGCTTACGTCAGCGGGGGGGCGGAGTTGTTAAGACCAACAACAATAGCAAGACTGCGAGAGGGTGCCATTTTTAAATAAGCGACGAGATATCATGGATGCAGTAAAGCAGCAGTCATCCATTATTGTTGTTGTTGGTGCTTCTTCTTCATGTTGTTGTTGCTGCTTCGATGTTCGGGCCAAGGTTTATGCAAACGCAGCGACGTAACTGACGTATACAGTGACGTAATGACGTGGCTCCCCTTAGCACCGCGAGCTATGGAAAAGCAAACTGGTTCTCAGCTGGTTCGCAAGTTGAACGAGTTGTGAACCAGCACCAGCCCCGAACCAGCCCTGGAACTGATTTGGTGGAAAAGGGGTATGAGTTAGCTAGCACTGGCCTTCAAGAATGCTGATATGAAGAGAACGTGTATGTATAATAATAATAATAATAATAATAATAATAATAATAATAATAATATTGGCTGGCTTTATTCCGTGGTATATCAGATATATTCCATTCAGCTACTCGTCTTCGGCTCGTTCAATATCATGCTAGCTGAATGGAATATATCTGATATACCACTCAACGCCAGCCAATACGTATCTTGGCATCGACGCAAGTTAAAATAACGTCCATGTCTGCCGTTCGGACTTTACACTGATTGTTCATTTTGCGCTTTGTTACCATTTATGGAGTTTTGTAGGCGTCACTATATGCAAATCAGACGCGTTCAGAAGACGCTTTGCACTTTACAGGTGATCAACATACACTTTTATAAATCTGATGGAAAAGTTTAGCTTACACAAACATTTACACACAAATTTACTAAAAAAAAGCTAAAAATGAGGCTCAGTGTTACTTCCTTGTATCATCTTAGTAAGTTTTCCTCGATTCTGTACCTCTGGCTCCGTCTTTAAGGGTTCAATAAGGGATTTAAATGTGTGTGTGTGTGTGTGTTTTTCCCTTAACCTAACCTGCCCATTGTCATTTTGATTCCAACATAATTTTACATTGCTTTATACTCATTCTAAACTTACGATCTAATTGGTAGAGATCTCGTGTAGACTGAAGGAACTCCAGAACCTCTTCCACCTTCTTTTCTTCCTCTTCATCTTCCTTTTCCTCGCTTTGTTTGTAAGTGAACTCGAGGGCCATGGATCGGGGCACGAGGCCAAGCGCGAGCAGCTTCTCTTTGTGCCTCTTCTTCTTCATCTTCCTCCTTCTGTTTCTGCTGAGGCACTCTGAGCCCTCTGCATTCCCTTTAATTCTCTCCTCAGCATCTTCAGCTTTGCCATCATCAGCAGCAGGAGCAGCAGTGGTAGGCGGATTCCCTTCAGAGAGTGCAGCTGCCTTTCTCTTCCTCCGTTTCCTCTTCTTGCTTGCATGGTCGTTATCTTCAGCGGCACTGCGGTCTTCTGATCCTTCAGGATCAGCTGGACAAAGCAACAGCCTGTTAGTTTTGTACAAGTAAATCCCTTTGACAACTTCCCTAAAAATGTGTCTCGTGTTCACATCAAATTAATGAGGAAAAAAAAAAAAGAAAAGGCAAAGAACTCAAATGGATGACAGTCCAATTGGAATTTCTGCAAACATACTGTAGCCCATCATCATTAGCTTCTTAACACAGACGAGCCCTTTTTTTTTGCAGAGAAAATTATCTTAAAAATGGTTTAAAGCAGCATTGTTCACATGCTTGCCTACGTACCTTATATACACTCACCAGCCACTTTAATAGGAACTTGTTCTTGGCTGCCGGAGTGGAACCCAATGTGTTGTTCTTTCTCCTGTTGCATGCGGAGATGCTTTTCTGCTCACCATGGTTGTAAATAGTGATTATATATGAGTTACTATATCCTTCCTGACCAAAAAAAAAAAAAAAAGCTCGAACCACCTTGAAACTGTCCTCCAACATCAACAAAGCATTTGTTTCCACCCACAGAACTGTCACTCACTCGACGGTTTTTGTTTTCCGCACCATTCTGTGTAAACTCTACAAACTGCTGTGTGAGAAAACCCCAGGAAGGAGATCAGCAGTTTCTGAAATACTCAAACCAACACCCCATCTGGCTCAAACCAACACCATGCCACAGTGAAAGAAAGTCACACTTCGCTGTGAGATCACAAGTTTTCCCATTCTGACGTTTGAACATTAGCTGAAGCTGTCGATTTGTATCTGTGGGATTTGATGTATCGTGCTGATGTCAAGGGCTCGGCTGATTAGAGAACTGCATCGAACAGCAAGTGGATGCATGGGGGTTCCTAATAAAGTGGCCAGCGAGTACATCGGAATAAAACACATCAACTAGACGGAACATTAGAACTAAAACTTCCCTGTTCAGGTTTCCGAATCAAACTGTTAGCGATTTCACGCACATCAAACCCATTCACAACTCTTTTTCTTTAAAACTTTCTGCGGTCATCATGATTGCTGTCGTGAACTGCTTCTCAGATCAAAAACTCTGACCTTGTATTAAGATGCATTTATTAAATTTCGAAAATCCAGCAAACTGGTATGCAAGGTAGATATTTTGATCGTTTTTTTTCCCTTTTTTTAAAGGGCTTTGTTATATGAAAAGGTTTTTAAAATTCAACGCTAACCCTAATCGGGAAATGTTTAGTGCTTGTCCTGAACAATCGTCTAGAATCGTACAACCCCGATTCCAAAAAAGTTGGGACAAAGTACAAATTGTAAATAAAAACGGAATGCAATAATTTACAAAACTCAAAAACTGATATTGTATTCACAATAGAACATAGACAACATATCACATGTCGAAAGTGAGACATTTTGAAATTTCATGCCAAATATTGGCTCATTTGAAATTTCATGACAGCAACACATCTCAAAAAAGTTGGGACAGGGGCAATAAGAGGCTGGAAAAGTTAAAGGTACAAAAAAGGAACAGCTGGAGGACCAAATTGCAACTCATTAGGTCAATTGGCAATAGGTCATTAACATGACTGGGTATAAAAAGAGCATCTTGGAGTGGCAGCGGCTCTCAGAAGTAAAGATGGGAAGAGGATCACCAATCCCCCTAATTCTGCGCCGACAAATAGTGGAGCAATATCAGAAAGGAGTTCGACAGTGTAAAATTGCAAAGAGTTTGAACACATCATCATCATCTACAGTGCATAATATCATCAAAAGATTCAGAGAATCTGGAAGAATCTCTGTGCGTAAGGGTCAAGGCCGGAAAACCATACTGGGTGCCCGTGATCTTCGGGCCCTTAGACGGCACTGCATCACACACAGGCATGCTTCTGTATTGGAAATCACAAAATGGGCTCAGGAATATTTCCAGAGAACATTATCTGTGAACACAATTCACCGTGCCATCCGCCGCTGCCAGCTAAAACTCTATAGTTCAAAGAAGAAGCCGTATCTAAACATGGTCCAGAAGCGCAGACGTCTTCTTTGGGCCAAGGCTCGTTTAAAATGGACTGTGGCAAAGTGGAAAACTGTTCTGTGGTCAGACGAATCAAAATGTGAAGTTCTTTATGGAAATCAGGGACGCCGTGTCATTCGGACTAAAGAGGAGAAGGACGACCCAAGTTGTTATCAGCGCTCAGTTCAGAAGCCTGCATCTCTGATGGTATGGGGTTGCATTAGTGCGTGTGGCATGGGCAGCTTACACATCTGGAAAGACACCATCAGTGCTGAAAGGTATATCCAGGTTCTAGAGCAACATATGCTCCCATCCAGACGACGTCTCTTTCAGGGAAGACCTTGCATTTTCCAACATGACAATGCCAAACCACACACTGCATCAATTACAGCATCATGGCTGCGTAGAAGAAGGGTCTGGGTACTGAACTGGCCAGCCTGCAGTCCAGATCTTTCACCCACAGAAAACATTTGGCGCATCATAAAACGGAAGATACGACAAAAAAGACCTAATGGTGATGATACACGGGGCAACTTTTTGGGCAATGTTGCCGAGCAAAGTTGCTGGCAACGGGCAACTAGGTGAGACACAGGGCAACTTTTCAGGGCAACAACAGTTAGCAACGGCAGTTTACAGTTAGCTAAAAAAAAAAGTTTAAAAAAAAAAAAAAAAAAAATCGATGTCTTAATTTTTGCTGTGACCATTTAATCAAGCTGTCTGTTGTTTTTTAGAGCTTTGGTGAGGTAAATTCCTCCATATAGAATATTAAAATAACAACTTACCGGCGTAAAAACAGATGAGGAGTCTCTCCATCTCTTCACTCCACTGACACTGAGCGGCCGCCATATTTGTTTGAAATTTCTGATCCGAACCTCACCGGAGGTCACATGACTCGATACTCGCGTTCTGATTGGCTTCTCAAAAAGTTGCCAGAGATTATCAAAACCATTCAGAAAGAAGCAATGTTGCCCAATCTCAATAGAAAAGAGTCAAAACGCAATTGCCCAGCAACATTGCTCGGCAACATTGGCCAAAAAATTGCCCCGTGTATCATCACCATAAGACAGTTGAGCAACTAGAATCCTACATTAGACAAGAATGGGTTAACATTCCTATCCCTAAACTTGAGCAACTTGTCTCCTCAGTCCCCAGATGTTTACAGACTGTTGTAAAGAGAAAAGGGGATGTCTCACAGTGGGAAACATGGCCTTGTCCCAACTTTTTTGAGATGTGGTGGTGTCATGAAATTTAAAAATCACCTAATTTTTTTCTTTAAATGAAACATTTTCTCAGTTTAAATATTTGATATGTCATCTATGTTCTATTCTGAATAAAATATGGAATTTTGAAACTTCCACATCATTGCATTCCGTTTTTATTTACAATTTGTACTTTGTCCCAACTTTTTTGGAATCGGGGTTGTACATTAGTACTGCACATGGTTCGAGACACAGCACTAGTTTGTTGCACAGCAGTCATTTCTGAGGATGTGCACAAGCGACGCTCCAAATACCCACAGGTGAAGCATTGCAGCCATCTTGCGTGCGTCCATGTTAAAAACAAGTATAATCAAGTCTTTACTTTAGTTAGCAAGCTTATTTGCATATTAAGAAGTGACGGCAATTAGGATCTGACTGGTACAGTGCTCGTTCAAGCGTGCATGATTTTAAGATGATTTGCAGTTAATCAGGCCACAGGGAGGAAGGATTTGGGAACATTTTTTTCTGCCCATTGATGCATGGATCCACGTTTGTCACTCTTTTATGCATGTCTTTATAAATGAGGCCCCAGGCGTAAAGGAGAGGACACAGCCGGGTTGTTTGTGATCCTGATGCAGAGGACATGTAATGCAGGTGTAAATAGGATCATGCTTTCAAACACTCCTGATGCTTTGCAGACAAAGAAAGCTATTAAAATCGCAAGCTATTTCAGTTGTTCCACAAAATCAAGTCGTACATGAGCCGATGAGGCAGATAGCACTGAGCTGTCTATAAGCCATGTACGACCAGACTGAGTGGAATAACTTTTATTCTATGCACATTCACTGGATTTTGAGAAACGGAGCATTTTTATTTTTTGCAAAAATCGATAAATAAAATCTCTATACAAAACGTCCGACAAAATCATTTCCGTTCAGGCGAATTTCTTAAAAACCTATCGATGGCTGCATGAATTGACTTTTGTGTTGTTTTTTTTGTAGAACGTGCTGTCTTGCCGAGGTACAGAATAGTTTTAGACATTTAGTTAATTCTAACTTGGACATTTCCATGATGTAATTTTCAAACTTCGAGCTTTTGAACCAGTCTTAAAAAAAAAAAAAAAATTAATAATAATAATAATCAATTTTAGTGCTTAAAAACAAAGAATGTAAACAAACCAGCAGACAGAAAGACAACAGCGATTTATGAAAAATGCTATAATAATTCTGGAAAAAAAAAAAAAAAGATGCACTCTTACCATCAAATACTTTCATTCCATATTTTGTTGCTTTTTTTTTGTATTTTCTGGGATTTTGTTTTTGAGTAGCATTTTTATTTCATCCTCGGTTGGTTCAGAAATATGCTCTGCCATTTTGTTTTTCTCTACTCACAGTATATGAGCTGATAGCTGAGTAGTAGAGTAGCCAATCAGAGCGCACGATTGCTCATATCCAGTGAATATGGATAGAATAATAATTAACGCGCTGTGCTTAGCTGCAACTCATTGGACATTTCTTTTCCACAATAAAAGCCATGGCTAAAAGATGCTAGTGAAAATGTGATACCTTATAGTTTTGTGCTTAATGTTTTTCCATTAATAAAGGAGCAGTTTGGAGAACAAATTATAAAAAAGCAAAAAACAGGCACCAAACCAAACCCTGGCTTATCAACGACTTCTGGATTAACAGGCAAAGTGTGTACAACAATCCTTTTGTGGATATTAGCAATTTTTTTTTTTGCTGATATGACCAAGTAATAAATTAATCACTTCGGAGACATGCTGTTATAGGAAAATAATCAACAACTGGGTGGTGTGATGAAACAGAGATACACTCACCATCCTGAAGATTATTATTTTCCAAAAAAGAAAAAAAAAATCCTGCAGTGTTTTCCTCCTCTTATATGACAGCAATTCGGTTACAATTTTATTTATAAATTAAATGACGACACATTGTACGTTTTATCCCTTTCTAGTTACATTTAATGTCCTGGGACTGTACAGTGTAACAGAGCGATATTATGTCTTCCATGAACCTCGTTTTAGTTCATTACTTCATTTTCTATCTTGTCTGCTGTTCTTTATTCCTGCACTTGTGCTGTCGTTGGCTGCGAAACCAATTTAATCTCGTTTATTGAGTCAATAAAGTAAGATATACGTATTTATCCATCTCTCACACACACACTTACGGTACTGTACCTGGACTTTAGAGTCCTTTTACCGTGTTCCATGTCTCAGGATGATGTACGGATAAAACTCCCTGAAGAGTGTGTGCGCGGGCACGCGTGTGTGTGATTGAAGTGCCCTTCAAGTCGAGCTCTGAGCCACGGATCACACAGCCTTTCACCATAAACCTCATTGTAATGAGTGGGAGGGTTCGGACGCGGCAGATGAAAGAGGAGTACTTAATGATACGGATAATGGGGGTGCTTGTGTGTGTGTGTGTGTGTGTGTGTGTGTGTATGTGAGAGAGAGAGAGAGAGAGAGAGAGAGAGAGAGAGAGAGAGATTGTGCTATAAAAGGTTCAGCAGAATCTATTCTCATCAACTGCAATTCGCATCTCAAAGCGATATGAGCAACCTGCCTTTAGTTCCTTATTCCATGATTCAAAGGGGTTCAGGAATGTCACGTTAAAGCTGCCATAAGCAATCTATTGAGAGAACACTCCGGCTAAACAGCCTTTACATCCTGATAACTGTCGCTGAAACAGCTCCTCTGAGAAAGGAAAATGTCTCCGTGACCTTCCTGGGTTCTGTAATCAGCAACTAAACACTTGTAAAACACTCAGGCAGTGTTAACTGATCATGAAAATTCTCCTGCTCGTGAGTTATTTTCCACAGGTAGGTGAGAAACATGATGAAACTTGCTACCTTGAAGCTGAAGGAAATGAAATATGGCTAAAACTGGTGTAATCGCCCAAACTATTAGTTGAGCTATGGGATTTAAACCAGGCCTGTATTCCTAAAGCTCGTTATGACACTTAATTACACCATACGAAAGAATGTTTTCCACCTCTCCTAACTGAAAACCAGTTTATTAATCCTTATGGATATTTGAATATTAAAATTAGGCAAAAGGTACATACACTATATGGCAAAAGCATGTGGACACCTGATCTTCACACTCCTTTGTTGAACATTTCATTCCGGATTTATTCCCTCTCTGTTGTTATAATAAGTTCCACTCTTCCGGGAAAGCTTTTCACTTGATCTTGGGGCGTGGCAATGGGGATTTGTGATCATTCATCTACAAGGAGCATTAGTGAGCTCAGGCTCTGATGTTGGGCGAGGAGACCTGGTGTGCAGTTCATCCCAAAGGTGGTGTTCAGCCAGGGCTCTGTCCAAGACACAAGTTCTTCCATGCCAACCTTGGCAAACCACGTTTTCCTGGAGCTCACTTTGTGCACCTGGGCATCGTCATATCTGAACTTTTTATTCAGCACTCTTTCGAGGAGAAGAAAATTGTACAATTACAAAGGATTTCGATAGAAAAGGAGCACAAGCCACTTGGAAGTAGGCTAGACTAATCGAGCAAAGAGATCATCGGATATTCTCATCATGCTGGAACATCTGCAAATGCCCTCAGTGCTTTTGGTGTCCACAATACAAGTGGACTCAAAAGGGGACTTGGTTCTCTTTCTGGACATTTTAGCCTTAGTTTTCACACTCGGTCCATTACAGTGTCCCGAGTGGTCTCGGATCAATGACTTAGAATTTTTGTGCATATATAAACACAACAAATGAACTCGGACCCCTCGAAAGTGTCCCACACGTGAACCGTACTCAGACCAGCTCACCTCTGGTTTGTTTATGGTTGACTTGATTTGTGCGTTGTGAAAACAAAATACTCTCATCCTGCTTGGCACTTTGCTTTGCAGTTAAAGAACTTGACAGTTGCTGTATATACACAGCTCCAATTTTCTGTCACCTAACAGAAAAACAACTTGAATGGCTTTCTGAGGGGTCATGTCAGAATTCTCCTCAACAAGGTCAACAGTTAAGCTAATACTGTGGCACTAGCAGTTATGCTATAGTGCATCAAGTTGTTCACAGTAATAATAGTATTGTGTCAGTAACAGAAACAATAGTTACTGTATTACTTGGACGCTCCACAAACATCCTGGTGAAAAGTCAGGCGGGCAGGTCAGAATTTTCTATATTTTCTCGCCTAGTTTGACAACTCCGATGATGTATTCCTTGATTGTCAATCATGGCTATCTCTGGATCCTCCTCCCCAACGACATGAACGATGATTGGTCGGGGTTAAACAGTCAAAAATACTGCTGCCAGTCTCCCGACCAAGACATGGCAAGAATTTATGGTCTGCGATTGTTCAATCGGACATGGTGACCATCGTGAAAGACAAAAATATCATGTAGTCTGATCCTCGCATAATTTGGCCAATTTCCACCCACCAGCCAACTCTCCCCTATCAATCTCTCCAGCTACCAACTGGGGAGAGTGAAGTCTAACACATGCTTCCTCTGATACACATGAAACCAGTCAACCACATCTTGTCTAACTGCTGCTTCACAGGGAAGCGTAATACCCCCAGAGGAAAGAACTATCTGCCCTCTTCCACATACTTAAGCTCACAGGTGCCAACAATTGGCTCGCGTCATTGTGATTGATATGGAAGCTCAGAGAGCATGGCCGAATTTGCTCTCATGGACTCTCAGCCATGGGATTTTTGTGTTGCTCCACTCAGCAGCCCCAGTCTTGCTGAAGTTCATCATTTGCTAACATAATTTGATGTCATTTGTAGCTAATTATTTACACATTAAAAAACAAACAAACAAAACCCCAAAAGCCTCCTATGCTTTATCTGTCGAAGATAAAGCCATGCTGCGCCCCCTAGTGGTGGGGTACTGAAGCCATGTCATCACATCATGTTACTGTTAATGTTACAGAGTAAAACCTGCTGTGGTCAGTTTATCTTTTAATGCATAGATCAGTTCTAATATTTTTAGTCAGACTCAATTCTCTTCCTCTCCTGTCATGTTCAATGTCCCGCTTAGTCACTTTCTTTTCTGTGATTACTGACTGCATTAACATAGATCCATTTCAGGTTGCCATAATAACGGCCATACGGTTTCTGTACCACAGGTAGAGCATTTCAGAAATGGATGATGGGAAGATCAGTCTTTCTAAGTCACTGGATTTGACCAGTATTATTATTATTATTATTTAAAAAATACCTGATGAAATACAGTGCTGAGCGTAAATGAGTGCACCCCCTTTGAAAAGTAACATTTTAAACAATATCTCAATGAACACAATTTCCAAAATGTTGAAAAGACAAAGTTTAATATAACATCTGTTTAACTTATAACGGGAAAGTAAGGTTAATAATATAAACTTAGATTACACATTTTTCAGTTTTACTCAAATTAGGGTGGTGCAAAAATGAGTACACCCCACAACAAAAACTACATCTAGTACTTTGTATGGCCTCCATGATTTTTAATGACAGCACCGAGTCTTCTAGGCATGGAATGAACAAATTGGCGACATTTTGCAACATCAATCTTTTTCCATTCTTCAACAACGACCTCTTTTAGTGACTGGATGCTGGATGGAGAGTGATGCTCAACTGGTCTCTTCAGAATTCCCCAAAGAAAATAATTTCTTTACGCCACGAAGGTGAAGGCTACAAGAAGATCAGCAAAGCTTTACTTATCAGTCAGAATACTGTAGCAAAAGTGGTACAAAAATTTAAGAAAGATGGAACTGCAACCATCTCACAGAGACATCCAGGTCGTCCACGGAAGTTAACACCTCGACGGGAGCGTCTTCTGATGAGAAGGGTTGAAGAAAATCGGCATGCAAGTTCACTGCAGTTATCTAAAGAAGTAGAAAGCCAAACTGGGGTGACTATTTCCCGTGACACAATACGGCGTACACTGCAGAGGAATGGCATGCATGGATGCCGTCCACGAAAGAAGCCTCTCCTAAAGCCCAGGCACAAAAAAGCCCGCCTAGAGTTTGCCAGGGCCCATGCTGACAAAGATGAAGACTACTGGGACTCTATACTCTGGAGTGATGAGACCAAGATAAATGTTTTTGGAACTGATGGCGTCGCAAAGGTGAGGAATACAAAGAAAAATGCCTGGTGCCTACAGTGAAACATGGTGGTGGCAGTGTCCTTATGTGGGGCTGCATGAGTGCTGCTGGTGTCGGGGAGCTGCATTTCATTGACGGCATCATGAATTCACAGACGTATTGCTCTATACTGAAAGAGAAGATGCTACCATCACTCCGTGCCCTTGGTCGTTGTGCAACATGACTAAACACACATCTAAGGCCACTGTTGGATTTCTGAAGAAGAACAGGGTGAAAGTGATTCAGTGGCCAAGTATGTCTCCTGATCTGAACCCAATCGAACACCTATGGGGAATTCTGAAGAGACCAGTTGAGCATCACTCTCCATCCAGCATCCAGTCACTAAAAGAGGTCGTTGTTGAAGAATGGGAAAAGATTGATGTTGCAAAATGTCACCAACTTGTTCATTCCATGCCTAGAAGACTCGATGCTGTCATTAAAAATCATGAAGGCCGTACAAAGTACTAGATGATGTAGTTTTTGTTGTGGGGTGTACTCATTTTTGCACCACCCTAATTTGAGTAAAACTGAAAAACGTGTAATCCAAGTTATATTATTAACCTTACTTTCCCATTATAAGTTAAACAGATGTTATATTAAACTTTGTCTTTTCAACATTTTGGAAATTATTTGTGTTCATTGAGATATTGTTTAAAATGTTACTTTTCAAAGGGGGTGCACTCATTTACGCTCAGCACAGTATATTGAATATGAATATAAAATTAGGAGATCAATTCCTGGGAAAAGCAGGCCATCCAGCTGAGAACAGATCAGTGTCTCTCCTGACTTCATCCCCATCTCAGGGATGCATTAAAAGGGGGAAAAAAGCTGTAGCTGCAACAGCAAGATCAGTTCTTTTTTTCTTCTTTAATAATTGAACTAGGACTCAAAAGTATCTAGTTATTAATTGGATTGCAAATCCAGAAGTTGTTAGAGCTGAGTAGAATCTGAGCTCATAAAAAAAAAAAAAAAGATCCTAATCCTCTCAGTGTCTTAACACATATTTCTGGTTTATTTGCTTTTGGTTGATTTCATTCCACATAGCACTATTAGCTGCTCTTTCCTCAAATAACATCATCAACACCGTAAACACAATGCAGAAGCCAGAATTAAGACTTTCAAGCCTCCTTCACTGGAGAAATTATAGCAGCTAAAAGCAGCTTTATCTCTAAACTAGTGTAGGCATTATACTCACTTTGGGGTTTGTTTTTGATATTTAATGTTGTAATTTTACGATATTTTACAGCATTAAAGCTGAAACTTGTATTGCGACCGCCGATACAAAATGGAAAAACACGTCCCTGCTAGGGATGGCGAAAACTTAAAAAAAAAAAAAAAACTTGACCGACCACCGAGCCTCATTAGCCAGTTAAAGTCGGTTAACCTAGGAGTTTAAATAGGGATACAAACGGTGCGCCTTTTGGCGGATGCTGCCTTTTTCACGGCTGAATCGTGCAGATCCGATTTTTTTTTTTTTAGGGGGGGCGTTGGAGTGTCTGAATAATTTCATCAGAGTAAATTCTGTATTAAAATTACTAAATAAGCAAATGCCGTTACAGTCCATGAAACATAGGAAGTATGAGAAGAAAACAATAAATCAGAAAGCTGTGCACGTTTTCGCGGAAGCTGAGCAAATAGACTGGTACCAAAATCCAGAATTGTGACACCCAAAGGCATTTTTGAGACAAAGTCGGCAAACAGTCTTATTTTGTCAATTTGGGTGTGCCGAATTCAAATCTGCAATATGCCGAGCTCTATCTGACCTCTGTTGACCTCTAGAGGTCATTGAACTTTGGGCCTGTAAACGTCTCAGCTGAACCCAGTTTCTCAGCTTTCTAAGGAATGAAATGTACTAAAATGATTAATGAAGTTAGCAAATGGCCTTGTTTGTTAAATGTTTGGGTGCTGAATTCATTTTTCATTTGTAAAACGACATATGACCTCTGATAACCTCAAGGTCATTAAACTTGGCCTATAGGAGAATGCCTCGGCGATCACCTTACATAACATTGCATTACATTTAGCGGTTATTGTTTATACAAAGCTACTGAAAAAAGGACAGATTCAGCAGCATACAAAACGTGGGGGCATACAGGGTATACAGGTTAATCAGGGTTAGTATATATGAGAGTTTTTTTCTTTGTTGTTTGTTTTTTGTAAAGGCTTTACCCCGTTTAAAACAAAACAAACAACAAAGAAAGAAAAAAACTCTCATATATACTAACCCTGATTAACCTGTATACCCTGTATGCCCCCACATTTTGTATGCTGCTGAATCTGTCCTTTTTTCAGTAGCTTTGTATAAACAATAACCGCTAAATGTAATGCAATGTTATGTAAGGTGATCGCCTAGGCATTCTCATTGTGAAAAGTAAGTCACATGTACATGGACTGGCATTTAATGTTGTATTTGTTCCTTTCTATTTGTTTTTTGTCTGTTCATATTCTTTTTGGGGAAGTAAAGTCAGTTTAAAAATGCCATTAAATGCATAGGCCTATAGGCCAAGTTTAATGACCTTGAGGTTATCAGAAGTCATATGTCGTTTTACAAATGAAAAATGAATTCAGCACCCAAACATTTAACAAACAAGGCCATTTGCTAACTTCATTAATCATTTTAGTACATTTCATTCCTTAGAAAGCTGAGAAACTGGGTTCAGCTGAGACGTTTACAGGCCCAAAGTTCAATGACCTCTAGAGGTCAACAGAGGTCAGATAGAGCTCGGCATATTGCAGATTTGAATTCGGCACACCCAAATTGACAAAATAAGACTGTTTGCTGACTTTGTCTCAAAAATGCCTTTAACTCCTTAAATAAGCACTTTTTTGAATTTTGGTACCCGTCTAAAATGTGCACAGCTTTCTGATTTACTGTTTTCTTCTCATACTTCCCATGTTTCATGGACTGTAACGGCATTTGCTTATTTAGTAATTTTAATACAGAATTTACTCTGATGAAATTATTCAGACATTCCAACGCCCCCCCTAAAAAAAAAAAAAAAAATCGGATCTGCACGATTCAGTCGTGAAAAAGTCGGCACCTGCGCCTTTAGTTTGTGTGGAGAGATATGATCTGCAATAACATGCATTGTTGGCTACAGACCGAAACATACTTTCAGAATGCACTGGCCACGGCAGGACTAAACTCGATGTGCCTTCTAATAATAAAAAAAAAAAAAAACCAGATAAGCTAAAAAGCCTGTGTCTACACTTTTCTTTCGCCGAGTGTCAGCTGTCTTCAACTGGGGTGGGAGGGCGGGACATGACTGAATGGGTGTTTCTGATTTGTCAGCTGTCTTCTACTGGGGCGGGAGGGCGGGACATGACTGAATGGGTGTTTGATTTATCAGCTGTCGTCCTTACACCGCAATGCATGCCCCAAGCGTTTACAACACAGAATTCCAGGTTCTCCGCTCCAAAATCGGCAGCTTCAAAACGATTGATTTATTTTTTTTAACCGACAACCAAAAAAAAAAAAAAATTAACCGGTTGACGTTGATTCGGTCAACCATCAGTCAAACGGTCATCAGTTAACATCCCTAGTCCCTGCACATGCACTCTGGGATGCGCTGATATCAATGTTCACATTAACACTGTTATATCACAAGTGTTTGTTTACATGTGTGCTGCCCAATCACCTGCTCCAACAAACAAGAATATTTGTTCATTTACTGCCATGACGCACAAGATTGAATCAGGTTGCACATCAGTTAATTATTTAGTTTTAAAAATTCTGCCATCTTATGTGCCAATCCATTCAGAGTTTATGATGATCAAAGATTAGTCCAGTTTATTAAATCACATTCTTGAAGTGAGTAAATATTTACTTATTCAAATCTGTCGCAGTGCAGTGGGCATGACCTCTGCACTTGTCAGGCTAAGTGAAGGCAGTGTGGCCTCTGTGCCAGTCAATCAGTCTTAATGAAGAAGGCATAGCCTTTTTGTCTATAAAAGACTTCATGAAGGAGGTGTGGCCTTTGTATCAATCAGCCTTAATGAAGGTGGCGTGGCCTCTGATAATGTTAGTCTTAAAAAAGGAGGTGTGACCTTTATCGGGTGTGACCTGTGTGACCTTTATTGGGTGTGACCTCTGTGACCATCGGTCTTAAATGAAGGACACGTAGACTTTTTGTCTATCAGATGTAATGAAGAGGGTGTAGCTTTTGTATCAATCAATCAATCAGTCTTAATGAAGGAGGCATGGCGTCTGTTCCTGTCAGTCTTAATCAAGGAGGTGTGACCTTTACATCAATCAGACTTATTAATGAAGGTGTGGCCTTTGTATTTGTCAGTCTTATGAATAAGGGAGGTGTGGCCCTTGTGTCTATCAGTCTTATTAGTGAAGGTGTAGCCCTTGTGTCCATCAGTCTTATTGATGAGGGAGGTGTGGCCTTTGTATCAATCAATCAGTCTTATGAATAAGGGAGGTGTGGCCTTTGGGTCTATCAGTCTTATTAGTGAAGTTGTAGCCCTTGTGTCCATCAGTCTTATTAATGAGGGAGGTGTGGCCTTTGTATCAATCAATCAATCAGTCTTATTAGTGAAGGAGGTGTGGCCCTTGTGTGCATCAGTCTTATTAATGAAGGAGGTGTGGCCTTTGTATCAATCAATCAGTCTTATTAGTGAAGGAGGTGTGGCCCTTGTGTCCATCAGTTTTATTAGTGAAGGAGGTGTGGCCCTTGTGTCCATCAGTTTTATTAGTGAAGGAGGTGTGGCCCTTGTGTCCATCAGTTTTATTAGTGAAGGAGGTGTGGCCCTTGTGTCCATCAGTCTTATTAATGAGGGAGGTGTGGCCTTTCTATCAATCAGTCTTATGAATAAGGGAGGTGTGACCTTTGTCTCCATCAGTCTTATGAATAAAGGAGGTGTGGCCTTTGGGTCTATCAGTCTTATTAATGAGGGAGGTGTGGCCTTTGTATCAATCAATCAGTTTTATTAGTGAAGGAGGTGTGGCCCTTGTGTCTGTCAGTTTTACTTGTGAAGGAGGTGTGGCCCTTGTGTCCGTCAGTCTTAATGAAGGAGGCATAGCCTTTTTGTCCGTCAGACTTAATGAAGGAGGCATGGCCTTTGTATCACGCAGCCTTAATGAAGGTGGTGTGGTCTCTCAATGTCAGAGGCATGGCCTTTGTCAGTTTTAAGTGGGGAGGCGTGGCCTTTGTGCCTATAAGTCTTAATGAAGATGCAAAGTTTTTTTTTGTCTATCAGATGTAATGAAGGGGGTGTGGCCTTTGTCAATCAGTCTGATTAATGAAGGAGGTGTGGCCTCTGTTCCTGTCAATCTTAATCAAGGGGGTGTGGCCTTTGTATCAATCAGCCTTAATGAGGAAGTTGTGGCCTCTCTGACTATCAGGCATAATGAAAGAGGCGGAGCTTTCATGTCTATCAGACAATGAAGGTGTGGCTTGTGTCCATTAGTCTTAATGAAGGAGGCGTGGCCTCTGTTCCTGTCAGTCCCAGTGAAGAATCATCTCTGTGTGTAATGCTTTTGCAGTTAAGAGTGTGACCTGGCTCCTCTATTACACCACTTGGAGGGATTGATGGAGCACAGGTTCAGATATGTGTATTGCATTACACTCACACACTCTAAATGGTCTCTTACCAGGCGGCATCTCATCTGCGTTACTGACAGGTTGTGCATCAGTAGCCGACCTCGATCCATCTCCACTGGCAGGAACGTAGTCTTTCGGAGGAGGGAGGACTGTGTACAGCTTCCTGCCTGATACAGCAGACTCTCCTGCATGACCTGTGAAAGAGAGAGAAACACCCATAAAGTATTTGTACTCAGTTTTAAGAAAACAGTGTACACAATCTCATACACACCATGAAATTGTGTTTACTTCATTTACTATTTTATACAGTTATTCATTGGAAAGATGAGGGTATAGTCTGTAGCCTTACCAGTCACTTTGCTTGGCTTCAGCTGAACACCTTTAAAATGTTTAGCTGGTTGGGGTTGATGGACAGGAGTCTCGAGTGCTTTTTCTACCTTTAGGGCAGTAGGGTAGAGTCTCTGCAGGACTTTTGCCTGAAATACTGACAGAGGAGAGATGTTGAGCATGTGGGGAAATTCACAGTACGGCTGCAGAGAGCGTATAAAGTTCAAAGCTACAAAAAGACCAAAGCTCTTCACATAAATAGTAATGTGTAAACAGACTACAGTGCACTACAGTATTAAAAATAAAGTATAATAGAACATTTAGCATGCCCTTTGTATGTGGAATCTGAATTGGTGTCCGTCAGTAGATCCTGAAATATCCACCCTGAAGGATTTGCTTATCAATATGCAATATCATTCAAACGCTAACCAACAAACCAGCATGACAATCACTAAACACATGACAGATATTTCAATGTAATATTTCCTGTGTGTTTCAACCATTTGTAACTTTTCAGACCTGCTGGATCATAAAACTTCATAGAGATTTGCAAATGTGTGATCATGCATAACTGTTCTGAGTTGAGACTTGTTTAAGATAATACGTAGGGCTGCACGATTATGGAAAAAATGATAAATCACGATTATCTTGATCAAAATTGTAATCGCGATTATTAATCACGATTATTCTTGATGTTAGGGAAATCACTTAAATTTTATTTCACTATATTCAAACAAACAATATGAACAGCTTTCAGTGCAGAATGAAATTTAAAAGAGAAATTCTGATTTCCAAATGACAAATAAATGAAATTTATCCAAGAAATTACCAAAGGATGAAGGAACTGAAAACTCAATTGCAACAATTACATAGCATTATACTGAGGCCTACAAGTTTTTAGCTAGAAAGACCAGCCTATCAACATGCTCTGGCTTTAAACATGAGCGAAGGCAGGTCACAAAATTGCCTCCAGTGCTAAATAGTCTGTTGTTCCGACATACCGTAAAATACCAAATAATAGCCGAGTTCCAATTAACCGCCGAGTTCCCTTTAACGGCCGGGTGTACGCGTGTGTTGTGACAAATAAAGGCCGGTTCCGAATACTCGCCGGGGTCTATAAAAATAAATAAATAAATAAATAAATAAATAAAAAAGCGTCCGAACGTTCTATCTAGAATATTGAGGCTTCTTTCTTCAAAACATTCTTTTTACCTCATAGCATTGTGCTAGCTGTTTGAGACGTTCATCATGGCGCCGCCGCGAAAAAATAAGAAGTATGATATCAAATTTAAACTTTCCGTAGTAAAATATGCAGAGGACAACAGTGGAGAAGCGGCCGCAAGACATTTTTCTGTGGACCCCAAAAGAGTCAGGGAGTGGAGGAAGCAGAAAGATGACTTGCAACGTCTTTCAACGCAGGAGGGCAGCAAAGCACGGCTACCAGGCGGGGGCAGGAAGAAGGCTAGCGAGGCGTAAGGGAGTGGGTACTGGCCAAGAGGACCCGTCACGAGAGGGTCTCGAGAAAATTAATCAGAGAAAAGGCCAAAGAAGTGTACAACACCGTAAGCGATGGCTGAGAGGAGGGATTCACGGCAAGTGTTGGGTGGTTAAATCGCTTCCTCAAACGCAATAACTTCTCGTCCAGACGGCGCACTACAATTGCCCAGAAGGATGCGGATGATGGAGAAGATGAGCAACATGAAGATGAGGGTGAAGCGTTTGACAATGAACTGGTAGTTGAGGATGATGAGGAGGAGGAGGATGAGTGAGGGAAGGATATGGACTTAACAGGCTATCGAATCAGTTTTGAGTTGAGTTGTTCTTTTGTTACGATGTGCTCATGTGTCTGAGTGTTTGTAGGCCCAGCACTTTTCTGGTTTTCTGGTGTTTAAACGATTTTGCATTGCATAGTTTTCTACCAAAACAATATGAATGAATGAATGAACGCAAAATGAAATTATTTCTATAATACTGTTTACAACATTTTGTTACGTGATAATAAACATGCCATTTCAATGTTATAATCTTGGTCTACCGTAATATTTCTTGAGGAATGCAACTCCGTTACTTTTGACAGATGTCTTAGCCAATTACGTTTGACATGGGTGTGTGGGATATCACTTACGTCATCGAATGAGGAATACCCCTTTGGGTATACCCAACGAAAGCCAGCGTGTGTGGTGACATTGAGGACTGCGGGTTTCCAAGGTTGGACTGCTGCTTCTGTTAAACGACCTAAATTGCCGAATGCATGCATCAAAGCAGACACTGAGTTTTATTAAAGACCTTATACCATTTCACTTGCCCTTACCCATTCGGATCTGGAAGACGCTTTACAAAAAAGGTGAGAGCGTTCTAACATGCATTTCAGTCTGCTCGCGGCCAATCTAATCCAAGGGGCCTTTTCAACAAGTAATCTGTCGTGCAAGTTGGGCAGAAGCACGCGTCAGGCAGGCAACATGTAGGCCTACAAGTCAGTAACCTATTCAACTAACTTTCATCCGAACTTTAAGTTTTCTACGGGGTCGAGCCACCGTACCAACTCACTCGGGGAATAGGCTCATATCGGCCAAATAGGGAGACGTCTTGGAGAGAAACGTGAGAATGCAAGATGACAGTATGTAGCCACTGCAGGTCACTTATTTTTCAGCATAAGAAAAAACCCTTTGGTTTGAAACTTCGCACCCTAATTATGTTGCTTCAACGTCGCGCCCTCCATGCAATTTCAGATTGACAGACATCGCGAAGCGCAAAGGGTGGAGGCTGCATGGGTGAGGGTGATAGCAAGTGACCATAACTTTGCGGAGTAATTAAATCACAGTGCTGCGCACAGACAATGGTGTAGTTTCTTGATTATTTTGTAAAGCATGCACTTAACTAGTCATTAACAGGAAAAGGTGTGTGATTTATCCTTTATCCACCCCGACTGTGCCATGCGAAGATGCATTCTGCGTCTTCAAAATTCCCCGAAGTCGGCACCGTGCTATCTGTAATCTAACTCTAAACAAACTGTAAGTTATACTGGTTAAAAGTAGGCCTATCTGAGAATGATTTTTTCCCCATTTTGAGGTAGATTTTGGGGAAGGTGTTTGTGAAGAAGGAATTAATCGCCTGTTCCAAATAGCCGCCTAGTCTCTAATACGCGCTGGGTCTCTTACGTGATTGAGACAAATAATAGCCCGGGCTATTATTTGGTATTTTACGGTAGTTAGCTTTTCTCTCTCACCTCAACCTGTTACCTACTCTCACGCCATCACCCCTTGAAGATACCGCTGCACTGAAACTCTGCACACTTGGCCAGTGTTGCCAGATGCTGCTGACGTTTTCCAGCCCAAAATATGTTCAAAACCCGCCAAAATGCACTTAAAACCGCCCAATCTGGCAACACTGCACTTGGCTTGCTTGCTTATTTAGGCGGAGTAATGAAACCTTACATGTGTCGGTTCGCCCCCTAATGGTTTGGCGGAGAATTGGTCAAAAAGTGCTTGATCAGAGCTCGCATTTTAAATGGAAATAAATCGCGATTTTCATTTAATTTAATCGTGGCAGCCAAAATCGCGATTTTCGATTAAATTCGATTAATTGTGCAGCCCTAATAATACGACAGCAGAGGTGTGGTCGAGCATCAGCTGTGGACGGAGAGGAAGCAAGTCGAACCAGCAGGTAACGTGATGAGCCTCACCTGTGTTTGATCACCGGCAATTTACTTGTGTGTCCTTTTAAAGAGAAGCCAGTAACCAGAGAGAGAGAACCAACGCAGTGGTGTGTGTTTGAAGCATTCAGCTGAAAAGCTCAAAAATAATGAAAACCTAAAAAAGTTTTCGTAAGCCTGTCTCCTCATTTTCCCCATGAACTACAATAGCACTTCAGATCTTTAGCTAACATGGTTTCAAGGAGGTTACTGGGTAGTTTGAGATGGTAAGCCACATTACACTGCAAAATTTTGGAAGTGTCCCACCTTGACAGCAGGAGTGGAACCCAATATGGTCTTCTGCTGTTGCATGCTGAGATGCTTTTCTGCTCACCACGGTTTTAAAGAGTGATTATGAGTTACTATAATCCCCTGTGACTCCACACTCTAGGTCCAACCCACCACCCCCACTACTGCCAGGGCCTCTCTACAACTTCACACCTCAGAGGCCCATCCATCCTCCACCACAGCCTCATACGTTAACGAGCTCTTTAAGAAGCCGAACCCATGCAAAGCAGCAGGTCCAACTCAGTCTCACCATTTACCCTGAAGCACTGTGCTGATCAGCTGTCTCCGGTGTTCAGAGACATCTTCAATACCTCATTGGAGACATGCCATGTGCCAGCCTGCTTCAAGGCCTCTACCATTATCCCTGTCCCCAAAAAGCCAAGGATCACAGGATTAAATGACTACAGACCCATCGTCCTGACATCCTTCAAGCGCCTTGTGCTGTACCACCTCCTCAAAAGCCATCACTGACCCGCTCCTGGACCCCATGCAGTTCGCCTACAGACCCAACAGATCTGCAGACAACGTTGCCAACATGGCTCTTCATGTCATCCTCCAGCACCTGGACTCCCCAAGAACCTATGCTAGGATCCTGTTTGTGGATTTCAGTTCTGCCTTCAACGCCATCATCCCGGCTCTTCTGCAGGACAAGCTCTCCCAGCTGAACATGCCTGAACCCACCTGCAGGTGGATCACTGAGTTCCTGTCTGACAGGAAACAGCACGTGAAACTGGGGAAACGCGTCTCTGACTCCCGAACCATCAGCACCGGATCCCCCAGGCTGCATCCTTTCTCCTCTACACCAAAAGTTGCACCTCCAGTCATCAGTCTGTCAAGCTCCTAAAGTTCACAGACGACGCCACCCTCATTGTACTCCTCTCTGATGAGGATGAATCTGCCTACAGATGGGAGATTGACCATCTGGTGTCCTGGTGCAGGCAGAACTGCTTAGAGCTCAATGCTGTAAGACAGTGGAGATGATTGTAGAGTTCAGGAGGAGCTCTGCCACACCCTCCCCTATCAACCTGTTCGACTCCCCCAGTAACCTCTGTGGAGTATTTCCACTTCCTGGGGACTATAAGTCACCCAGGACCTTAAGTAGGAGACGTATACCTGCTCGCTCACCAAGAAAGCACAGCAGAGGATGTACTTCCTGCGGCGGTTGAAGAAGTTTGATCTGCCAAAGACAATGACGGTGCCCGTTTACACCACCATCATCGAGTCCATCCTCACCTTCTCCATCACTGTCTAGCCAGGGACAAGGGCAGATTGCAGTGCATCATCCGCTCTGCTGAGAGGACGATCAACTGCAACCTTCCATCTCTTCAGGACCTGTACGAGTCCAGGACCTTGAGGAGAGCGGAAAGGATTGTGGCCGATCCCTCTTACCCCGGACACAAACTTTTTTGAACCACTCCCCACTGGTAGGAGGTTGTGGTCCATTAGAACCAAAACCTCATGCCATAAGGCCAGCTTATTCCCCACTGCACCTGCCTCATCAATCAGGCCCAAGACCCCACCGACTCTAACCTCACATTTTCAATCTGTGACATTAATGCACTTCGTCTCTGACCTACAATTTTGCACATTTCAAGATCATGGCATACATTTCCATTCTGTGATCCGTTACTGCACAAATATTGCACAGCTCACACTGTACAGCTTGGTTACTGACTTGGTCCATTACACATATTCTCTTCCTCTCATACATTCCTTTGTCTCTTTTCTATGTTCATCATGTGACCTATTTTTGCACATCCCAGACAGCTTGGACTTCAACAACTCCTGCACATACCCCTTAAATTATGTCCACTTTTCAAATTTGTATATTTCAGATCCTCCTATTTCTTATTCTATGTATACAGCTATTTTTTGTCTTCTATTTTGAACTATTCAAACTCTATTCTAATTCTAATACTATATCCTTCCTGGCAGCTTGAACTGCTCAATCTGTCCAATTTCCTCTGACCTCTCATCAACAAGGCGTTTGTTTCCACCCACAGAACTGTCGCTCACTCACTCGATGTTTTTTGTTTTTCACACCACGTTTCTGGTTGAGAGTACGTCGTGCGCATTCTGGCTGCCACTTCTCACTGGAGCCTTTTTTATTTTCTCTCCTTTTTAAAAAAATTTCTTTTTTCTGCGTGTTTGTAGTTTGATGTTTGAGTGTTTTGTCCGCCAGTTGTGGTGTAGCTCCGGACCCAGTTTTGGGCGTTGGTTCTCTCCAGGCCTTGGTTCGCCGTGGGTGATGCCTGTGCTCCCAGCTATGGACTGCAGTGAGCTCGTTGCTCATTTTAACATCGTGGTTGTCCAGCGCCCTGTGCTTTAGTGCTTGACGTGATGTTCCGAGCGATGTTGCTTGGTGGCGTCGCGGCGGTTGTGCAGGCGGTTTGGGACACACCAGCGCTCTGCGTGGCAGTGCTTCTATGCTCGCTTTGTGGATCCATGGCGTGGTGCCCCGAGTGATGTTGCTGGCAGCGTCACGGCGGCTGTGCTGGCGGTGTGGGACTTGTTTTCGTGCGCCTTTTGGTGGGACTGTGGCTGCTACACCACTGGAATGACATCCTGACCTCTATTTGGTGGACTTTTTTTTTTCTGCCTATAATTGTAAAGAGACCTTGGGTTTTGAGAAATGCACTATACAAATTGAACCTATTATTATCCTGTGTAAACTTTAAAGACAGTTGTGTGTGAGAACCCCAGGAGATCAGCAGTTTCTGAAATACTCAAACTAGTCCATCTGGCCCAAACCAACACCCATGCCACAGTGAAAATCACACTTTGAGATCACAATTTTTCCCATTCTGATATTTGACGTGAATGTTAGCTCTTGATTTATATATGATTTAGCGAGTGTGTGCGCACGTGTATAGTTACAGCGCAGTTAAATTGCAACCCGTCTGATCAAATGTTGTTATATTTAGGGATCCAAGCATCAGTGTCACCTCAGACCTAATGTGTTCTATCAGTGGAAGGTTAAACAATGGAAATCTCTAGGGCTTCAGAAATATATTATTTGAAAAATCTTGAAATAAATCCATACTTGGGAGGTTCATGGAATTGATTTTACAGTTAAAAGATGGACAAGTTACCAAAAGTATGAAAACTGCTGTTGTAGTCAACTCAAGTTATACACAGGTGTAGTGTTCACATTCAAATAATGGTTTGTTAGAAAAACAACAAAACACTCCAAATATGAACCTTAAGGAATAATTTTGTCTTTAGCAAGTTTACAGATACGTTCCCCTTATTTATCTATGAGCTTCATCCAAGATTAGACACTAACCGTTGTCAAATGGCTGACTACATCTGTGGTAAGATGTAAACAGTGTACGTTTCTATTGAGGGAAGGTTTTCTGAAATTAATTTCTGTCTACTTCTGAGTAAAATAGATTAAAATCGTATTAAAATCAGTGTGTGTGCGTGCATGCTAATGCTAACTGAACACCATACAGTGATAATGGCATGTGCACATACAGTGGGGAAAATGAGTATTTGATACACTGCCGATTTTGCAAGTTTTCCCCACTTACAAAGAATGGAGAGGTCTGTAATTTTTATAGTAGGTACACTTCAACTATGAGACAGAATCTTAAAAAAAAAAAAATCCAGAAAATCACATTTATGACTTTAATAATTAATTTGCATTTTATTGCATGAAATAAGTATTTGATACAATAGAAAAACAGAACTTAATATTTGGTACAGAAACCTTTGTTTACAATTATAGAGGTCAGACATTTCCTGTAGTTCTTGACCAGGTTTGCACACACTGCAGCAGGGATTTTGGCCCACTCCTCCATACAGATCTTCTCCAGATCTTTCGGGTTTCGGGGCTGTCGCTGGGCAACACGGAGTTTCAGCTCCCTCCAAAGATTTTCTATTGGGTTCAGGTCTGGAGACTGGCTAGGCCACTCCAGGACCTTGAAATGCTTCTTACGGAGCCACTCCTTAGTTGCCCTGGCTGTGCGTTTCGGGTCATTGTCATGCTGGAAGACCCAGCCACGACCAATCTTCAATGCTCTTACTGAGGGAAGGAGGTTGTTGCCCCAAATCTCACAACACATGACCCCATCCATCCTCCCCTCAATACGGTGCAGTCGTCCTGTCCCCTTTGCAGAAAAGCACCCCCAAAGTATGATGTTTCCACCCCCATGCTTCACAGTTGGGATGGTGTTCTTGGGGTTGTACTCATCCTTTTTTTTCCTCCAAACACGGCGAGTCGAGTTTATACCAAAAAGCTCCATTTTGGTCTTATCTGACCACATGACCTTCTCCCATGCCTCCTCTGGATCATCCAGATGTTCATTGGCAAACTCCATACAGGCCTGGACATGTGCTGGCTTGAGCAGGGGGACCTTGCGTGCGTGCTGCAGGATTTTAATCCATGACTGCGTAGTGTTACTAATGATGAGCTTTGAGACTGTGGTCCCAGCTCTCTTCAGGTCATTGACCAGGTCCTCCTGTGTAGTTCTGGGCTGATCCCTCAGCTTTCTCATGATCATTGATACCCCATGAGGCGAGATCTTGCATGGAGCCCCAGACCGAGGGAGATTAACGGTCATCTTGAGTTTCTTCCCTTTTCTAATAATTGTGCCAACAGTTGTTGCCTTCTCACCAAGCTGCTTGCCTATTGTCCTGTAGTCCATCCCAGCCTTGTGCAGGTCTACAATTTTGTCCCTGGTGTCCTTGGACAGCTCTTTGGTCTTGCCCATGGTGGAGAGGTTGGAGTGTGATTGTGTGGACAGGTGTCTTTTATACAGGTAACGATTTCAAACGGGTGCAAGTATAGGTAATCGTATGGGGCCGAGTGAAATTAAGGATTAATTTCACGAGTGATTTCGAAGTTTGGCGACCCAGGCGATTTCAAAACTTTGAAATCACGAGTGAAATTGATCCTTAATTTTATGAGGAACCATACGATTACTTGTTTATAATATATAGGGCCAAATTCATACTTCGGAAGCCATTCAAGTTCACAACATTTGTCATTCACGTTTTCTGAACAAATCAGAGCGCAAGACTATCTTGCACATTTGAATCAGTTTCTAAAGCATTCCTTGTTTTCGCAAATCTCTCGCTTTTCCCTCGAGGACTCTTGAAAAGTAACATCTTTCAGGATTGATCTCGGATATTTCTCTTGTCTCAGATGCTGATCCAATGCTGCCTGCATTACTTTAAGAGAGTCTGGTTCGTAGTTTTCCCCATTTTTCTTTCCTCACTTCCATACTTGCCAACTTTTCATAATTCTCATGGGGGAGAAAAGTGCGTGAACGACATTTTCAATTGGACGAGGGTATGATGCGCGGTTGAAATGATAAAAACGGTGGATCCCAATTAATTGTAAACCATTTGAAAGTTATACAATTAAAGAGTTTTTGAATTGTTGAGATTGTTCTATCAATTACTATAGGTTATGGGATTCATGTATCAGGCATGAGAGAGCGCAGAGTGAAACATCTGAAATACTCATCTTGAATTTTAATATAATAACAATGAAAGGGAAGTCTTAAATCAGATTTTGAGCTGAAAAATCTCATGCCTAAATACTGTATACATACAGAGACCCACAGAAAATAACACAAGTGATGCTTTAAAAGAAATGTTTATCATTTCTTAAAATAGTCGCAGTGAATGAAAGTATTATTGGATTGCATCAAATGTGTTTTCCTTCTGTAAGCTCATGTAAAAATACAGAGAACTATAATATCATATATAAATTAAATTTTAATAAGATTTAACCAAAATAGTAACAACTCAATTAAATAAATACTGCACTGTCTTAGTACGACTAAAATGCATCTCTCTCACTAAACACTTTCCAACAGAATTTTTAAAAAACACTAGAAATCCTACCAAAATCCGATCGGAATGCAGCAAAGGAATTTGCTCATTTGCAAACTTTGAAAGTTTTCAAAAAAAAAAAAAAAGGCACTAGAAATACTACCATACTATCACAATATACTCCACAAAGAAATTCACTCAAATGCAACATTTTAGTATGACCAAAATACACTCACGAGTACTCTTTCACTTAAAACCTCAAAACTCTATCAAAATCAATCACTTTCCAGATAATTCACTTGTAAACTTTCAAACATAAATTCAAAATGGCACGAATACATGACCACACTATTCAAATACACTCCTCAAACAAATTCTCTGTCATGCAAAATTTCACTAAACACTTTAGAAGTTGTACAGTTTGTTTCTGAAATGCTATGGAAGACTAGTTTAATTTCACACTCAAATGTCCATTATATTCTGATTTAAGGTATCTTTACCTTAAAATGTGTAACTGGCTGGTCGAACATTTGCTTATCCATGGAAATTCATTCTCCCAGGCAACCTGGGATTTGCATTCATATTTTTGCCATTTGGTATTGGGTTTAGTGGCCATGATGAATGAATGACTGCTTGTAAAAAATGGACAGCCTGGGTGAATCCTAAATTACGGAAGTGACTGTTGTTCTGTTCGTTGATTGGTTAAAAATCAGTTGAATGTTTCTCATACGATTCTGATTGGACATAATCGGGAGTATTTTTAATTTGGCGGTAGGGATTTCCCCAAACCGGGAGATTATCCAGTTTTTAACAAATATGATCGGGAAGCGGGCGCCGAAATCGGGAGGGTTGGCAAGTATGCACTTCTGCATAAAACTGCGATAGCACCTTGTCTAACTCGCAGCATTCATATGCCACTACAGAGTCGTTTATTTCTTTCTGCGGCCCATTTCTTAAACACGGAAAGCCAAAAATTCATACTTTTTTTTGGATTTTCATTTTCGCTTGCAGCTTTCAATTGGTTTATCGTTTCTTCGTCAAATATAGCAAAACGCGGCATTGCTGAGTCAGCAGAGTCAGCCATTTTGTTGACAAAATTTGCTAACTTTTGTAACCGTAACCAGGCAACAAACTAGCCAATAACATTTCAGAAATATGGCCCTGTGTTAAGGGAAAAAAAAAGCCCTCCTTGATTGACCAATCAGAATTGAGTAATTTGGCCCTCTGTATGACAACCCCGATTCCAAAAAAGTTGGGACAAAGTACAAATTGTAAATAAAAACGGAATGCAATAATTTACAGATCTCAAAAACTGATATTGTATTCACAATAGAACATAGACAACATATCAAATGTTGAAAGTGAGATATTTTGAAATTTCATGCCAAATATTGGCTCATTTGAAATTTCATGACAGCAACACATCTCAAAAAAGTTGGGACAGGGGCAATAAGAGGCTGGAAAAGTTAAAGGTACAAAAAAGGAACAGCTGGAGGACCAAATTGCAACTCATTAGGTCAATTGGCAATAGGTCATTAACATGACCGGGTATAAAAAGAGCATCTTGGAGTGGCAGCGGCTCTCAGAAGTAAAGATGGGAAGAGGATCACCAATCCCCCTAATTCTGCGCTGACAAATAGTGGAGCAATATCAGAAAGGAGTTCGACAGTGTAAAATTGCAAAGAGTTTGAACATATCATCATCTACAGTGCATAATATCATCAAAAGATTCAGAGAATCTGGAAGAATCTCTGTGCATAAGGGTCAAGGCCGGAAAACCATACTGGGTGCCCGTGATCTTCGGGCCCTTAGACGGCACTGCATCACATACAGGCATGCTTCTGTATTGGAAATCACAAAATGGGCTCAGGAATATTTCCAGAGAACATTATCTGTGAACACAATTCACCATGCCATCCGCCGTTGCCAGCTAAAACTCTATAGTTCAAAGAAGAAGCCGTATCTAAACATGATCCAGAAGCGCGGACGTCTTCTCTGGGCCGAGGCTCATTTAAAATGGACCGTGGCAAAGTGGAAAACTGTTCTGTGGTCAGACGAATCAAAATTTGAAGTTCTTTATGGAAATCAGGGACGCAGTGTCATTCGGACTAAAGAGGAGAAGGACGACCCGAGTTGTTATCGGCGCTCAGTTCAGAAGCCTGCATCTCTGATGGTATGGGGTTGCATTAGTGCGTGTGGCATGGGCAGCTTACACATCTGGAAAGACAGACACCATCAATGCTGAAAGGTATATCCAGGTTCTAGAGCAACATATGCTCCCATCCAGACGACGTCTCTTTCAGGGAAGACCTTGCATTTTCCAACATGACAATGCCAAACCACATACTGCATCAATTACAGCATCATGGCTGCGTAGAAGAAGGGTCCGGGTACTGAACTGGCCAGCCTGCAGTCCAGATCTTTCACCCATAGAAAACATTTGGCGCATCATAAAACGGAAGATACGACAAAAAAAGACCTAAGACAGTTGAGCAACTAGAATCCTACATTAGACAAGAATGGGTTAACATTCCTATCCCTAAACTTGAGCAACTTGTCTCCTCAGTCCCCAGACGTTTACAGACTGTTGTAAAGAGAAAAGGGGATGTCTCACAGTGGTAAACATGGCCTTGTCCCAACTTTTTTGGAATTGTATAATACAGGTAATGAGTGGAGAATAGGACGGCTTCTTAAAGAAAAACTAACAGGTCTGTGAGAGCCAGAATTCTTGCTGGTTGGTAGGTGATCAAATACTTATTTCATGCAATAAAATGCAAATTAATTACTTAAAAATCATACAATGTGATTTTCTGGATTTTTTTTTTTAATTTTAGATTCTGTCTGTGACAGTTGAAGTGTACCTGTGATAAAAACTACAGCCCTCTGCATGGCTTATAACTGGGGAAACTTACAAAATCAGCAGTGAATCAAATATTTATTTCCCCCACAAGTTATGCCTGCGCGCGCTGCACTTGCACCAACCGTCAAATAAATTTACCTCAGTAAATGAATTAGCCGCGTTAGCATCTCTTACCTTCTTTTCTCAGCGCCATGTTATCTGAGGGTATGTTCTTCTTTGTTTAAACAGGCTTGACAATTTAGCTGACATTTAATTTCGCTGACTAAAACTGCACAACTTCTAAACAAACCTGGCTGCTGCTAGCCAACTTACCTAGCTAATCTTATCGAGTTAGGTAGACTTAGCTAGCCGGCATTAAAAAAAAAAAAACCGGATATGGTTACGGCTTAAATGAAATGGTGACGTTCTTATATCATTTAAAATGCATACCATTCTCTTTCAAAAATTATACGCATAATTTTTTCGTCATAAACTAATCCAGTTCGTACGGTATCATCCTTCTACACACAGCGCTAACTATTGGTGACCTAACCAAGATGGCGCCGCTTTGTGTCAATACGGTCGCGTTTGTTCCGCCCTTACTCGTAAAAAATCCCGCCTCCTGAAATATGACTGGATAAAAGTCTCTACAAAAAAAAGTGCTGATTGGACGATTGAGAATCCGTCAGTTAGAGTTCAAACAAACAAAAAAAAACCTTGAAGAGTAAATATAAACGATTTGTTTTATGTTTATTCATATTCCTTAATATTTATAGACTTATTTTTATTATTATTATTATTATTTTTTGTCGATACAGCGTTTGAGCAGGAAGGCGGGGTTTGGATAACGGAGGTTGCTCAGCATCAGGACCGGATCGAGCGCGCGCACCTCAGGAGCCTCCGGACGCGAGCACGCGCACGGGGACGCGCATTTGCGCGTGCACGCACGCACGCTCGCTCCCTGTGTGAACTTCTCCACGTCTTCAGTATGTGAAAAAAAAAAAGGGGGGAAGCCACGGGGAAAATATACTGGATCGCCTAGAATGTCAGCGTTGAAAAAGGTTGGTGTGCATCTTGTTTTTATGACACACACACACACACACACACATGAGCGGGCTGCAGCAGTTGATGCATGTGCACGTACAGTTTGCAGGCATGAGGATTAAATTTAGGAAAATAAATAAAAACTGCATAAAAACAAACTGAGGACAAGCTTATAATGTCAGAGTAGATTAGTTTATTGTAGCTCACTAAGCATGATATACATAAATTACACTTTTTGGATTATTATAATAATAATAATAGATATTACACAAGTAGATATTTAAATATATATATTTTTAAAATTCTGCAAAAATTTGCACCAGAATTCAACAAACTCTCATTTCAGACTTCATCAGAGCACTTCACAGAGACATAACCCTTTACATATCCTGTATAATGATTTGCATGCAGGTTTGATTCAGAAATGGTTTCAATTAATTGTGCATCGATGAGCTCTAAATATTGTCCGAGAACCGATACTGATCTACTGACATTTGGAAGACTTTGTTGGCAAGTTATGGAAAATATGATTTGGTATCAAATACATCAGCGGTATAAAATCCAGTCCGATACGGAACCGGTGTTGAAAATTGAAAAGTGGATAACAGCATGGCATTTCAAATAAAAGGATGAAGGAAAAGGACGTTTCCTCTGCAGGGGTTCTGAGTAGCGCTTGCTGGACTCTGTCCCACTGAACCGCTTCAGTGCCTGGATGATGTTGGACAGATTTGTATTGAACCAGGGAGAGAGAAGAAAGGAAGGCAAGGAGATGAAGTAGTCAGTGATTTGTGTGCGAGACGCAGAACATGCACATGGAAGAGGGATGAAAAGAGATGAAGGAGCGAGGACAAGAAAGCCAAACATGATGAGAGAACTGGAAAACACAAGACAGAGAGAGAGAGAGAATCACATCATGATCTAACCTGAACTGCTTTCTGAAAACACTGTGAGGAAGAACGTGTAAAGAGCTTACATAATCCAGTACACAAATCTCACTAGCAGTGTAACGACAAGTGTAACACAACATCCACAGAGCAAGAAGGAAGGCATGTGGACACGTCGACTTGCAGCATCTGGGAGCTAAAGTGCAGCATCAGCTATTATACAGCTGTTAATACAGTTTGTATACTTCCTGTATAGTTAGTGCTTACTGTATGTGTTGAGGAAGCATCAGGAGTACTTATTCATACTGCATAATAAATATACAGTGCACACTAGATATCAGTATATACACAAGGAAGGATGCACAATTATAGAGAAATAACTATGCAGAGCATATGTAGTAGCTGATTCATGGATATATATATATATATATATATATATATATATATATATATATATATATATATATATATATATATATATATATTCTTAATTTCCCTGAGGGAACCTACCGAAAGGGATTAATAAAGTTTTATCTAATATATACAGGGCAGGAATTTCATGAGGGCCATGGTCCTCGTGCCCTCTCAATTTGGCCTTGTGCCCTTGGAAAAAAATATCTGCCGTAAGGCCACAGTGGCTTTGATGGCCTGCGGTTTTGTAGTCTGCCTCGTGACTGCCAATAGGCTTGAACATCACCTGCGTCTACTGAGAAAAAATTTGTCTTTTGATGACATTCTGGGGCGGCACGGTGGTGTAGTGGTTAGCGCTGTCGCCTCACAGCAAGAAGGTCCTGGGTTCGAGCCCCGGGGCCGGCGAGGGCCTTTCTGTGCGGAGTTTGCATGTTCTCCCCGTGTCCACGTGGGTTTCCTCCGGGTGCTCCGGTTTCCCCCACAGTCCAAAGACATGCAGGTTAGGTTAACTGGTGACTCTAAATTGACCGTAGGTGTGAATGTGAGTGTGAATGGTTGTCTGTGTGTCAGCCCTGTGATGACCTGGCGACTTGTCCAGGGTGTACCCCGCCTTTCGCCCGTAGTCAGCTGGGATAGGCTCCAGCTTGCCTGCGACCCTGTAGAAGGATAAAGCGGCTAGAGATAATGAGATGAGATGACATTCTGGATTCTTATTGGGCAACTCATCAGTGGTGGATCAGACTCGAGCCTGGCATGAACCGCTCCGACGTGCTATAATGACACCAATCTATCACCAACCAATCAGGAGACTTAATCAAACGCATCCCCCGCCCACTTTTGTCCACGTCTGAGACGTTGAATTTTCACAGAAGGAGGGAAGAAGTTGACTGAGGTAAGACTGTGTGATAAATTAACGAACGAATAAGAGAGGAATTTCAACATATAGGGCTCAAGTTTGTTACCGTTAAATAAGCATTGCTTGTATAGTAACGTTATGTCGTTACAACGTTGACCCACTTTTAACGTGCCGAGTACCGACTGTAGCCGGTAACAAATGCTAATTAGCTTGCTGTCAAAAGTGCAAAGACCTTAAATTGCTCTGTGTAAATTAGAAAATTATGCAACTTCCTCTGTAGCCGTCAACGGACAAGCACAGACTTGTCTTGAGTTTTGAGCCAATCACAACAGGGCAGCACTGTGGCCTGAGGTAAAACAGGATAGTTTAAGTTTGTTTAAATTACAAAAATGAGTACACCCAATGACTGTCTCATATACTCTTCATATACTCATACTGTTTAAGTAATGCAATAAAACTAATCTTTAAAAGTGGAATTTACTCAAACTGTTTGCATAGAATGAACTTTCGGGTTAACAGTGTAATAGTGTTGCAATGTTCTGCAAATCTGCAATTTAATATTTCAGATCTTGAGACATGAAAGTGCTATTTTAAAAAAAATAAAAGGTCAGAAATGTTTTCTTTGTCGTCTACAGGTAGTCGTCAACTTACGACTGCGTTTGGTTACGACTGACCGGTCGTAAACCGATCTGGTTGTAAGTCGGCCTATGTTAAATGAACGTAAGTACTAGTGCATCTCAAAAAATTAGAATATTGTGAAAAAGTTCAATATTTTCCATCAGTTATTTAAGAAAGTGAAAATGTTATATATTATCGACGCATTACACATAAACTAAAATGTTTCAAGCATTTTTCTATTTTAATTTTAATCAGTATGGCATACAGTACAAAAACATAAAAAAACCCATCTCAAAATATTAGAATATTTAATTTCGAGTTTGAGTAAAACAGTATGAACACAGTGCATCTCTCGGTCTAGTTCAGTACACACAACCACAATCATGGGGAAGACTGCTGGCTTGACTGTTGTCCAGAAGATGATCACTGATGCCCTCCACAAGGAGGGTAAGCCACAAAAGGTCATTGCTGAAAAGGGTGGCTGGAAAAGGTGCACAAGCAACAGGGATGGCCGCAGTCTTGAGAGGATTGTCAAGAAAAGTTGATTCAAGAACTTGGGAGAGCTTCACAAGGAGTGGACTGAGGCTGGTGTCAGTGTATCAAGACCCATCACGAACAGACATCTTCAAGAAAGGGGATACAACTTTCGCATTCCTAATATCAAGCTACTCCTGAGCCAGAGACAATGTCAGACGTGTCTTATCTGGGCTAAGGAGAGAAAGAAATGGACTGTTGCTCAGTGGTCCAAAGTCCTCTTTTCTGATGAAAGTACATTTTGCATTTAATTTGGAAATCATGGTTCTAGAGTCTGGAGGAAGAGTGGAGAGGAACAGAATCCAAGGTGTTTGAAGCCCAGTGTGAAGTTTCCACAGTCTGTGATGATTTGGGGTGCCATGTCATCTGCTGGTGTTGGTCCACTGTATTTTATCAAGTCCAAAGTCAACACAGCCATCTACCAGGAGATTTTAGAGCACTTCATGCTTCCATCTGCTGACGAGCTTTTTGGAGATGCTGATTTCCTTTTCCAGCAGGACTTAGCACCTACCCACAGTGCCAAAACTACTACCAAATGGTTTGCTGACCATGATATTACTGTGTTTGATTGGCCAGCCAACTTGCCTGACCTGAACCCCATAGAGAATCTATGGGGTATTGTCAAGAGGAAGATGAGAAACACCCGACCCAAAAATACAGATACGCTGAAGGCCACTATCAAAGCAACCTGGGCTTCAATAACACCTCAGCAGTGCCACAGACTGATCACCTCCATGCCACACCGCATTTATGGTAAAGGAGCCCCAACCAAGTATTGAGTGTATAAATGAATATACTTTTCAGAAGTTGGACATTTCTGTATTGTAAATCCTTTTTTTTGATTGATCTTAGGGAATATTCTAATAATTTGAGATACTGGATTTCTGATTTTCATGAGCTATAAGCCATAATCATCAAAATTAAAACAAAAAAGGCTTTAAAAATTTCACTTTACATGTAATGAATATAGAATATATGAAAGTTTACCTTTTTGAATTAAATTATGAAAAAAGGAACTTTTTCATGGTATTCTAATTTTTTGAGATTTACTAGTATATTGTGATGTGTAATGATATTGTAATCATCTTAAAGTCTTATTTTATCAACATTTTCTTATTTCATTACCTTGGCTCATTATTTGGTTTAAGTCAAACACTGCATACTACACTGCGTACGGTACAATTCGTTTAATATGTGCAAAACAAAAAATACGAAATACAGGTGTGAAAAATAGAAAACATTTTAGTCTGAAACATACCAAAATACAAATGTAAAACATAGCAAAATACAGAATTTAGTGACCGCTGGCATCACTGGTGCTTGGCTGTGGGTCGTCTACGTCATCATCAGCTGTTGCAGCGCTCGGGCTGGCGGGAGCATTTGCTCGTTTCATAAACCAGGAGCTGGGGCGGAAACTGTATGACCGAGGGCACGTGAGAGAGACTGCGCATGTGCCGGGAGCTGGGGCGGAAACTGTTGTACGCGGCGAGAGGCGCTGGCGGGAGCTGGGGCGGAAACTGTTGTACGCTCAGCTGGGAAACACTTGCCAGTCATAACCAGACGGTCGTAAAGTCGATCGGTCATAAGTCGCATAGGTCGTAAGTCGACGACTACCTGTATTTAGTTCATTTTATTTCCTCAATAATTTTCCTTGATTGAGAAATGGGTCTGGGCTCTTATGGGTTAATCAGTAGCCTGCATGCTAGTATATGTTCCATTTACAGTCAAACATTTTGATGGACTCCAGGCTCAATTTTGATTAATCAAAAAACTGCGTAGTAGTACAGTCTGAAGATGCTCTTGCACATTCGGTGTCAATTGAACAAAAATTATGGGAGGATATAGGTTTAATAAGTTTTACAATTTTTATGCCTCCGCCACCGTAAGGTGCAGGAGGCATTATGTTTTCGGGTTGTCCGTCCGTGCGTGCGTCCGTCCCGAAACCTTGTGAACGCGATGTCTCAAAGGCTAATGAAAGGAATTTCACCAAACTTTCACCATTTGTGCGCTTTGGGACAAACATGAACTGATTAGATTTTGAGATCAAAAGGTCTAAGGTCAAGGTCATTGTGAGGTCAAATGTCTGTCCGAAAACCTTGTGAACACAATATCTCCAAGGCTAATACAAGTAATTTCACCAGGTCAAGATTACTGTGAGGTCAAATGTCCATCCCCAAATCACAACTTAATAGGGTGTGTAGTCTACCGGGCGGAGGCGTCCCCATCGACACCATTGGCGTCGAGTTCTATCTAGTTGAAGTGAGTGATGGATTGATAAGTTTAGATGTGTTCAATATTTTCTTATCTTCAGACATAATAGTGTAGGAGATGTTTCTTTACCTGCTTGATAGTTTCGACTGAGACTCCAATCTTCCTCAGAAGAGTCATTAGTCCTTAAATTAAATTCATTATAGACGTGAGGCCATTATTAAAAAATGTTCTGGTTCCGGGCCACCGGCCGGGTGAGTGCCGTTTGTGCGGTGGAAACAATCCTCTTCTTGGGAGCCATGTTTGTTGTGCCGCATTGAATTCTGGGAGATGCATGGCGGAAACTGCCGAACACTGCCGAGGTAGTTGTCGGGTCCTCCCGGCGGGTATTAAAAGTGACGAAATCTTACATCGGAAAATGGCAACTGCCCTTATTTGGTTGTCGTCGCCTTTCGTCGGTATTACGTAAATATTGCTCAACTTTGACCTGGAAAACGCCGTCAGGTTCGCGCGGTGCAGGTTTCAGTTTATTTACAGTGCCGCTAGTTTGCTAAATTGAGAACCATTGTATCCCGAGCCTGATTTTTTTTTCATTTTGCAAAATTGCAGGTTGTTTAATTTTTCTTCTGCATTCTTGAAAATCATTCTGCAAAATGCAGACTGCAGACGGGTATTTCGAACACTGATAATACGCACTTATTTTTTTCGCGGTCTGGTTTCTATCAAATCCTGTGCTCTGATTGGCTGGCGAGCGGGTCTGTATCCTACGGTACGGACCCCGGTTACGGACCTCTGGCAACTCGCTCGTTCACAACAACAACAAAAAACATGGTAGCAATTTTTGTCAACATTTATCTTTTTTAATAAGATTTATTTATAAGATTTTTATCAAAAATCTTATAAATTTTTGCCAGCATTTCTCAGGAGAATAGCGTTAATTTTACAGCATGGATAGCGATAACAACAGTGTTCACAGCGAAAGCAAGTTTTACTACCCTGAGGAAGAAGAAATAAAAGAATACATTTCAGGAGAAAGCTAAAAACCTGTAACTGTTGCTAACGCCGAGCAACAACATGGCTGAATCCTGACCTGAATGACTCAATTTTGTATAAATAGGGGACTACATAGGTGGCAAAATGTAGTTTTTTCCTGCCATGGAAGTGCACTTGTATACCGAGGAGGAAGCCATTTGCATTACAGCCGTGAATGAGGATTCAAAATGGCGGCTCGGCTCGGTTTTGCCTTTCGGGCGCTCTCGTTTTCTGTTAGAATTTGGTAAAGAATAAAATAAATATATTATTTACCAGCTTAAGGTCGGTCCGTATGGTGAAATACCGTGACCTCGGCCTTGAATACTGACCTCGACCCAGAGGGGCTCGCTCAGTACTTTCAAGACCTCGGTCACGGTATTTCACCATACGGACCTCCCAGCTGCTAAATTTTATATATACACACACACACACACACACACACACACACACACACCAGTGAAGAAGCATGACATGACGTGTCCTTTATCCTGGTTGTGTTGGATCCCCCGCATGAAAGAAGTGTTCTGGTCCTGTTCTGGACTGTTGCTCTGACACACACAGTGTCCTCAGTGGGAAACTGAACCATCCTTCTGAGTTAAAATGCAGGCAAGTGAATGTGCTCACACAAGTCTGAAGAATGGATGAAGGAACAAAGGCAAGGAGTATGAGATACAGAGAGTGTGTGTGTGTGTGTGTGTGTGTGTGTGTGTGTGTGTGTGTGTGTGTGTGTGTGAGTAGATGAACTCACCAACCATCCATCTACATAATAAGAGAGTTTAGGTAAAGCAATATATTGACATAATTAAATGGACCTTTAACGTGACCTCTCAGCTTCTTATTTTTAGCTCGGGTCATTTGTTGTGCTACCTCTACTAATTAATTAATCCATTAGACTGAATCCTAAGCATTTTACAATAACCTTTATATATAAAAGACAGAGCTAAGGTGTGTTATTGGCTACTCAACTGATTTCTTTGGTCTGGCCCGCATGTTGGACTGAATGTAATGAGGCCTGCGAGCTGAAATGACTTTAACACCTCGGATCTAAAATGCTGGTGAGCATAGACTACAACCACTCACTCAATCAATCAATTAATTAATTAATAATAATCACTGAATGTATTTAAGTCTAATTCAGTGACTATTAAGGGTTTGAATGATCTGATTAATTACTGTGACTACGGAGCAGTCGTATTGTAACTCAAACAGTCAGAAATACATTTGAAGGGATTTTGGATGAAATGTACAGGGTGTAAGAAAAGCTTTTCCTCAGATTAAATGCAATAGTATGAAGTACAGAAACAATTTTGTTCCCATTTGCTGAATAAATGTGATAAATCATTGAGTCCAGTGTTTCAGAAAATAATAACTACTTATTAACCTCGCTTGCTCAGCCTTTACGGGAAAATATGAGACCGAGGTCTTTTTCTAAGGACTGAGCTGTAAAGACTGAGCAAGCGGGCTTAATAAGGAGTTTATTATGCGTCTTTTTTATTTCTAAGATTAAAATACAGCCTCATTATAATGAGGCGTGATGCTGCTTTCAGTCACGTTGTATTTGTAACATAGTTGAGTCACGCATGCAGATCAAACAGCTAGCAGTTTCAGAACTGAATTTTTGTTAGCGGTTAGCGGTTTCTGAATGCTGTTCATTGCTCATTTCTTGAATAACTCGGTGACTCTTGTTCATCTTTTGTGTTTCAGCCATTTTTGATTCCGTTTTGATTTCCAATTAATCTATTTTTGCCGTTTTGTTTTTGTTAGCCCCCGCTGGCCGAAAGGCCTGAAGAGGGATTATGTCATGGTGATTTCCGTCCGTCCATCCGTCTGTCCCAGGCAGGGCCGCGTTAACCCTTGCCGAGGCCCTGGGCAGACACCCCCCGAAACCCCCCACCCCCCACCCCCACCCCGCCGTTGTCAACTGCGCTCAGCAAATTCACCCCCTCAGACGTGCCTGTCTAACTAGACACAGAAACTTAAATAATGACAGTGGCACAATTAGAAATACTATTGAACGATAAAACTTTATATCCATCAACACCTATTTAATCGAGAAAAGCAATGGTGAAATAGGCAACTGCATGGTGAAAAAATCCATCAGACATCACGGTTAACAAGTCTGGTTAAGGGCAATTCCATGTAAATGTCAACCTCACCATGCAAAAATAAAGCAACATGTAATACATCAAAACCACTCCCAGAGATCTCACCTAGGCCTGTATTTTACAGATGTGAATAAGTTGAACCAATTTGTAACCAACCTAATATGTCACTGTCAGTCTTTCTTTCTTATAATGTAAACCCCAAGCTAAAATCAACTTTGATCATGTACAGTTCTATATTATTGCCACAAGCCACAGAAATGTATGCTAAAATCCACAAAACAGCAAAACAATAGCCATCCTAAATATTATTTAAGAACTTTGATAGTTTTAGCTGATATTTAGAGAGTTTTTCAAAGGGTTATGGTGGTTAAATTGCTGATTTTCTAAACATATGCCATGTCTATTTCAGACGCGTCACATCCATAACGGAATTTCGTCACATCCATAACGCTGACTTTTCCTTCCGAAACTCTGCATGAAATACAAAATATTTTAAACAAAGATTTTTTAATATTCACCTTGGACCCCTCTATCAAACGGATATCTCCATTTCGACATTAGGTTTACAATTTCACAGAGTTTGATAAAAATGTACAGTCACCCAAGAAAAGTGATACTTTTTCTGTCACATCCATAACGCATCTTTTATTGGCATTTTCTGGCATGCCCTAGATGTACTATGGGAATTGTTCTTGTTCTATCACTTCTCCAGTATGGTACAGCCTTAAAATATGCAACACCTGTTTAAATACTGGGAGACAATAAAACATGCACTGGGTCATTTGTTGCCATTTTGAGTTCAAGTGTCACGTCCATAACGCTGGAATTGCTCATAACTAAAGTTTAGCCTCAAGAAGCCTTTGAATGAGTGAGTCAATGAACAACATGTCAAGAACATAACCGAGGCCTACAACAGTTTCTTTAGTATTCAGAACAAGAACGTTCATTTGGTATATAACCGTTCGTTTTCATTTTGGAATCCAGGCGACTTTTAACTTGTGAAAACAAAGAGCGATAACAAAGAAAGAAAAATATCTTGCTTCTCAGAAATAAATCTCAAAATGTTAGGCTGTGTGAAACATTTCATCCTTTCACACACGTAATGTCCCAAACAGCAGTGGCACGCAGCTTTGCGTATTCAGTTTGACACCCATGGGTCAACTTACAAGGGCACTTTCCTACTTTTCTGGAAAGCGAAGTCATTAATTAAATCATTGAACTCAAGCTGGCGTAGCGTGTGACGACATGGTGGACAGTGATCATATTGACAATGACGGGTGATTTATGTGACGGGACAAGGTGGGCTTCCTTACAGGTGGCGAAATGCATCAAAAATTTTATCAATATGATCAAAACTTCTGGTTTCATATTTTCCGATCTCGCTACCTCCGAGGCCCCCTAGTGGCCGAGGCCCTGGGCAGCTGCCCATGAAGCCCATTAGGATAACGCGTCCTTGGTCCCAGGAAGGGTCCTCACCTTCTGAAATCAACTCCTCTTAAATTTTTGGAGGAATTTCACAAAACTTGGCAGAATTCTTTGTTATATGTCAGTAATACTCCTATTGCAATTTCGTTAAATTCGGTCACATTTTATCAGTTACAGCCCTTGATTAACAAAATTATACTTTGACAAGTTCACGAGAGAGTGTTTTCCCTCTGAAATCAACTCCTCTCATAATTTGTGGAGGAATTTCACCAAACTTGGCAAAAGGCATTGTTATATGTCAGTAATACGCATATTGTTATTTTGTTCAATTCGGTTGCATTTTACCAGAGTTCCAGCCCTTGATTAACAACCTTGTACTTTCACAATTTCATGAAGGCGTGTTTTCCTTCTGACATCAACTCCTCTCTCAATTTTTGTACGAATTTCTCGAAGCTTGGCGAAAGGCCTTGTTATGTGACGGTAATACACATATTGCAATTTAATTTCGTTTGTGAAAATGTTACCAGAGTTTTGACCCTTGATTAAATAATTTGTTCTTTGACAATTTCATGAAGGTGTACGTTCTTCTGAAATCAACTCCTCTCACAATTTGTGGAGGAATTTCACCAAACTTGGCAAAAGGCTTTGTTTATGACAGTTATACGCAGATTGAAAATTTGTTTAATTTGGGCAAATTTTCCCAGAGTTCTGCCTTTGATTATTAACAAACTTGTACTTTGGCAATTTCATCAAGGTGTGCTTGCTTTCTGAAATCAACTTCCCTCACAATTTTTATCCCCTGCTGGCTGAAAGGCCCAAACAGGGATTATGTCCTGGCGATGTCCGTCCGTCCCGGGAAGGGTACTCACTTTCTGAAATCAACTCCTCTCACAATTTTTGGAGGAATTTCATGAAACTTGGCAGGATTCTTTGTTGTATGTCGGTAATCTGCATATTGCAATTTCGTTCAATTCATTTGCATTTTACCAGAGTTATGGCCGAGTTGCCAGCAGGAGATATTGTGCTCTCAGAGCACTCTTGTTACTGTTTGCAACGTTGAAAGCCGGCGCCTTGGAAAGAGAGTCTGTAATCGCCCACGGGCATTAGGGTGCATCAGTTGCCCTCACTTTCATAAAACCTGATGCGTTTTTGTTTGGGTGTTCCTTTTCACCAATAAAAGCCTAGGTCACAACCGGACGTACGATTTTTTGGCCGTGCGATTTTTGGCGTTTCCCAAATCGCTGCGGTTTTTTTTGTTCACGGAGAAAGACGCGCGTTGGCCGTAAGTTTGTCTTGCAACCTGAAAAAAACGTAAGTGCCCGTAGAGTTTGTTTGACATGACAAAGAACCTCTGCGGCCGGTCTGCGGCTCGAAAATCAGCACGTCACATGTGCGCTCTCGTGCGTTTCACGCGCACCCTCCGTGCGTTTCTTGCGTTTTTTGCATGTAGTCCGGCCGTAGGAGCACGTACGGCCGGTTGTGACCGAGGCTAAAGACATCCTGTAAAATTTTTTGACCATATTCAAAAGTCTAATGGCGGCACCATGAGGTTCATTTTTTGCCAAAAAACGCTTATTTTATGTTTTCGCGTAAGGTTTGAATCACAATGTCGGACTCCATTTATTGATTTCTTGTGAGCCAGAGATCATGTTAAGAACCTTTGCAAGGGATTGAGAAGCATTAATGTGATTCATAATACATTTGTATTGTTTAAAAGTAGTTGAACAAATGATTCAATGAACAGCTAAAACTCAAACTGTGCTTGATAATATATTTAGAATATGGACTAAAAATGTGTATCTAAGATATTTGGTATACTCTATAAGGCCATTATTAAAAAATGTTCTGTTTCCGGTCCACCGGCCGGGTGAGTGCCGTTTGTGCGGGTGAAATTTTTTTTTTAAACGCCGGTTTTTCGACATTTTTTTTGGGTTCGTAAATCTAAAATCGAACTTGACATTTCCGCATTCCCAGGGCTTTCCACTAAGGCTCATACTAGCAGGGTGCTTGCGCAAGTCTTGAAAGTCTTAAAAAGTATGGAATTTTGAAATGCTGTTTTCCAGACCTTGAAAAGTCTTGGATTTTGTGTGAAAGTCTTAATAAAGTATGGAAAAAAATCTCAAAGACACAGATGTTCAAAGACACATAATATTGTGAAATAAGAAACAGGAAGGGTGTAAAAACTATGATTTCGGTAACCGGTCACGTACCCAGACAGCAAATTAGGTCTTGCCGACATTGGGGCAACAGGCGCCGCCCGACATATGGTGCATCGGTGAGATGTATTATGGAGATCGGTAGCTAATTGGCAATATATCGGGAAGATGTTGGCATTAGAATGGTGGCCGAACATGAGCCAACGTACACCCGACATAACTGTGACCTATGCGGCTCATGAGCCAACGTACACCCGACATAACTATGACCTATGCAGTGCGATCCCACTAGAGCGGGGAAAGCATTCGGACGCCTCGCTCTCCCATTGGCTTAACACTGAAACAGCTGACTTTCATGGCATCGCTGGAAACACTGCAGCACGTTTGAAAATCAGCCCTTCCAAAGTTAAGTCAACGGGAGGGAGGCATCTGAATGCTTTTCTCCGCTCTAGTAGGATCCCACCGTTATATTAGGTCTTATTGATTTGTTTAGGCTGCATCAAAATCTAAAACCCTTGTATGTTTCACAAATGAAGAGACCGAACGTTCAAAGTCAGAAACGTCGTCATTTCATTTATTTTGATATAGGCAACATTACAAGGCAAGGCAAGTAAAAAGTCATAATTTTTTGGCACCTTAGCTTAGGCTACTTTTACGATGCTTGCGCAGCTCATCCATGATGTCCTGCAGCCACAACTTCGCTGTCATCTCAGCCTCAGTGGAATTAGGAAGGACTGAATTTCTTAACACAGCACCTAAATAAAAGAAATAAAGCAACAGGGGAAAATAAGACACAAATAATGTAACCGCAACAGACGTCAAAGGTTAGGCTATCATATAATCACTTCTACTATGAGAGAACAAACGTTTTATCATCTTAACTGCTTAGCAAGTTATCCAGCTATGCTAACCACATAGCTTGAAGCCATAACTTACTTTTCACAACTTCTCGCTGTCATCTCAGACTGAATTTCTTAACACAGCACCTAAACAAAATAAATAAAGCAACGGGGGGAAAATAAGACACAAATAATGTAACCACGACAGGCGTCAAAGGTTATCATATAATCACTTCTATGAGAGAACAAACGTTTTATCATCTTAGCAAGTTAGCAGCTATGCTAACTGCATAGCTTGAAACCTTAACTTACTGTTTCCAAAAAGTTAGCCTACACCGGATTGTGACTATGCATTCTACCAAATCAAATAATATATCATATATCACATCATATATCATATCATAACTTTACACAAGCTGAACGTAATACCTGAACTCGTGCTTACACAGCCGGCTTGATGTGGTGTGGCAGCATCACTTAAGCTGACCCCACACTACCCGATTTTGAAATCTTATAAGTTTTTAAAATCGGGACTATGCCACACACATGAAGAGAATCTTGACCAATATTTTCTCTCTCTGACTGTAAACACGCTCGTATAAGATTCGAACGCACAATAGAACACCACACACTACACGACAATCATGCCCGATTGCTTCTCCCCGATTCTGACATTAGGCTACCAGTCATGGGCTGTAGGCTATCTGAGATAGGCTATTCTCTCATAATGTTTGATCAAAGCATGTGATCCATGATCGCATGCTCAAGGACTTAAGAACCAAGAAAAAGGTGTCAGAAAAGCAGGTATTTGCCCTTCGCACCAGCACCAAAACATTCATTCAGGCTACGGTTGCCAAATTACTTGAGAAATGCCCACTCAGATATTCTCTTGTTCGAAATTTGGTGTGGTTGGACCCTACACAAATTGTTCAGAATTCGGACAAGTGCAAACAGAAATTAAAGGTCTGTCTCGAGCACCTTGTAAGTGCCAAACAAATGAAAGAGGGGAACTGCGATGATATCCTTAAGCAGTTTAGTGATTTCTCTACATACTGCAGAGCAGATGAGGAGTTTGTGACCTATGATCCTCAGTCCAGACTGGATAGCCTGATGTACAAACATATGGGAAATAAACCTGAGTGGAAAAACTTGTGGGATTTGGTGAGAAGGGTCCTCTTGCTGTCTCATGGACAAGCCTCAGTTGAGCGTGGCTTTTCTGTGAACAGAGAAATAGAGGTAGAAAATATGAAGGAAAGAACACTTGTCACACAGAGGATCATCAGTGGTCACATCTCTTATGTTGGAGGTTTGACGAATGTTGCAATTACAAAAGAACTCCTTTCGGCATCATGTGCTAGACAGAAGTACAGGTGTTTCTTGGAAGACAAAAAAAGAAAAAAGAAGACTTGCAGCATGGAGAAAAGAGAAAGACCATCTTGGAAGATGTTGATGAACTAAAGAAAGCAAAAAAACGGATCGAGTTGAACATCAGTGGCCTCTTGTCCTCCGCTGATGACCTGGCTACCAAAGCGGAAAAGCTCGGTCAAATACAATTGATAGCCCAGTCAAATGCTATGAGGAAGTCTGCCAAAGAAAAGGAACGGGAACTTAGTGATATCCAGAAGAAGCTGGATTTGAAGTTAAATGAAATTAGAAATTAGACAAGTCTTTGCCATTTGCAACTTTTTTTTTTTCTAACCAAATGCTTGGTGGTATATATGCACTTTTGTGAATGTTCTTGCGATACAGCTTGTTAAAGTTAAATAGAACATAACATATGAGAACATAAAGATAGGTTCAGTTATGTCAAGGATAGAAAATAAGGTGTGAATGAATTGACTGAATTCTACATACTTTCATCCATTCATTTCTGTTTTTATATTTACAGATGACCTCTTAGTGAAACTTGTTTGTGTGAAATTCTTTCACTTGTTATTTTTATCCTGAGTTCATTTTGTTAATTCGATTTTATTAAAATGTACTAAACACAACTGGTACTATCTCAACCAATAAAGTAGGCAGTAGGCACGCAAGTGTAAAAATACATAAAGTCAAGGTCTTGGGAATAAAAATATCAGTTTTGAAAAAGTCTGGAATTTTGATTTGGAAAAAGAGCAAGCACCCTGTACTAGCCAGCCATGACAAATAAGTAGCCAGCCGGGGGGAGTAAACACAAAATAAACTCCTGTGCACGCAGTTCCCAGGATTAAATGCATTTTCCACAGACCATTTATTTATTCACTTTACTCAAATACAAAGTAAAATGGCAGTAAATCTTCTTTCTTTTCTTGCGTATTGCATCATGAGGCGTTCCTGGCTTGTAAATCTCTTATTTTCGGTGCATGACACATTCACGCAACTGAGCATGCACCGAGTGCACGCGCACACCGCATGTCGGAGCGCGGATGAGTTACTCTCCCTTGATCAACGGTTCAGTTTGACATTATTGTCAGTCCATTAGATAAACGTTTAATTTTATTAAAATCGAAAATTAATATTTAGAGCCTGTGGGCTACAAAAATAGTCATTAAAATAGCCGGCTGGACTTAATTGTGTGGCCGGCGCTTGTGGAAAGCCCTGTCGAATCAGCTCTGCGCATGCGCTGTGCGGCACAAAAAAATGGCAGCCACCATGAAGGAAGGAGATCCGGAGTTTTCAAACATTTGCTTAAGTGTGAAATCGCAAAATGGTATTCTAGCGAACAACAAAATAGTAAAGATTCAGGAAAACAAATCATTCAGTGATCATTTTAATAGTGTAATTTCATCCGAACTAGGCCTAACGGTCGATTCAGAACTACAAAAAGTCCGTGTGTCGGACATTTTAAGTACCTTTGTAAAAGTTTTGCAAATGTTGCAGTCAGCATTTAAAATGCTAACTTAAAGTTTTTGTACAAGTTTCAGTTGATTAAACTGTCATATTTTATTAAATGTGTCTGCTTTTGTAATAAAAAAAAGTACTGAAAGAAAAAGCAAACACAGCATTGCGATTTCTTATCCATCCATATATAATTAAAATAAAATAAAAAAATCCCTCCCTCCCGACTGAAATTTTTTTTGCCCACCCGGTGGACAGGAAACGAATTTTTTTAAGGATGGCCTAAGGTGCCATAATGTTTCATGAAAAGTGATCGAAATTTTGTCATAAAAGTCATAAAATAGCAGCTTTTTCCATAACTTTGAGCTCCTGGTGCCACCATTAAACTTTTGAATTTTGTCAAAATATTTCACCCAGTGTGTTTTCTTACCAAAAGGAACATAAAAACAAAAATGCATCATGATCGGAGGAACTTTTCATTTTTAGGGGGCAACTGATGCACCCTAACAGGCATTACGGGAAAATTCTGCCCGCCAAGGAACCAATCAGAGTGCACGATATTACTGGAAGTAGCTTGTCCCACATAATAACAGTATTTACTGTGCAGCTCTCACTAAAAGCTCAGGTTTAGACTGATTTTAGATGGATTTGATGAATACTACTTGATCAAACGTTTCTTTCACTGATACTGATCATTTATGAAGTGAAATTTTATGGTTTTGTATAGACCAGTACTGTTTTTAATGTTCAGAAATGAAAGCTCTCAGTAATCTTTATAGTTAAACAAATCGTACCCTGATAGTCATCATCTACTATTGGCAGAGCACACGGCTCTTTATTTACATCTATGCCACTTTACACTTCTAAATTCACTCACAAAGTGCTTCACAAGGCAATAAAATCCAACACAATATTGTAGCAATGCTGACAGTTTCATAAAACTTTAATATCTGCAGAAATATTGATCAATAAGCTGTTGATTATGATGAATAGACAAGAGAAGAATCAAAGCTGGTAATTACAACAATCCAGCCAAAATAATAATAAAAAAAAAATTAGGAGAGAGAGAGAGCTGTTCGTCAGAGTTTGCTGGAGTTTTGCAATATTCCAGAGGTAGTACTAACACCTAATACCGCACCTTTCAGAATTATTGGCACCCTCGGCGAGGTGTGTGAATGGCTTTGATACGGTCCTTATGAGGTGAAATACAACCCCAAATCAGAAAAAGTTGGGACGGACAGGAAAATGCAGGTAAAAAGTAAGCAGTGATTTCTAAATTGACTTTGACTTGTACTTCATTGCAGACAGAATGAACCCAAGCTATTTCATGTTTTGTTGGTCAACTTCATTTCATTTTTTAATATACGTCCATTCCTGCGTTTCAGGGCTCAAGCACATTCCAAAAAAGTTGGAATGGGGCAATTTAGGGCTAATAATGAGGTAAAACAATTAAATACTGATGTGATTTGAAACAGGTGACTGTAATCATGATTTGGTACAAAATCAGTATCCAGGAAAGGCCTAGTCTTTTGAGGCGCAAATATTGGCAGAGGATCTCCATTTTGTCAACAAATGCATGCAGAAATTATTGAAATGTTTGAAACAATGTTCATTAAAGAAAGATATGAAGGGATTTGGATATTTCACCCTCTGTGGTGCATAATATCATAAAATGATTCAAGGAACCGGGCGGCACGGTGGTGTAGTGGTTAGCGCTGTCGCCTCACAGCAAGAAGGTCCTGGGTTCGAGCCCCGGGGCCGGCGAGGGCCTTTCTGTGCGGAGTTTGCATGTTCTCCCCGTGTCCGCGTGGGTTTCCTCCGGGTGCTCCGGTTTCCCCCACAGTCCAAAGACATGCAGGTTAGGTTAACTGGTGACTCTAAATTGACCGTAGGTGTGAATGTGAGTGTGAATGGTTGTCTGTGTCTATGTGTCAGCCCTGTGATGACCTGGCGACTTGTCCAGGGTGTACCCCGCCTTTCGCCCGTAGTCAGCTGGGATAGGCTCCAGCTTGCCTGCGACCCTGTAGAAGGATAAAGCGGCTAGAGATAATGGGATGAGAATGGGATTCAAGGAACCTAGAGGAATTTTGGTGTGTAAAGGGTAAGGGTTCAAGCCTAATCTGAACCCCTGTGATCTCCGATCCCTCAGATGGCACTGCATCAAGAACCGTCATTCATCTATAGCTGATGGAACCACATGGGCTCGGGATTACTTTGTATACTTTGTATCCTTGTATCCGAGGCCACCAAGCAGGTCGTAATGCTGGAGCTGACAGTCCCGTGGGAAGACCGCCTGGAAGAAGCTTTTGAAAGGAAGCTCTCCAAGTACACGGGGCTGGTCAATGACTGCCAGCAGTCAGGATGGAGGGCAAAGTGCCTTCCAATTGAGGTAGGCTGCAGAGGCTTTGCGGCCCGGTCCTTGGCCAGCGCACTGGGGTGTTTAGGCATCGTCGGACAGCAGAAGAGGAGAGCCATCCGCAATACCACCGAAGCGGCAGAGAGGGCCTCAAGATGGCTGTGGCTCAAGACAGGAGAACCATGGAGTCGTGGTAGCTAGCATGCCATCTGGACACAAGCTGTGGTCTGATCAGCCCCGGCTGGGTCATCTGGATGAGGGTGTATGATGTTGAAAGACCCGAAACACCCAATGATTCCAGGAACATCACTGACGATGTGTCCAGTTGCATCAGTAGATGTGTTTCCACAGTGGCAAACCGGTGCCTCTTCTAAACCTGTGATTTGTCGCTGCACTACTATCAAAGCTGCTGTTCTAGAAAATTAATCGACACTTTTTGACAAATCAGAATCGAGAATACAACAGCGCTGTGTATAAGAAGCAGTAATTAATCAGCTCGTCAGATTTTCCACAGTATTATCCACCATATTGTTTTTAAATGGCCTACAATTTAAATAGCCTATTGACTCATGGTTTATTAGTATTCATTTTTTTTATTTGTTTTTTTGCCATTTTAAAATGTAGACGCTTATTGCAACCCTAAGCAACGTTCAGAGCCTCCTGGGGGCTTGATGGCCTAAATCAGACATGTGACGGTGAATATAAAGCCCTATTATGTTCAATGAGCATTGACTGGGAATGGGAAATAAATTTGGGGGCATGAATTTCTTTAAAATACTTTAGGTTTGTTTGTTTTTGCCCCCCGGGGCAAAAACAAACTACTTCTTCTCCTTGTCCTCTTCTTCCTCTTTTTCTTCTTCTTGAGTTCCTCTCATTTTAGCCTTACAAAGTCAAGCCAAGTCAGCTTTATTGTCAGTTTCTTCATATGCACAGGTCATACAAGGAAATTGAAATTACGTTTCTCTCTATCCCATGCAAAGACATAGACGTACATAGGACTGACATTAACAAGACAGACATTAAAGTGCAAGACAGGACCAATAACAGTGTAACAAGCAATAAGACTACATTCAGACTGCACCCTGAAACGACCCATATCCGATTTTTTTGCCCATATGCGGCCTGTATCCGATTTGTTATTGACAATCTGAACGACACAGATCCGATTTTTTTCACATGCGACCCAGGCCGCTTGGATATGTGGTCCTAATTCCGATGCATATCCGTTATTTTCACATGCGACTGCAGTCTGACCGGACAGGTCGCATTCATGCGACCTACACGTCATCAACAAGAGACAAACGTCACTATTCTGCGTTGGCTAATCCCGCCTCTTTGGTGGAAAACAACAACATTTGTACAGTTTTCAGAATTTAAATAGACTTTTATAGAATTGATCAAGCTAATGGTGGATTTGGTAGGGACCTGGATGTTGATCTGTTAGCCTGATTAAATAAAACAGTTTCTATAACTGATTTATAACTTAAACCATCCTGTATTACAAGATTATAAGATTGTTCTGGAAATTTCCAGTAATTTGACACCTTCGGTCTCATTAGTCTGCTGCCCACATTAATCAGATTATTGTGCGAGTTCCGCCGCCGCCATAAAAACCACATCGCCAGGTCTTGCCTCATCTTGCAAACTTGAAGAGTGCGCTTTTTTTTTTTTACGTATTACGTAGATGTGCTTATTACGTGTCAATTTGCGCATGCGGGACACTTTTGGGTCGTTTTCTGTTCATATTGGAGATCGCATACAAGTCTCATATAATTAGTAATGTGAACGGCCTAACAAAAAAATCGGATTTCACAACAAATCGGATATGGGTCGTTTCAGGTTGCAGTCTGAACGTAGTGTAATAAGTAATGATTAAAAAAAAAGAAAAAAAATTGAAACATTTAACATTTGAAACATTTAACATTTAGAAAAATAATCTAGGCTAAAGACAGGAAGATAAGAACAAGACTAGTATACAAGACACAGCACAGTCCAGGGCAGTCCAGTTGAGGTTATCATAGTAGCAGCATTCAGAAGCAGCATATGATGAGTTGTTATATTGCAGGGCCCAAGGCAGTTCTTGTGAGATAGTTCAGGTAAGGTGCAAAGTCACATGTGTAGTTCCATAGAGAAGTCTTTTCCATGGAGGGCAGCAGCAACAAGAAACAGTGTATGGTGTGTAAAAAAGTGAGGTAGTGCAGGTAAAGGTGCAAAGTCACATAGTGCAGTTCCAGAGTCAGAGTCTTTCCTGAGTCAGAGTCTTTCCGTGTGTGTGTGTATGGGGGGGTGTTCCTGAGTCAGAGTCTTTCCCGTAGGGGGGGCAGGATCCTAACGTCTTGGCTGTCTGGTGGGTGGAGCTTTCAGTGATGGGAGGGAGGGGATTTGCCGATCTTGGACGCGTGACCAAAAAAATAATCTCATCTCATTATCTCTAGCCGCTTTATCCTGTTCTACAGGGTTGCAGACAAGCTGGAGCCTATCCCAGCTGACTACGGGCGAAAGGCGGGGTACACCCTGGACAAGTCGCCAGGTCATCACAGGGCTGACACATAGGTGGGGTTTACATTAGACCGTATCAGCGGATCATCAGATTAACGTTTTTAAAACGATTAGTGTGCACACAGCAACGCCAATACACGATTCGCGTGCACACAGCAACACCAATACACGGATACGCTCGGCTCCGCAGGCATCCTGCGCTCCAAATCACTCCTCCCTGAACAGCGAGTGCCCTCTGGAGGGTGCGCACTCCGGCCCTGCGCAGCTCACAGAGCGCGTGAGTGAAGTGCACAAGCAGTGATTTGGGACTGAGCCGCTGTGTGTGTGATCTCAGTGCATGTCGGGCATGCGCGTCACTTACCACTTGCAAGTGGAAGGATGGCAAGCCTAAAGACAATCATAACTACACAATGGGCAGTATTTGCATCAGTATTTTCATACTTTTATACTCTTTAATGAAAGGTGATACAAGGCGGAAGTCCGCGCCGTTTTTCAGCAGTCGCGTCACATGACCAACGCCAGCGAATCAGGAAGGTGGATATCACAGTGACGTTGTCCAATGACGACGCCAGCTAGAGCTCAGCACAGCGTATCCGCGTATTCTCAATGTTTACACAGCACCGGACCAGACACGATCTGGATTGAATACGTGGACCCTGGCGGATTCCCGTTTCCCGGCGGTTTAATGTAAACGGACAGTGCATCCGCGAAGAAAACGAGACAGATACGGTCTAATGTAAACTTGGCCATAGACACAGACAACCATTCACACTCACATTCACACCTACGGTCAATTTAGAGTCACCAGTTAACCTAACCTGCATGTCTTTGGACTGTGGGGGAAACCGGAGCACCCGGAGGAAACCCACGCGGACACGGGGAGAACATGCAAACTCCGCACAGAAAGGCCCTCGCCGGCCACGGGGCTCGAACCCGGACCTTCTTGCTGTGAGGCGACCGCGCTAACCACTACACCACCGTGCCGCCCCTCCCAAAAAAAAAAATAATAATAATAAAAGGACAATATGGCCTGGCTACAATTAAGTCATAGCAGTTGAAAAAAAGGACAAACAAAAAATAGTTAACAGTAGGTTCATGAGTAAGTGTGACCACTACGTTCTCTCCAAAATCACACCACACTGGGACCTTATTCTAATGTCACACTGGAGAAAAGACGTGAAAGTATGACCATTGTTTAATACAGGGGTTTTCAAAGTGTGGAAGAATCAGCCCCGCCTCAGACAGCAAATAAACAACAGCGCCCCCCCTTACAATTTTTGTTGTTGCTATACTTAATGTTCCATTTGTATTTAAAAAAATGGTTGTTGTACACATTTTTATTTTTTACACATTTAAAACATATGAGCTTTTTTAAAACATCTCTTTTTTACACATTTTAAATATCTGTGATTTAATTAGATTAACAATTTTTACTGCCTCGTCCAGCACCGCGCGCAACTCTTTTGGCATCTTCTTGCTCGCCAAGGCCTGGCGATGGATGATACAGTGCTTCCAAACAGCGGCCGGGGCAACCGCTTGCACCTGCTTCACCAAACCACTGTGGCGGCCTGTCATTGCCCTTGCACCATCAGTACATGTTCCACAACAGCGGCTCCAATCAATACGATTCTCCTGCATGAAATCATTCAAAGCCTCCTGCTTTGAATGATATTTCTCCTGCTGTAGTGCGAGTTGGCAGAGGATAACAAAACAAAATATAGCGCACATACACCATTAACTGAGCACAGTTAGCGACGTCGGTAGACTCATCCAGCTGAATGGAGAAGAGAGGGCGCTCACGAATAGCATCCAGCACCTGTTCCTTAACATCCGATGCCATGTCTGAGATGCGGCGCTGGATGGTGTTATCAGATGGCAGCAGCAGCATCTCCCATCATCACTGAACACATGTCTTTAGTAGCAGGTAAGATTAATGTTTCACCAGTGTTGTGGGGCTTAGCTATGCGTAACGCCACATGATATGATACTTCAGTTGCCTTGCCATTTACAGTGATAAAAGTATGAATTACTTTCTGCTGTGACCGCAGTTCATTTCGCCTCCTGTCAAAAAACTCACCAAACTTGGGTGTTTGGTCTCAATATGACACCGGAGTCGACATGGTCTCATAGCATCGTTAGCTAGCACCTCTTGGCAGACAACACACTGTGGCAGTGGAGCATCTTCAGATCCAGTCCATGAAAATCCAAACTTTAAATAATCGTGGTCATACTTCCTTCTTTTTTTGCTTGGCCCAGACTCTGTCTCCTCACTCACTGTAGCTTTAGGTACTAAAAATCGATCCATTTTGTCTCTGGCAAAGGCTACCTGAAGTTCGCTAAATGTCCGTAATAGTAACTTATTCTGGTTTATTTTTCCTCACGTTGCGCCCCCCCTGAAGAACTTTGGCGCCCCCTAGGGGAGGCGTGCCCCACACTTTGAAAAGCCCTGGTTTAATATATTAGAGTGAGCGGACTTCACTGAATGCTAATAAGGGGTGTTCACACGGCAACTTTTACTCCGGTGTAGCACCGGGGCTGCCCCGGTAGAGCGTTCACACGGTGCAAAGTTATACCGGTGTAGCCCCTGAAAGCTGCTTAAACCGGTGCAAATCTAACCCTGCTCGGGAGGTGGTTTAAGAAATTTACTCCGGAGTAAATGCTAGTTTGCGGGGCAGCACCGATATAAAATGGGACGTCTGAACGCTACAGGGGTAGACTCGCTACGCGTGAGGAGAGTTGATTACATACGGGCATTGCATAATTTGCATCCTGGTATTTTGCGCTTCCAAAATGGCGAATATCAACAACAACAGAACTGCGTGTCTTCCAGTGTTGCCAGATTGGGCGGTTTTAAGTGCATTTTGGTGGATTTGAACACATTTTGGGCTGGAAAACGTCAGCAGTATCTGGCAACACTGGTGTCTTCATCCACGTTGTTTTCCTGGCGCTTGGTGATGCCATGACAACCGGGAAAAGGAAGTACATTTTCACGCATGCGCATATTTCATTTCCGCATTATTACTATCGTATAGCACGGTCGCAAAAACTGCCGTGTGAACGCAAGTGGGGCTGCACCGGTGCTAACACGCTTCTCTCTAGTAAGCAGGTTTGTGACGTGTGAATGCTCCACAAAATTTACACTGGTGTAAGATATATCGCAATAAAATACATCGGTGCAGCATCGATGCAAATATGTGCCGTGTGAACACCCCTTTAGAATATTCTGGAAGGGAAAAAAAACCCTGATGTCACAAACTGTGTTTTTTTTTTGGCAAATTGAATTTACCTTCTGCTCTTTATCTACAAGAAGTCTCATTACTCCTCTAAAAGGCTAAATGGGATAATGATTTGGGACGCGACCATTAATGAATACATGTGAAACGAGGATGCACTTAGTGAAGAGCTTTTAGAAAGTTTCTCACTTCAACAAACTACCTGCGTCTCATACAAAACTGTAGTAACACCACACACACTTTTCCGACATGCTTTTCAAGCCTGATCAAGGCAGTGACTATTAATTTAAGTGCTCTGTTTAAGGAGGAAAAACCAAGAGGCTGCTGCAGTGTGTGTGTGTGTGTGTGTGTGTGAGAGAGACTGTAAGAGAAAATGAGTAAGCAAGAGAGAAATAAAAGACGAAACAGTAAGTAAAGGAATAAAAGTTTTATAATTAGAGAGAAGCGAGAGATCGGGAGAAGAAAATTAGTCTCAAAGCCAAAACAGATGTTCAAGTTCCAAACAACTCATTCAGGATATTGTGAAATTCAATTTTCTCTGCAGTTTATTTAGTTGGTATTATTTCTTTTTTTTCTGACTGGATTTATTCTGTGATCTATGTTTGCTTATTTTACTCTGCGTTCTCTTGACTGCTGTAACAAGCTAATCTCCTTGAGGCTGTTGCTTTGTGTGTGTGTGTGTGTGTGTGTGTGTGTGTGTGTGTGTGTGTGTTCACATGCTCACGTGTGTGTACATCTGGGGATTTAAAAGCAGTATACACTAGATGTCGCGTCAGAAGGAGAACATCTCTGTGCAGAAGGTTTGCATGTCGCCCTGGTTAGAGATCTCATGCCAGTTGTTCTGAGGCATGTAACATATCTGTCGCTGTCGTGACAGGCTACAAGCATAAGAGCAAGTATTAATAACATCTGTCTGTCCATCCTTTACACCTATATTACAGTACAGACATTTACTCTTCTGGCTGACACTGGTGCTTTTCTCCAGAGCAACATACAGTCAAGCTCAGCAGATGAAGGTTAAAGGCCTTGCTCAAGGACCCAACATCCATCCATTCATCTATCCATCCTCCCACCCATTTGTCCGTCCTTCCATCTATCCCATCCATCCATTGACCCATCTGTCTATACATCCATCCATCAATGAATCCATCCATCCATCCATCTGCCTATACAGCCGTTCATCAATTAATACATCCATCAATCCATCCATTCATTGTCCCACCCATCTGTCCATCCATTCATTGTCTCTTCATCCATCTGTCCATTCACTCATCTATCCATTTACCTGTCTATCCATCAGTTAATTAATCCATCAGTCCATCCATTCAATGTCTCTTCGCCTATCCATCCATCTGTCCATCCATCCATCCATCCATCCCCCAATTGATCCATCTGTGTATACATTCATCCATCAATGAATCCATCCAACCATCCATTCATCTATCCATCCTCCCACCCATTTGTCCGTCCTTCCATCTATCCATCCATCCATTGACCCATCTGTCTATACATCCATCCATCAATGAATCCATCCATCCATCTGCCTAAACAGCCATTCATCAATTAATACATTCATCAATCCATCCATTCATTGTCCCACCCATCTGTCCATCCATTCATTGTCTCTTCATCCATCCATCCATCCATCCATCCATCCATCCATCCATCCATCTACCTGTCTATCCATCAATTAATTCATCCATCCATCAATTAATTCATCCATCAGTCCATCCATTCATTGTCTCTTCGCCCATCCATCCATCCATCCATCCATCCGTCCATCCATTCGTCCATCCATCCATCCCTCAATTGATCCATCTGTGTATACGTTCATCCATCAATGAATCATCCATCCATCCATCCATCCATCCATCCATCCCTCAATTGATCCATCTGTGTATACGTTCATCCATCAATGAATCATCCATCAATGAATCATCCATCCATCCATCCATCCATCTATCTATCTATCTGCCTCTACAGCCATTCATCAATTAATACATCCATCAATTCATTCATTCATTGTTTCTTCATCCATCCATCCATCCATCCGTCTATACAGCCATCCCTCAATTGATCCACCAATTAATCCATCCGTCCATCAATTAATCCATCCATCAGTCCATACATTCATTGTCACTTCATCCATCCATCCATCCATCCATCCATCCATCCATCCATCCATCCATCCATCTACCTGTCTATCCATCCATCCCTCAATTGATCCACCAATTAATCCAGCTATCCATCCATCAATTAATACATCCATCAGTGCATCCATACATTGTCTCTTCATTCATCTGTCCATCCATCCATCTCTCTACCTGTCTATCCATCCCTCAATTGATCCATCAGTTAATTCATCCATCAGTCCATCCATTCATTATCTCTTCACTAATCCCATCCATCCATCCATCCATCCATCCATCCATCCATCCATCCATCCATCCATTCATCAAATCAACTCATCTGTCACTCATCTGTTCATTCATTCATTGTTCATCCATCTCTGTGTATCCATCTGTCCAGCTGTCAGTCCATCTGTCTCACAACTATCCATTTACCCATCATTCATCTGTTTCATTCATTTGACCATCCTTCCATCCATTCATTTGTTCATGCATTTCTGTCTATCTATCCATCTGTCTGTCCACCCATTCATTCACCATCTATACATCCATCCCTCAACTGATCCATCAGTTAATCCATCCATCAAGTAATACATCCACCAGTCCCATCCATCCATTTGTTCATTCATCCATCCATTCAGCTGTACATCCATCAAATCAACTATCCACTAATCTGTCTGTCTATCTATTCAGTCCTTGTTCATCCATGTCTCTGTCTATCCATCTGTCCTGGCAGTCCATCTATCTCACAACAACTATCCATTTACCTATCATTCTGCCTGTTCCATTCATTTGATCATCCATCCATCCATCCATCCATCCATCCATCCATCCATCCATCCATCCATCCATCCATCCATTCATTTGTTCATGCATCCTTCTGTCTATCTATCCATCTGTCTGTCCACCCATTCATCCATCCATCTATCTATACATCCAGCCAGCCAGCTGAGCTGTCCTTCCATCTATTAATCCATTAAAACCACTATCAGGTCATCCATCCAGATAAATTACAGTATAGGCCAAAACGTTGAATCAAGCAGTGATATTTTTTATTTTTTTAAATTACCATCAACACATCATGACCTGTAGTTGAAGTATATAACAGAACCAGGTTCAGATCTCTCATCTGTTTGGTTCCTGTGGTTTAAACTTGATTGTTCAGCAAGGGGGAAAAACACACCCAACTATATTTATAAATCATTAATAAAGGTTTGGAATTCCATTCCAGCCACATACTTGCTGAACCTGCACATAACGATGCCTCAGAAATGTCTGTCTCGTCTTTAAAGATGAAACAGAATGAATGAAAAATATGGAATTAAAAGTAATAACAAATGACACATCAGATACTCGTACACTGTTGCTCTAGATATCAACTCTATTTACATGCACAGGTCTGATTAAAGCTGTAATAGGATTTTAAGTAATAGAATAAAGACCCTTGCACTTTAGACCAATCATTTTAACTGATAGCTTGATATTTTGTCTTTTTCTACGTGTGTGTGTGTGTGTGTGTGTGTGTGTGTGTGTGTGTGTGTGTGTGTAAACCGAACTGAACAAAGATGCACTAAATGCTACAGACTTCATTCAGCATGGTGACAAAGCATTTTTTTCCCCTTTTTTTGTAAATTAGCCATGAAATGATATTTAGCAATAAATAGTCATATGTAAAAATAAATATGTCAGGAAATGTGAAGTGAAAATGTTTCAGAAGATTTTAATTTCAGTGTAAAACTACGCTCAGATATGTTTGAGAAGTTGTTACAGATACAGTGGTGCTTGAAAGTTTGTGAACCCTTTAGAATTTTCTATGTTTCTGCATAAATATGACTTAAAACATCATCAGATTTTCACACAAGTCCTAAAAGTAGATAAAGAGAACCCAGTTAAACAAATGAGACAAAAATATTATATTTGGTCATTTATTTATCGAAGAAAATGATCCAGTATTATATATATATGTGAATGGCAAAAGTATGTGACCCTCTAGGATTAGCAGTTCATTTGAAGGTGAAATTAGAGTCAGGTGTTTTCAATCAATGGGATGACAATCAGGTGTGAGTGGGCACCCTGTTTTATTTAAAGAACAGGGATCTATCAAAGTCTGATCTTCACAACGCATGTTTGTGGAAGTGTATCATGGCACGAACAAAGGAGATTTCTGAGGACCTCAGAAAAAGTGTTGTTGATGCTCATCAGGCTGGAGAAGGTTACAAAACCATCTCTAAAGAGTTTGGACTCCACCAATCCACAGTCAGACAGATTGTGTACAAATGGAGGAAATTCAAGACCATTGTTACCCTCCCCAGGAGTGGGTGACCAACAAAGATCACTCTAAGAGCAAGGCGTATAATAGTCGGCGAGGTCACAAAGGACCGCAGGGTAACTTCTAAGCAACTGAAGGCCTCTCTCACATTGGCTAATGTTAATGTTCATGAGTCCACCATCAGGAGAACACTGAACAACAATGGTGTGCATGGCAGGGTTGTAAGGAGAAAGCCACTGCTCTCCAAAAAGAACATTGCTGCTCATCTGCAGTTTGCTAAAGATCATGTGGACAAGCCAGAAGGCTATTGGAAAAATGCTTTGTGGGTGGATGAGTCCAAAATAGAACTTTTTGGTGTAAATGAGAAGCGTTATGTTTGGAGAAAGGAAAACACTGCATTCCAGCATAAGAACCTTATCCCATCTGTGAAACATGGTGGTGGTAGTATCATGGTTTGGGCTGGTTTTGCTGCATCTGGGCCAGGACGGCTTGCCATCATTGATGGAACAATGAATTCTGAATTATACCAGCGAATTCTAAAGGAAAATGTCAGGACATCTGTCCATGAACTGAATTTCAAGAGAAGGTGGGTCATGCAGCAAGACAACGACCCTAAGCACACAAGTCATTCTACCAAAGAATGGTTAAAGAAGAATAAAGCTAATGTTTTGGAATGGCCAAGTCAAAGTCCTGACCTTAATCCAATGGAAATGTTGTGGAAGGGCCTGAAGCGAGCAGTTCATGTGAGGAAACCCACCAACATCCCAGAGTTGAAGCTGTTCTGTACGGAGGAACGGGCTAAAATTCCTCCAAGTCGGTGTGCAGGACTGATCAACAGTTACCGCAAACGTTTAGTTGCAGTTATTGCTGCACAAGGGGGTCACACCAGATACTGAAAGCAAAGGTTCACATACTTTTGCCACTCACAGATATGTAATATTGGATCATTTTCCTCAATAAATAAATGACCAAGTATAATATTTTTGTCTCATTTGTTTAACTGGTTTCTCTTTATCTACTTTTAGGACTTGTGTGAAAATCTGATGATGTTTTAGGTCATATTTATGCAGAAATATAGAAAATTCTAAAGGGTTCATAAACTTTCAAGCACCACTGTATACTATACTTCGGTATACAGAATAAAATGTACGTAAATATTATGAAACATTGAGGTAAATTGTGCGGGTTTTATGATGAGGTGACCTGTTCCTTTATGGCTGTAACAGGAGGGATGGTTTTCACACTATCTGACTTGGTGGAAGATTTTGTTCTCCTGCATTGTTTCGGCTCATTTAATCTGTTCAGCAGTCTCTCACAAGCACGAGTAGCGCTTTAATTTAGTGGCCTCTCACAGCGAGAGCGTTTGGCATGAGAGAAGAGGAGCTCTTCGGCTTCATTAACTCTTCTGTTCCAGCCCAAATGACCGTTTGAAAATGTTTTTTGACTAAAGGTGAAACAAAACTTAAACGACCTTTCCTACATGAAACCTTATACACCTGGATCTAATGAGTGCTATAATGAAGAGGAAAAGCTATTTCAGGATCATTTTGACCTTGAAAATATAAATCAGTGTTTAAGCAGCGAATCTGACAAACGCATTAGCGCTAATACTAATTCAGATTAAAGTAAATATGCTGGATGTATTTTTAATATTGGTTTAAAATCTAAAGAGATGGTCCAGCTCAGATCCTTTGCACCAAACCTTCCTTCCTCCTTGGAAATGATCAGAGAGGTGTTGAGATTTAAAAAAAAAAAAAAAATGAAATTATAACGTTATATTTTACCCTCATTGGAACTTACACTGAGTGCAGAATTATTAGGCAAGTTGTATTTTTGAGGATTAGTTTTATTATTGAACAACAACTATGTTCTCAATCAACCAAAAAGACTCATAAATATCAAAGCTGAATATGTATGGAAGTTAGAGTGGGGCGTTTTTAGTTTTGGCCATTTTAGGAGAATATGTATGTGTTCAGGTAACTTTCACTGTGCAGAATTATTAGGCAACTTAATAAAAACCAAATATGTAGCCATTTCACTTATTTATTTTCACCAGGTACACTGATATGACAACTCCAGATTTGCAAATAAACATATCTGACGTTCAAACACAAAACAAAAACAAATCAGTGACCAATATAGCCACCCTTCTTCATGAGGACGCTCAAAAGCCTTCCATCCATAGATTCTGTCAATTTCTTTATCTGTTCACGACCAACATTGTGTGCAGCAGCAACCACGGCCTCCCAGACGCTGTTCAGAGAGGTGTACTGTTTTCCCTCTTTGTAGACCTCACGTTTTATAATGGACCACAGGTTCTCTATGGGGTTTAGGTCAGGTGAACAAGGGGGGCATGTCATTATTTTTTTCACCTTTCAGACCTTTACTGGCTAGCCACGCAGTGGAGTATTTGGACGCATGAGATGGAGCGTTATCCTGCATGAAAATCATGTTCTTCTTGAAAGATGCTGACTTTTTCCTATACCACTGCTTGAAGAAGGTTTCTTCCAGGAACTGGCAGTAGGTCTGGGAGTTGAGTTTGAGTCCATCCTCAACTCGAAAAGGTCCAACAAGCTCATCTTTGATGATACCAGCCCATAGCAGTACTCCACCTCCACCTTGCTGGCATCTGAGTGGAGCTCTGTGCCCATTACTGATCCAGCCACAGGCCCATCCATCTGGCCCATCAAGAGTCACTCTCATCTCATCAGACCACAGCACCTTAGAAAAATCAGTCTTAAGATATTTCTTGGCCCAGTCTTGATGTTTTATCTTGTGTGCCTTACTCAGTGTTGGTCGTTTTTCAGCCTTCCTTACCTTGGCCATGTCCCTCAGTATTGCACACCTTGTACTCTTTGACACTCCAGGAATGTTGCAACTCTGGAATATGGCAGAACTGGATGCTAATGGCTGCTTGTTAGCTTCACGCTTGATTTTCCGCAGATCATGTGCAGTTATTTTGCGCCTTTTTTTTTCCACACGCTTCTTTCGACCCTGTTGACTATTTGCAATGAAACGCTTGATTGTTCGGTGATCACATTTCAACATCTTCGCAATTTCAAGAGTGCTGCATCCGTCTGCAAGACATCTCACAATTCTAGACTTTTCAAAGTCTGTCAGATCTCTCTTCTGACCCATTTTGCCAGAGGAAAAGAGGTTGCCTAATAATTATGCACACCTGATATAGGGTGTTGATGTCATTAGACCACACCCCCTCTCATTACACAGATGCACAGCACCTGATATACTTAATTGGTAGTAGGCTTTCAAGCCTAAACAGCTTGGAGTGGGACAACATGCATTAAAAGGATGTTGTGGTCAAAATACTCACTTGCCTAATAATTCTGCACTCAGTGTAGTGTTATACAACCCCAATTCCAAAAAAGTTGGGACAAAGTACAAATTGTAAATAAAAATGGAATGCAATGATGTGGAAGTTTCAAAATTCCATATTTTATTCAGAATAGAACATAGATGACATATCAAATGTTTAAACTGAGAAAATGTATCATTTTAAAGAGAAAAATTAGGTGATTTTAAATTTCATGACAACAACACATCTCAAAAAAGTTGGGACAAGGCCATGTTTCCCACTGTGAGACATCCCCTTTTCTCTTTACAACAGTCTGTAAATGTCTGGGGACTGAGGAGACAAGTTGCTCAAGTTTAGGGATAGGAATGTTAACCCATTCTTGTCTAATGTAGGATTCTAGTTGCTCAACTGTCTTAGGTCTTTTTTGTCGTATCTTCCGTTTTATGATGCACCAAATGTTTTCTATGGGTGAAAGATCTGGACTGCAGGCTGGCCAGTTCAGTACCCGGACCCTTCTTCTACGCAGCCATGATGCTGTAATTGATGCAGTATGTGGTTTGGCATCGTCATGTTGGAAAATGCAAGGTCTTCCCTGAAAGAGACGTCGTCTGGATGGGAGCATATGTTGCTCTAGAACCTGGATATACCTTTCAGCACTGATGGTGTCTTTCCAGATGTGTAAGCTGCCCATGCCACACGCACTAATGCAACCCCATACCATCAGAGATGCAGGCTTCTGAACTGAGCGCTGATAACAACTTGGGTCGTCCTTCTCCTCTTTAGTCCGAATGACACGGCGTCCCTGATTTCCATAAAGAACTTCACATTTTGATTCGTCTGACCACAGAACAGTTTTCCACTTTGCCACAGTCCATTTTAAATGAGCCTTGGCCCAGAGAAGACGTCTGCGCTTCTGGATCATGTTTAGATACGGCTTCTTCTTTGAACTATAGAGTTTTAGCTGGCAACGGCGGATGGCACGGTGAATTGTGTTCACAGATAATGTTCTCTGGAAATATTCCTGAGCCCATTTTGTGATTTCCAATACAGAAGCATGCCTGTATGTGATGCAGTGCCGTCTAAGGGCCCGAAGATCACGGGCACCCAGTATGGTTTTCCGGCCTTGACCCTTACGCACAGAGATTCTTCCAGATTCTCTGAATCTTTTGATGATATTATGCACTGTAGATGATGATATGTTCAAACTCTTTGCAATTTTACACTGTCGAACTCCTTTCTGATATTGCTCCACTATTTGTCGGCGCAGAATTAGGGGGATTGGTGATCCTCTTCCCATCTTTACTTCTGAGAGCCGCTGCCACTCCAAGATGCTCTTTTTATACCCAGTCATGTTAATGACCTATTGCCAATTGACCTAATGAGTTGCAATTTGGTCCTCCAGCTGTTCCTTTTTTATACCTTTAACTTTTCCAGCCTCTTATTGCCCCTGTCCCAGCTTTTTTGAGATGTGTTGCTGTCATGAAATTTCAAATGAGCCAGTATTTGGCATGAAATTTCAAAATGTCTCACTTTCGACATTTGATATGTTGTCTATGTTCTATTGTGAATACAATATCAGTTTTTAAGATTTGTAAGTTATTGCATTCCGTTTTTATTTACAATTTGTACTTTGTCCCAACTTTTTTGGAATCGGGGTTGTACTTCAGTGCACTACTGCAGAGTAACTCCTTCGTCAGCGCTTAAGAAAAAGTCCCATATATACGTCACAGCATATTAGCAAATATTTACGAGCCATTTATGAAAACGTGTTAACCTCATTGGTATTTGTCTGCACGTTTTACGTTGGTAATACATCATCTGAGCATGGTGTAAATATTAACGCGGGACACACTTGAACGCTTCAGTTTTAAGAAAGGAAGGCTGTGAATTTTTCAGCTATCGATTCTGATCAATTTTTTTGACAGTAGTGCAGCTGCAAATCAGAAAGGTTTATATTAATGCGCTTGTTCTGATAAATTGTCTTTTCTCGTTCGTAGGCACTTTTAATCTACACTTTTTAAAAATATGTAACAAAAAGACTTGTAATAAGACGCACTGTAAAGCTATCTGGTTAAACACAAATTAAATAACCCACTAATCAGTGTGAAAATTACGTCCTCAGCTACGTACTATACATTCACCAGCACGCAAAAGATCTCTACTACTTCCTTCCGAGCTTTATTTTTCTTAGTAATGTCTCAATACGGCGGCACGGTGGTGTAGTGGTTAGCGCTGTCGCCTCACAGCAAGAAGGTCCGGGTTCGAGCCCCGTGGCCGGCGAGGGCCTTTCTGTGCGGAGTTTGCATGTTCTCCCTGTGTCCGCGTGGGTTTCCTCCGGGTGCTCCGGTTTCCCCCACAGTCCAAAGACATGCAGGTTAGGTTAACTGGTGACTCTAAATTGACCGTAGGTGTGAATGTGAGTGTGAATGGTTGTCTGTGTCTCTGTGTCAGCCCTGTGATGACCTGGCGACTTGTCCAGGGTGTACCCTGCCTTTCGCCCGTAGTCAGCTGGGATAGGCTCCAGCTTGCCTGCGACCCTGTAGAACAGGATAAAGCGGCTGGGCAATTCCATGTAAATGTCAACCTCACCATGCAAAAATAAAGCAACATGTAATACATCAAAACCACTCCCAGAGATATCACCTAGGCCTGTATTTTACAGATGTGAATAAGTTGAACCAATTTGTAACCAACCTAATATGTCACTGTCAGTCTTTCTTATAATGTAAAACCCAAGCTAAAACCAACTTTGATCATGTACAATTCTATATTATTGCCACAAGCCACAGAAATGTATGCTAAAATCCACAAAACAGCAAAACAATAGCCATCCTAAATATTATTTAAGAACTTTGATAGTTTTAGCTGATATTTAGAGAGTTTTTCAAAGGGTTATGGTGGTTAAATTGCTGATTTTCTAAACATATGCCATGTCTATTTCAGACGCGTCACATCCATAACGGAATTTCGTCACATCCGTAACGCTGACTTTTCCTTCCGAAACTCTGCATGAAATACAAAATATTTTAAACAAAGATTTTTTAATATTCACCTTGGACCCCTCTATCAAACGGATATCTCCATTTCGACATTAGGTTTACGATTTCACAGAGTTTGATAAAAATGTACAGTCACCCAAGAAAAGTGATACTTTTTCTGTCACATCCATAACGCATCTTTTATTGGCATTTTCTGGCATGCCCTAGATGTACTATGGGAATTGTTCTTGTTCTATCACTTCTCCAGTATGGTACAGCCTTAAAATATGCAACACCTGTTTAAATACTGGGAGACAATAAAACATGCACTGGGTCATTTGTTGCCATTTTGAGTTCAAGTGTCACGTCCATAACGCTGGAATTGCTCGGCTACAGATAATGAGATGAGATGTCTCAATACACATTTAACTAGAGCTCGTATATGACACATCTTGCCTTCTTAATGTGTTTGGGTAAGAAAAACCATTAAATCAGAAGGCATGTCCAAACTTTTTACTGGCGGTGTAATTGCAGGTGGGCACTAAACTTGTGAGCGGGGAAGTGAAGAAACATCGCACCATAGGATAGGCCAGAGGAATCATTTGAGCCAGTTGTTTGGATGTGTCACATTACTGCTTCATACCTAATTTGCACAGAAAATAGTCTGTCACTTTTTCACCTTGTCAAATCGTCTTTTTTTTTAAAGTAATTATGCCATTTATTACTAAAAGAGAAGATGAATTATAAGAATGGTTATAAAGATTTGTAAATACAGTATGTCCTTTAAAGAAAGCCTCAGTGGATATTTTCTGTAATGTTTTTATGTAAGGATGGGCAATAAGATGATTATTTAAATAATATTGGATGGCGTTGAGTGGTATATCAGACATATTCCATTCATATCAGCTAGTATGATACTGAACAAGTCAAAGTCGAGTTGCTGAATGGAATATATCTGATATACCTTGAAAAAAATCCAGCCAATATTATTATTATAATAATACATGGGGCCAAATTACTCAATTCTGATTGGTCAACCAAGGAGGGCTTTTTTTCCTTAACACGGGGCTGTATTTCTGAAATGCTACTGGCTAGTTCGTTGCTTGGTTACGGTTACAAAAATTAGCAAATTTTGTCAACAAAATGGCTTTTGTAAAGACGTTCCAATAAAATTTTGTAAACCACTTTCAAAATCCTCGTGTCGTGTCGCCGTGTCATGATGAAAGACACTTTAGAAACTGATTCAAACGTGCAAGATAGTCTCGCGCTCTGATTGGTTCAGAAAACGTGAATGACAAATGTTGTGAACTTGAATGGCTTCCGAAGTATGAATTTAGCCCTATATATTATAAACAAGTAATCGTATGGTTCCTTGTAAATTTAAGGATCAATTTCACTCGTGATTTTCAAAACTTCGAAATCACTCGTGACGTTAATCCTTAATTTTACTCGGCCCCATACGATTACGTATACTAATACATACGCATTCCTTTCGGGTGTTCAACGCATCTTTTTTCTCTCAAAAGCTTCTGTATTTAATGAAGCAAACCTGGCGGCAATGTTTGTTTACAAATTGTCACAGTCGCTCGCTCGCTCGCTAGCGCAGAAGCTTTACGTCTGCGACGTGTGACGTCATGTCGTCTTGACAACCATGCAATATCGTAAACCATATTCAACGCTCATTCTCCAATGGGTAGAGTGATGTAATACATGTAGGATAAGCAATATGCTAACAATATTGCATGCTATCCAACCAAATGAATGAAACCCGCTTGAAGGGAATAGAACACAAGTTTTCATTCCATTGAAAAAGTGTCCTGTATGGATAATAATCTTATATATTAAAGGCGACGTATTATTCGCAATGACAGGCGATTTTTAAATCTAGTTGTGATCAAGGAGTGTGGCATATCAAAAGAAAGAGTATGAAGTTCTGAATTCAAAACCGGTTTTATTTTGCCCCTAGGTTAAATAGAACAAGTTACAGGTTTATGAAATTTTAACTTTTTTTCCGTCAGCCTTATTTGACCGCTTCCAGCAATATACATCCATCTTGAGAAAGTAAAGTAAAGCACCTTCAGGAGCAAATCTTGTGCCCAAAACATCTGTCAATTGCTCAGAGTTTAAAAATAACCTTTTTTTCTCCAGTATTTTTTTTTGTTTATTTTGTAATTTAATTGCATTATTTGCATAGATTAGATTAGATAAAACTTTATTGATCCCTTTGGGTGGGTTCCCTCAGGGAAATTACGATTCCAGCAGCATCATTACAGAATAAACAGAGAAAAGAAATAGAGAAAAATTTCTAGATAAATTAAAGTAAATTAAGTATTTACGTATACAAATATAAAAGAATAAGATATGGGGAAGAGGGGGAGGGGGAAGGGGGGGACAAGTGGGGTTAGGGTAAGTGTGGGGGGGGGGAAGCAGGAAAGATATTGCACTTTATATTGCACATTATATTGCACATTGTCCAGTATTGCTTATTGTTAGGCTAGGCTCCTGCTCCTTCCTGTCCTCTGTCCTCCTGTTACCCCTCCTCCCGCCCCAGAGAGGAGTTGTACAGTCTGATGGCGTGAGGGACAAAGGAGTTTTTGAGTCTGTTCGTCCTGCACTTGGGAAGGAGCATTCAGTCACTGAACAGGCTCCTCTGGTTGCTGATGACGGTGTGAAGAGGGTGACTGGCATCGTCCATGATGTTCAGTAGTTTGTCCATAGACCTCTTCTCTACCACCATCACCAGAGAGTCCAGCTTCATGCCGACCACAGAGCCGGCCCGCCTGATCAGTTTGTCCAGTCTGGATGTGCCCTTTCTTGGATGTGCTGCCCCCCCCAGCACACCACGGTGTAAAACAGGACACTGGTGACCACAGACTGATAGAACATCCACAAGAGTTTCCTGCAGATGTTAAAGGACCGCAGCCTCCTAAGGAAGTATAGCCTGCTCTGCCCCTTCCTGTATAAGTGACTGGTGTTGCAAGTCCAGTCTAGCTTGCTGTCCAGCCACAGCCCGAGGTACTTGTAGGAATCCACAGCCTCCACCTCGACTCCCTTGATCAGAACTGGTTGTGACCTTGGTCTGGACCTCCCAAAGTCAATGACCAGCTCCTTGGTCTTCGAGGTGTTGAGCTGCAGATGGTTCCTGTTGCATAAACTACTCAAATCAGTTTCAACAACTGAGCAATGGCACGACCAGAACTGTTTATTGTAGGTACTTTGCTGGCCATCGTACCGAATCATTCAAACCCAACTAAAGATCGTTGAGGATAATAACAATGTACATAGGGTCCTTTTAAAGTATTAAATCTGTCCTATTTGACTGTATAATCTTCTCTACAACTTGCCTAATTGGCATCAAAAAGTCAAGTCAAAGTCCTTCCCGCGCCATGTGGCGCATCGGGCAGCGCCGATCTCTGTTTCCGTAGCCCTCTGCCTCTCGCCTATTACATAGCTAGGGTTACAGTGGGGGGCTAGTCCTCTGGTAACCACGAGAGTTTAACTCCCCACTCGTATCTGTATTGCAGCGTGCCTTGACAGATGCTAGTAGGTACCATTTTTATGATGGTCTTTGGTATGACCCGACCGTGAATAGAACTCCTGATCAAGAGGCGGACACGCTAGGCCACTGGCCGGTTCACCTAATTGGCATAAAGCCCCTTATTGCATGTGATGGCACAAGGCAAAAGGTGGCAGCACAGTTCCACACATGTTACTTTTCAGAGGGTGGCGCTCAAAAGCGCTATGTATCACATGTTTCTAATCAAATGCGACTTCTTTAAAACAATATGATTAACATCCCTGAACCTTCTCTTTTTTTTCTCGATCCTCCAGAATCCAATATTCTTATTGTTTTCCATAGAAGGATACACATCTATTGACTGTGACTAGAACTTCCGCTGTCTTTTCCCAGCTTCCGGTTTGACTGAAATTACCACAAAAGGGCCCGCCAGGGGTGAGGATTGTCCCTGACCTCTGGTATTGATTTTGGCCAGTGTCGACCAATAGAAAGCGAGCTAGAGTCTAACGACACAGGGGTGGCACGTCATCGGCTTCCGACCAAAATCCAACATGGCCACGCCCAGCGGTTTCACCGTCAACATTCAGAAAAAAGATCTCTGTGTCGAAAGTAATCAGTATCGTGCAAATCTGAGTGCATATTCTGAAAATTCCTATAAAATACCCAACTCTTGTGAAGCTGAATGTACTTTTTATGTTGGTACACGGCAATCAAAAATTTGCAATTTACTATTTAAACTGATAGGTGCTTCCCGCATGGTGAACGCTGCTAGCACTGCTATATCGCTTTTCCACAAGTTGACACAGTTCCCTGAGCTCTTAATGAAATGTCTGTGACATGCTTTGGTCAAAATACCACAACGATAAAACACCACAGCTTCCTTCTCACCCTAAACAGCCCTGTTCAAAACAGTTGATTTGGGGAATGACTTGTTCCTTTAAATGATAATGAGCCACTGCTCATCCCACCCCCTCTTATGTTGGCCAATCACGTAGCACTTTTGTAGGGATATTAATTCACAATGGCAGTTCTCAGGCTGTGAGTGGAGATACTCAGATGAGGGGGTGGGATAATTCTAATGATCTCCTGAAAGAGGAGTCAAATCATCTGAATGGCTTGTTGAAGCACATGTTTTCTGAATTAGGCAGCACCAAAGTAAGTCACTGATGCCCCTTTTCCACCAAAGCAGTTCCAGGGCTGGTTCGGGGCCAGTGCTTAGTTTGGAACCGGGTTTTCTGTTTCCACTGACAAAGAACTGGCTCTGGGGCCAGGAAAACCGGTTCCAGGCTAGCACCAACTCTCTGCTGGGCCAGAGGAAAGAACCGCTTACGTCAGCGGGGGGGCGGAGTTGTTAAGACCAACAACAATAACAAGACTGTGAAAGATCGCCATTTTTAAGTGACGAGAAGCAGCAGCTGTACAAACGCGAAGTCATCCATTATTATTATTATTGTTGTTGTTGTTGCTTCTTCCGTGTTGTTTTTGCTTCGATATTCGCGCCAAGGTTTACGCAAACGTAGCGACGTAACTGACGTATACAGCGATGTAACTGACGTATACAACGACGTAACTGACGTATACAGCGACGTAATGACATGGCTTCCCTTAGCGCCGCGAGCTATGGAAAAGCAAACTGGTTCTCAGCTGGCTCGCAAGTTGAACGAGTTGTGAACCAGCACCAGCACTGGCCCCGAACCAGCCCTGGAACTGATTTGGTGGAAAAGGGGTACGAGTGTCTTATTTCAGAGTTTGTGGGTTGGTCAGCTCCAGACACCTAAATGTATGTGTGCAAGCACTGAAAAAGTGAGGTTTTTTTTTTATAGTATGTCTCCTTTAAAGTTTGCTTTTCTTACTACATTTCATGATCTTCTTAGTTCTTCTACAATAGAGTTTCCCAAACTTTCTTGTCAGCTGAACCTCTTCAATATAAATGAGATTCGTTTCTTCTCAGCTACTGTCAAATCTGTTTTCCTTTATGGTTGCGAGGGCTGGACCCTCACAACTGCACTGGAGAAATCCCTAAGTGGCACCTACATGCACGTTCCCTGTAGGGTACTTAACATCAGCTGGAGAGATCGTATCACCAATTCTGAGCTGTATGGTGACATCTGATGTATCTCAGACAAGATTTGGCTACAGGAGGCTTGGTCTTGTTGGTCATTGCTATCGTCATCCTGACCTTGCTGCAAGTCAGTTGGTGCTGTGGCACCAAACCCATGGTCATCTGAGGATGGGCTGCCCTCCAGCCACCTTTCTAGACACACTAATGAGGGACACTGGGGCTCAGAGTCTCTCTGAACTAACATTGTGCATCTACAGTCGTAATGACTGGGCCACCAGGCATATAGCTCAGTTGAGGCTGCACTGATGTCTTTTAACATAAGTGACTAAAATCGAAATAAATAATTCTTGCACTGATTTTCAATTCTAATGCACAGAGTGAACTTACACTCACAGTCTTGATACAGCTTTTGAAAATGTCAGGAGGTGTATTTGAAAGGGTGCAGAAGCATTGCCTGCATCAGTGGCATTATTCACATCCTTGCTGTGGAATAAAAAGCCACCTCACACAGGATAGTGTGGGGGACACCCCCCCCCCCCCCCCCGAAATAGCACGTACACGCTTCATTTAAATTTGGCTTGATTGAACGTGACTCCAAGTAACTTTTAAAGTCATTTGTAAAATAAATGAATAGAAGAGTAGTAGAGATTATGAGTTTCTCTTGTTAATAAAAAAATGACCTTAAATGCTCAACTGGAAACGGGTGGAGTGCTTACTTCGGGTCATGGGGGAGTTGCTACCTCAAGTGGATGAGTTTTTAAGTATCTCGGGGTCTTGTTCACGAGTGAGGATAGGGGAGAGCGGGAGTTGGACAGACGGATCGGGGCAGCGTCAGCAGTGATGCAGACACTAAACCAGTCCGTTGTGGTGAAGAGAGAGCTGAGCCAAAAGGCAAAGCTCTCAATTTACTGGTCCGTCTATGTTCCCACCTTCACCCACTTATGGTCATGAGCTGTGGTTAGTGACCAAAAGAATGAGATCGCGGATATAAGCGGTCGAAATGAGTTTTCTCCGCAGGGTGGCTGGGCTCTCCCTTAGAGACAGGGTGAGAAGCTTGGTCATTCGAGAGAGACTCAGAGTAAAATCGCTGCTCCTCCACATCACATGGACACCTCCCAGGGGAGGTTCTCTGGGCATGCCCCACTGGGAGGAGATCCTGGGGCAGACCCAGGATACGCTGGAAAGATTACCTCTCTTGACTGACCTGGGAATGCCTCAGTATTCCGCCAGAAGAGCTGGTGGAGGGCCTGGGGAGCGAGAAGTCTGGGCTGCTCTGCTTAGGCTGCTACTCCCGCGACCTGGACCCAGACCCGGATAAGCGGCAGAAGATGGATGGATGGGGCGTGATCAAGAGTTTGCGAATGCCTGTATTATCTCATGAGTTATTCCATCAACTTGTATATCAGTTTTTACTTGTTGGGTTACAGTACAACGTGTTGAAATATTATCTCATCTCATCTCATTATCTCTAGCCGCTTTATCCTGTTCTACAGGGTCGCAGGCAAGCTGGAGCCTATCCCAGCTGACTACGGGCGAAAGGCGGGGTACACCCTGGACAAGTCGCCAGGTCATCACAGGGCTGACACATAGACACAGACAACCATTCACACTCACATTCACACCTACGGTCAAGTTAGAGTCACCAGTTAACCTAACCTGCATGTCTTTGGACTGTGGGGGAAACCGGAGCACCCGGCGGAAACCCACACGGACACGGGGAGAACATGCAAACTCTGCACAGAAAGGCCCTCGCCGGCCACGGGGCTCGAACCCGGACCTTCTTGCTGTGAGGCGACAGCGCTAACCACTACACCACCATTGACCATTGACATTTCCATCACAGTCTCAAGAACCCCACCCCATGCAGTGCTACCACAAACCTTCAGGTTGGGAAGTCTTGTTCTAGAACATTCTTTTGTATTACACTTATTGTGTCACATTGAAACAGCTCTAGAACATATTGTAATTATTGGATGCCCCCAAAATCCTCTTGCTACATGATTTACAATCTAAACTTTGAAAGTTGTATTTCACGACACATGATTGATGTCAGATTTTAGTGGTACAGAGGTTCCTGTGTCGATCAACTCAGTTTTTGCCTGATTCATGTTGTTCTGAATCAGTGTAGTCACATCATAAATATTGACTTGATACAAAAAGTCGAATCCTTGTCCTTCATCCGTCCCTGATCGACATGAATTTCCTTTTCATGTCTATTTGAGCATGGAGCATAAACAAGCGCTGTCCCTGAAGTTTTGAAACGCTTAACTGGAAATCAATTTCTTATATTGTTACCTTGTGTAAGTTTGTGGGGGCTTTGGACCGGTTACTGATTCGCCATGACCCATGGAGATGGAGGCTTTGGGTTCTAGACGCTTCTATTGCCATTGCACAAACTGTTTGTGTTTTTTGACAGTGTCGTTTGGACAGGTAGAGTTTGGAAGCACTCTTGCGTGAAATTACTCTATGGTCTTTCTCTATTCCTCACTAACTCATTCTCTTTTTTTATTCTTGTTTTCTGTCCATCGGGGTCCGGACTGCGGGTTTTTCAGGCGTCTGCAGCCAGATTAACATTCTAAGGCTGTCCTGAAGTTTGAGACAGTTTGAGAGTCTTCTTGCTTCTCAAGAAGCCCAAATTTCTAAAGTGCAGCTCATAGATTAATTCTGTTGGTGGGGAATTTGTTTAGCTCCACTTAGTGTTACCTGTGTTTAAGAATGAAAAGTGATTTAATGGTGATTGCAAACAATTGCAAATTTGTAAAAGTTAGAAATGATTAAAGTCAGGGTGATGATTTTTGTTGGGGTTTTTTGAATGACTCTTCATACAACCTTGAGTTAGTGTCTCGTTAAGCTGAACTGCTTTAGTTGTTTGTCTGTCTAAAGCACAAATGTGCATCAAGCACAATTACGTACATTCCAGTGGCGGCTCCTGAATTTTTTTTCAGGGGGGGCAATTTTCCCCCGTTATGTCTACACGGACCATAAATGTCCACAGGACTGAAGTAAATTGACCTAGGTAGCAAGTCAATAGTCAGCCAAACCCAGAAAAACACCACGGTGACTGGAGCCCTCAGTTTCGTCTTTGCCTCGTAGAGCTAACTCGAACACTCCACAAAATTTCACGCATTGGGTGAGCCGGTTTAATCATAGACATATAAACATAGACGCCGCATTGAGCTGGTGGCCCGTTGCTGGGATACGTCAGAGTGTCCGCCATATTGGATGTGGCAAATCTTCCCCGTAAACCAATGCAAGTAAATGGACTGAACTTCATAAAGCCCCTTTAACTCGATGCCTTTTATTCACCCATTAAGACACACACGTATATATTTGGGAAACAAACAGGCATCAAAACAACATGTATAACTTTTAATGTGATGGTTATAAATAGTGTGCGAAATACCCTGTACACTGCAAACTAGCGACAGATACGCGATAGATAGCTCAGGTAAGCTAATCAGTCAGCATACCGTAGCAAGCTGCCAAAACCTGAGGCCACAATAACCAACCTACAAAACTGAATATGATAAATGATGGAAATAGTGGAAAAACTGGAAATAGTGAATGAAAATAAAAATGTACTGTTTTATTTATTGAGTCACCACACAGACCTACTCTCGCTGAATAAAGTTAGCTGAATGAGCACCAAACTGAGTTCGGCCAGGTTCTAACGTCATACCAAAACAAAATACATCACTGATTCCTTCACATTCAGAAAGGTTAAAAACATTCATCATACGTTCAAAAACGTTCATCATAGTGTGGCACTGTATTATCTAATTCTCACTGCTTGTAACTCTACACCTCCCCGGTGGAGATGAGCTGGGAAACTGAAGACTGAAGGAACAGTATTGAAAAGTATTTTTCCAGTCTCACCTGTGAAAGGTAATCCCATGTGATCTCGTTTGGACGGTAAACCTGTCGGTACAGTTAAACGCAGCACATGAATGAGGTATCTTTATTCTTGGCTACTGTCTAGACGCTATACCAGAGACGGTTGAAGAATCTCCACTTTGCCACATCCAATATGGCGGCGAGGATGACGTATGATTCTACGCAGAAGGCGGCGTCTATGTTTATATGTCTATGGGATCGAACGCAACTTTGCCGCGCTGCGCAGTGACGTAAGCATGTTAGTGCAAGCCCCCCCGGAACCCATAGAGATTGCATTGAAGTGTCAGTCAGGAGAAAAAAAAAATATATTAACATCGGACTCTATCAGTGAACTCTTGGGCGGTTTTCAGCGTGACTGAAATCGCCCCAAAAGGGGCGGTACTCTAGAAGCAAGACCACCCTGATTGGACAATGATACCCAGAGACAGATTAAAACGGCCTCGAGCAGCGCTGGTGAAAGTTTGTTTTAAAAAAAGAAAAAAAACTTTTTTTTTTCGTTTTGGGAGTGCGTCGCCCAATCGCCCTTGTGCACCAGCCGCCCTTGGTACATTCACTACCAGTCAACATTCTTTTAATTCAATGTTTTTTCTTTATTTCTATTCATTAAGTCACTTCATGTCTTAAAGTAATGATGGATGTTGTTTCTCTTTACTTAGTTGAGTGGTTCTTGATGTAATATGGGTCTGTCTCAGAAACTGGGTACTGTGGGGGTCCCCCACTAAATATACTCAGTCAATAAACTATATGGTTTTGAATGGCGATGTTGGTTTTAATATGAAATAAAATGATGAAAGAAATGATACAGATAAAACTAAATCTTTGATGTGAATATTCAGAATTTGGCAAAAATTCTGCAAATTTGTGGAAAAATGGCGGCTTGATCTGGGACATGATAAATGGTTGACTACATCGCATTCCCTTAAAAAGGTTGTAGTCCACTGAAAAGTCTACAGTTATCACTAATTGTATTTTAAGTTGTAACTTTAGACACCTAAGGATTGGTGCGCTCGCAGAATAATCATAACCGTAATAAAACGTCATGCAAAATATTTGATCACCGTTGTAACTCCATTTCCATGTCCCAACAGCTAGCTGCTGTGTTCGGAGGAGTTTAAGTATCTCGAGATCTTGTTCACGAGTGAGGGAAGGATGAAGCGTGAGATCGACAGGCGGATCGGTGCAGCCTCCACAGTGATGTGGTCGCTTTACCGGTCCGTCGTGGTGAAGAAGGAGCTGAGCCAAAAGGCGAAGCTCTCGATTTATCGGTCGATCTACGTTCCGACTCTCACCTATGGTCATGAGCTTTGGGTAATGACCGAAAGAGCAAGATCGCGGATGCAAGCGGCCGAAATGAGTTTCCTTCGCAGGGTGGCTGGGCGCTCCCTTAGGGTGAGAAGCACAGTCACTCGGGAGGAACTCGGAGTAGAGCCGCTGCTCCTCAACATCGAGAGGAATCAGCTGAGGTGGCTCGGGCATCTCTTTCGGATGCCTCCTGGACACCTTCCTGGGGAGGTGTTCCAGGCATGTCCCCCCGGGAGGAGGCCCCGGGGAAGACCCAGGACACGCTGGAGGGACTATGTCTCTCGGCTGGCCTGGGAACGCCTCGGTGTTCTTCCCGAGGAGCTGGCCGAGGTGTCTGGGGAAAGGGAAGTTTGGGCTTCCATGCTCAGACTGCTGCCTCCGCGACCCGGCCCCAGATAAGTGGAAGAAAATTAGATTAGTTGTAACTCCATTTTCCGCAAACCCAAAACCAATACGATCGTGTGTTTTGATCTAAACGGAAAGCCTCAGGGTTGAGGTCACGACCTCACCAAAAGTAGTAACTTAAAATCACTACGCATATAAAAATTTAGTTATAAATCTGCGATTTTGTTTTTTAAAACGAAAGCTGAGAGTTAGGTATAGAATATGTTTCTTACAGAATATGTTACGATGGTAGCTGGTCTTGTATGAATTTCTGAGCTATAAAATGAGTCGTGGTCTATTTTTTACCGTAGCGTGTTATTTGTGTGCGGGGAAGGACACGCATTAACGATTTGCATGTGTAGAATGGAATTTTCCACTCCAGCAGTTAGAAGTTGATCGTGCTTCCATTTGCGGTCTTTCTGTTACACGGGTGATCTGTTCGGGCGTTATCACTGAAAAGGTGAGTTTTGACGGTTTTATTTTGTTTTAGTCTTGCAGTATAAGGCAATAGAATGTTTCTTTTTCATCTTACTCTCATATTTCGTAGTGTTTGCGTATTTTTGGCCAATATTTTGCAACCATGATCAATTTAGATCGAACTTTTGATAGAATCTATGGCCAGTCATTTTGCCCCGCCCCCGGCTCGCGCTCCGTCCGGTGCGGTAGTGATGTCCCATTGCTCGCGTGCCGCAGCAGAGACCCGCGCGACCTTCAGCCGGTACAGTCGCTGTTCTTTTACCACCGCCGTTATTCTCATCTTTCCGGTGTGTTCTTGATTTTTCCAATGTGTCCTATTTCGCCGTATCAAATACCCAAACTGTATCATATTATTCATATTTAAGTGAACAATCAATTCAGTCATCATAACTTGGCATTTTTAACCCAAGCAATCAAAAAGAGGAAATTTATTCAATATTTTCACTCATCTGTGAAGGAGGGGCTTTAATTCTTCATGATGTCGTTATTTTATATGGAAATCAATTTTACAAAAGCATTTGAATTGTAATCAAAAAAATGTTCCACAGTGGAGGCCAGATAAAGCAAGATACTATCTTTATTCTTATTAAACATGACAAAAGAAACATTGAGTGTTGGGTAAATGCAAAAAAAAAAAAGTAAAATTAGAAAATTTGACCATAATGTCCCAAATGAGAGAACAGTTTCTGAGACGGACCCGTATGCATTGCCACGGTTATCGATTAGGGCTATTTACTGCATTTTTATTATTTACTATTTATTATTTGATTTCAAACACATTAAGAAGGCAAGAAAGTCCTGTAGTAATTAACTTTTGACGAGGCACACCGGTTATTGAAAAGCATTCCATGTGATGACCTCACGAAGCTGGTTAAGATCACGCCAGTAGTGTGAAACATGTCATCAAGCTAAACACAGGCTACTTTTGAAGAATCTAAAATATCAAACATTTTGGTTTTTAGTATGTTTTTGTTTACCGTATATGTTCCAGATGTTAATTCATAGTTTTGATGTCTTCAGTATTGTTCTACAATGTAGAAAAGAGTCAAAATACATATATATGAACAGGGTGTACAAACTTTTGACTGGTACTATGTAAAGTAACAGCAATTGAAAGTTGTATCCGTCATAACCTGGTGAAGGAGGAGAAACCTTTTATTTGTCACATGCACACTCGAGACACCTGAAGCAGTGAACACATGCGCACACACACGAGCAATGAAGACACACACACCTGGAGCAGTGGGCAGCTATACTACAGCGCCTAGAGAGCTGCTGGGGGTTAGGTGCCTTGCTCAAGGACACTTCAGCCACGATACAGAGGGCTCACACTTTTTCTGCCGGTACTGGGACTTGAACCGGCAACCCTATGGGCCTAAAGGCCTCTGCATGCTCTTGCGACAAGGCTTTCGCAGATAGCTTTTCGCAGACAGTTGTAATTTATCGTTGAGCGGGGAGTAATAGGCGTGCGCGATGTTATTCACCGCTACAACGCAAGGGGGCGCGAAGTCGCGAAATCGCTAGGAGTAGTTGGTGGGTGTGGTTAGTGGAGTGTTTATCCTCCGGTTACTTATAATGACTAGAACTGGAGTCGTATAGATGTACGTACTTCCTCACTGAATCGATCAACCGCTCTTCGTGCTGCTCCATCTTCGCTCGTGTTTTTAAAAATGCCGGTAGTGAAAACAAACCAAACCGGGAAAGTAGGGAAGCGGAAGTGCGTGTACAGCAGATGTAGAGTGGACCAATCAGAGCCCTCTTGTCTGCGACTCTGTCTGCGAGGCTTCTGCGGTGGTCACAATTTTTGGGAGGTGCGCGCAGAGCGTCTGCGAAGGTGGGGGGGCTACGCAGACGCTATCTGCGACACCGTCTGCGAGGACTGCGTTGTCAGCATAAATTGGCCTTAAGGCTGCCTCACTAACCATGGCTCCTCTATGGAATCAATTTTGTGTCAAAATGTTCATGCAATACTTTTGAAATATCAAACAAAAACGACAAATCAAAATACAAAAAAAAAAGTCAATTTTTTTAGACTGGCAAACAAATTATTCGTGTAATCGTGCAAAATATCAGTCTATTACTCTTCAGAAACCTTTTATTTTTGTTCCGCGTCTTTCTCAGTTTTGTTTGACGTAATTTATTTTGGTTGCGATTCCAGCTTTCTCGTTTGCACTCCCTGACTTTTTGCTTGCAGTTTTGGCACAAACTTCACGTGTGGGTGGGCTGTCCAGGAATGCGTTCCCATTGGCTAACTTGTGTTTGACTGACAGCTACGCTCAGCCATTCCCTACTCGGATTCTGGCGGACTGTTTGACGAGTGACCGATCCATTGACGGTAAACGAGGATGGAGTGGACTTCAGTGGCGACTATGATATTGAATTAATTCAACAAAGTGTAAGTGCGGGACAAATGTGTTGTATGTGTTGCAGTAGTGCACATTATGCAGGTGTTTCGTGGCAAGTGAAATGTTAGCCTTAGCTCCACTACCCAATATAACAGCTGTCTTGCTAACGTTAAACACGCCTGCATAATGTGCACTACTGCAGCACATACAACACATTTGTCCCGCACTTACACTTTGTTGAATTAATTCAATATCATAGTCGCCACTGAAGTCCACTCCATCCTTGTTTATCGTCAATGGATCGCTCACTCGTCAAACAGTCCGCCAGAATCCGAGTAGGGAATGGCTGAGCGTAGCTGTCAGTCAAACACAAGTTAGCCAATGGGAACGCATTCCTGGACAGCCCACCCACACATGAAGTTTGTGCCAAAACTGCAAGCAAAAAGTCAGGGAGCGCAAACGAGAAAGCTGGAATCGCAACCAAAATAAATTACGTCAGACAAAACCGAGAAAGACGCGGAACAAAAATAAAAGGTTTCTGAAGAGTAATAGACTGATATTTTGCACGATTACACGAATAATTTGTTTGCCAGTCTAAAAAAAATTGACTTTTTTTTTTTTTTGGATTTTGATTTGTCGTTTTTGTTTGATATTTCAAAAGTATTGTATGAACATTTTGGCACAAAATTGATTCCATACTCCTCTGGTCTTCTCAGTTCCCAAATATTTACAGAGTGTTGTTAAAAGTAGTGATGCAACACAGCGGTAAACACGCCCAACTTTTTTGAAACGTGTTGCTGGCATCAAATTCAAAATGAGCAAATATTTGTCAAAAAACAATAAAATGTCTCAGTTTCAACATTTAATATGTTGTCTTTGTATTATTTTCAGTGAAATCTAGGGTTTCCATGATTTGCAAATTATCACATTCTGTTTTTATTTACAGTTTACACAGCGTCCCAACTTTTTTGGAAACGAGGATGTAGATTATTTTCACAGCGTATAATACCTACAAATTTAGCATGAGATCAGATTAATTCATGATCTAATTAATGCATTTAAGGGTGTATTCAGACCAGGATAGTTCGATAGTTCACTTGCTTTGGTCCGAACCAAATGTTTTTTTATTTTTTCATTTTGGTGCGGTTCGCTTTCACACTGTCCATTTTAGTAAGCGGACCAAAATCTGTCAACAAAGCCACGCGCCCTGAGGTCGTTCAGCTATTGGTCAGAGACGACACGCGCACAAAGCGTTAAGTTCAAAAGTAGTCATGGAGGCTTTCCGTGCTGTTATTCTTTTTAATGTCATCAAAGCTATATGTTTTTTCCAGTTTTTACTGTTTTCACAATTGTGCGATTACTATGCTGTTGTACAAGTAATTTATCAACGACGACGACAAAGAGCAAGGCGGCTACGGAGGATAGCGCTGATGAGCGCACATCATGTTGTGACAGTTCTGGCTCTTCACGCAATAGATGAATTTCTTTTTTGCGTCGCTAGTACCGCCACTTTTTGAAAGAATGTCCCTGATTTTAATGTAGGTCTGACGGAGTTTCTTCACTTTTAGCCGGCATTGTTCTGGGGAGCGCGTGAACCCCTTCTCCTTCATTTTCTCACTGAATACAGCAAACACGTCGCCATTTTTGTGTGTTCTCTCCAAAAGCTCAGATATGTAGACATCTGCCCATATATCCACAAGGGTACGCGTTTCTTCCTCGGCCCACGTTTGCCCCCTACTCATTTTTTGTACTCTGTAGTCTAGCCTACCACTGGTCTGAATGACTGAACGACTGTTGTAAGGTTCCCTTGACAACCGAAACAGTGTTTGCACTTTGCGGTGGAGTGTCAAGACTCTGTTTCCCATAATGCTCGACAAACGACGGAAGCTCCCGAGGTACAAAAAAGCAAAACTGTCGGATTAGGTCCGGTCTGCTTTCACACCTCCAAAAGATCCGCACCAGGGTTCCTTTGGTCCGGACCGAGTCCGACCTTGCAGCTCGGTCCGCTTGTTTGGTCCGGACCAGAGTTCAATGGTTTGTATTCAGACCAACCCAAAAGGTCCGGACCAAGGGAAATTTGGTTCGTTTGGTCCGGACCAAACAACGTAGGTGTGAATACGCCATAAATGATGTATGTAATATATAACAGAAGATTAATAATCAGGTCTAACTACTGAAGCCCAGTTGTCTGTCTCGTCAGTCCTTGTGAAATGCTAAGTCTTTTTTCTTTCAATTTAGTTAACTTCCTACGATTTTGTAATCTTTCTTTCATAACTGACAAAAGCAGCATTCACCGCATTTGACGTATGACAAAGCTTTCCACAATTCTTGCTCTGAGCGACTGAGTGGAGTTGCCAAGTTTAGGGCTTTCTTTCCCAAGTGGGCACATTTGATGATAAAATTATAAAGTCATGGGTGAAAACTGCTTGAGAAATTTTCCATGAAACCAGAAAGGTTTTATTGCAGACAGATGAAAAGATTTATATTGAACCTGGTGCTGAATAACTCTGAGATGAGCAAATTTGAGAGCAGGGAGGCAAAGTGAGTGACGTGCTTATGTCACATCATGGCAAGTTTACGTCTATGAATTTATGATTCTGAATCTGAAAGCGGGCAACATGCCTGCCATGTGTTTCATTTCAAAGAAGTTCTCAAAATCTCCAGTAGGTTGAATGGTGGCTAATTAATGTATTCCACGAAATCAAGTCATACACATCAGCTGACAAGGCGCATAGCACTGAGTTGGCTATAAGCCATGTACGACGAGATTGAGTGGAATAACTTTTATTCTGTCCACGTTCACTGGATTTTGAGAAAGTGTTTTTATTATTTTTTGCAAATTCGATTAATTATACAAAAACATCCAACAAAATCATTTCCACTTAGAATGTAAATAAACCGGCGCAATGACGGTAGCAATTTGTAAAAAATGCTGTCGTAATTCTTGAAAAGTAAAAAAACATATGTTCTTACAATGAAATACTTTCATTCCATATTTTGTTGCTTTTTCTGGTATTTTTTGGGGTTTTGTTTTCGAGTAGAGTTTTTATGTCGTTCTCGGTTGGTTCAGTAACACGCTCCACCATTTTCTTCTTTAGGGTTTTTTTGTTGGTTGGCAACAAACTATATTCTTTTAGCTACTTCTGTTTCTTTTAAATACTTGATAACAGAGTGATATATCTGACTTGATATGCTCCGCCATTTTGTTTTTCTCTACACATGGTATGAGTTGATAGCCTAGTAGTAGAGTAGCCAATCAGAGCGTGCGATTGCTCATATCCAGTGAATGTGGATAGAATAATTATAGTTAGCTCAAAGATGTATAAATAGATGCAAATGGAGGGATAAAGATAACAATAGGGCAGGTTCATTCCAGTGTCATATTTTCCCCCTTTACATTTGAAGAAGTTTTATAAACTCAAACTCAAGAAGAAAATGGGCACCTTCGTCCACCTTCATCTATAAGTGGATCATATTTTCTAGGAGGTGTGGCCTCTGTACCTGTAAGTCACAGTGAAGGGAAGTGTGGCCTCTGTACTTGAGATGCTGGCCTCTTCTGCCCCTCGGACCTGCTTGATCCATCCTGGTGCCCTGTGTCTGGTTGGAGTTTTTTCGCATCGCTCCTGTGGAGGACGACCCCATGAGGACAGTTGAGGGTTATACCTGGAGGACGCTCTGGACTCTTACAGTAATGCTTTGATGGCTGAGGACTACAGTTGACTTGCTAACTTTAGGACTGCAGTTGTCATGAACAGTTTTGCATTCAAATTTCCATCAATGAAGAGTTTATAACATCAACGAAACTGACTTCATGTTAAAGGAACAGTCCACCGTATTTCCATAATGAAATATGCTCTTATCTGAATTGAGACGAGCTGCTCCGTACCTCTCCGAGCTTTGCGCGACCTCCCAGTCAGTCAGACGCAGTCAGACGCGCTGTCACTCCTGTTAGCAATGTAGCTAGGCTCAGTATGGCCAACGGTATTTTTTGGGGCTGTAGTTAGATGCGACCAAACTCTTCCGCGTTTTTCCTGTTTACATAGGTTTATATGAGCAGTGATATGAAACCAGTTCAGTTAAAAAAAAATTGAAACGTAGCGATTTTCTATGCTATGGAAAGTCCGCACTATAATGACAGGCGTACTAACACCTTCTGCGCGCTTCGGCAGCGCATTGATACGGAGCTCAGATATCAATGCGCTGCCGAAGCGCGCAGAAGGTGACTTTCCATAGCATAGAAAATCGCTACATTTCAATTTTTTTAAACTGAACTGGTTTCATATCACTGGTCATATAAACCTATGTAAACAGGAAAAACGCGGAAGAGTTTGGTCACATCTAACTACAGCCCCAAAAAATACCGTTGGCCATACTGAGCCTAGCTACATTGCTAACAGGAGTGACAGCGCGTCTGACTGCGTCTGACTAACTGGGAGGTCGCGCAAAGCTCGGATAGGTACGGAGCAGCTCGTCTCAATTCAGGTAAGAGCATATTTCATTATGGAAATACGGTGGACTGTTCCTTTAAAACTGTTAATGTTATAGTCATGCTGTCTGTTGTTGCCCAAATGAGGATGGGTTCCCTTTTGAGTCTGGTTCCTCTAGAGGTTTCTTCCTCATGTCGTCTGAGGGAGTTTTTCCTTGCCACCGTCGCCACAGGCTTGCTCATTGGGGATAGATTAGGGACAAAAATTAGCTCATGTTTTAAGTCGTTCAAATTCTGTAAAGCTGCTTTGCGACAATGTTTATTGTTAAAAGCGCTATACAAATAAACTTGAAACTTGTGAGTCAGAGAGAAAGAGGTGTGGCCTCTGTACCTGTGAGTCAGAGAGAAAGAGGTGTGGCCCCTGTACCTGTGAGTCAGAGAGAAAGAGGTATGGCCCCTGTACCTGTGAGTCAGAGAGAAAGAGGTGTGACCCCTGTACCTGTGAGTCAGAGTGAAAGAGGTGTGGCCTCTGTACCTGTGAGTCAGAGAGAAAGAGGTGTGGCCCCTGTACCTGTGAGTCAGAGAGAAAGAGGTATGGCCCCTGTACCTGTGAGTCAGAGAGAAAGAGGTGTGACCCCTGTACCTGTGAGTCAGAGTGAAAGAGGTGTGGCCTCTGTACCTGTGAGTCAGAGAGAAAGAGGTGTGGCCCCTGTACCTGTGAGTCAGAGAGAAAGAGGTGTGACCCCTGTACCTGTGAGTCAGAGTGAAAGAGGTGTGGCCTCTGTACCTGTGAGTCAGAGAGAAAGAGGTGTGGCCCCTGTACCTGTGAGTCAGAGAGAAAGAGGTATGGCCCCTGTACCTGTGAATCAGAGAGAAAGAGGTATGGCCCCTGTACCTGTGAGTCAGAGAGAAAGAGGTGTGACCCCTGTACCTGTGAGTCAGAGTGAAAGAGGTGTGGCCTCTGTACCTGTGAGTCAGAGAGAAAGAGGTGTGGCCCTGTACCTGTGAGTCAGAGAGAAAGAGGCGTGGCCCCTGTACCTGTGAGTCAGAGAGAAAGAGGTGTGGCCCCTGTACCTGTGAGTCAGAGAGAAAGAGGTGTGGCCCCTGTACCTGTGAGTCAGAGAGAAAGAGGTGTGGCCCCTGTACCTGTGAGTCAGAGAGAAAGAGGTGTGGCCCCTGTACCTGTGAGTCAGAGAGAAAGAGGTGTGGCCCCTGTACCTGTGAGTCAGAGAGAAAGAGGTGTGGCCCCTGTACCTGTGAGTCAGAGAGAAAGAGGTGTGGCCCCTGTACCTGTGAGTCAGAGAGAAAGAGGTGTGGCCCCTGTACCTGTGAGTCAGAGAGAAAGAGGTGTGGCCCCTGTACCTGTGAGTCAGAGAGAAAGAGGTGTGGCCCCTGTACCTGTGAGTCAGAGTGAAAGAGATTTCTCAAGCAGTTTTCACTCATGTCATAGATGAGTGGATGGTACTGATTCAGAAGTAAAGCCAAAACGTCACTGAGGCCCTCTAGTTTCACTTTAGACGGCACCCTATAGAGTCGATATGAAAACCCCTTTCAACCCCTGTTTCTCTGCAGATGGAGATTCGGTGTTGGGAGCTGAACCTCCTAAGGTTCAAACCCTCGAATCACCCTTGCTTGATCCGTCCCTGTAGAGTGTTAAAGTGAAGAACACTGCTGTGTTACCTCATCTGCCTTTACATTTCAACTGTAGCTCATTTAGAAGGTGCAGCAGATGTTTTATACATTACATGTTTCTTTCTCTTCGGGGGAATAAGGAAACCTGTGCTTAGCAGAGCGTTATAAATGGCTTTCTGTCCACCAGAGTCTTCACGGCTGGGTATTAATGTGAAATTATACAAGCTGGAGTGAATAAGGAATTCTCTCTCTCTCACACACACACACACACACACACACACACACACACACACACACAGAGGACCCTTATCTCTTCGATTTTCATTTCTTGATGTTTGTCTCTCTTATCATTCTCATGCTTGTCTCCTTTCGCAGCCTGAGCCAGCTCTCGACTCTGTGCACACACTAATGATTGCTGATCAGATTATTGCGGAGTTTAATCAGCATGACACACACACACACACACACACACACACACACACACACACACACACACACAAACACATCACTGTATTCCATTGCACTGCTGTATGATTTAGGGGCACGTATCGCTTCAGGTACTTTAACACCGATCTTTCTGACAATCCGCTGTCAGAAAAATGCACTAAAAACAGCCGATGAAGAGATGAGTAGCTCGTATCCCTGGGACAAACCAATAACACGTCTGGGCTGTTAGTTTTTACTTGCCAGGTGAACAGGGAGGGCCACCAGTTTTTCCTACTATTTATTGTGTAGCAGTTATCTGTTGCACATATTTAAAACGTCAGTCAGTTCATGAACATAGGCCTCATGGGCCATCCTTCCTTCACTGGGACCAACAGGTACAGAGGCCACACCTCTTTTACTGTGACTCATGCAGTAGGTACAGAGGCCACACCTCCTTCACTGTGATGGGTATAAATGAATCCAGGGAAGTACCAGAAGTAAACAAGTCGCCATTATTGCAGTGGCGTCTCCCTACACTATGTACATGTGTATTACATTAACTGTCCTCAGAAGTGTCCAATTTTTACTTTACGTTCTCTGTAACATTGCTTTTGACAACGATGTCTAGGAAATTAGGAAGAACCTCCAGCAATAGTGGCAAACCTCAACATGGAATGCAAAATACACAAGCCTATAAAATTTGAAATACTAAAAAAAACCTAATCTATACAATTTGAATGATGTTAAGATCACCATCTATATAAGGTACCTTCGTCAGTAACTGGGGCCTACTGCGTACAACTATCCATGCTGCGGTCACTGGCAGCAACAGATACTTGAGTCACGACGACTTGCCACCACAGTAGCGGCGGAACCACTAGATGGCGGAGCACAGAAATCCGTCGCCAGATTCATCCCTCCTTCACTGGGAGAGCCAGGGATAAATGCCCCGGCTCCTTTAGTGGGATGGACGCTAAAAAAAAAAGCCATGCTTTTTTTAAAAAAAAAAATTTTTTTTCTCCACTGATCCTGACATTGATAAAGGCCACGCCTCTTTCACTTGGACAGACAGACACAGAGGCCACGCCTCCTACCTGGGAGCCTCTTTGTGAATGACGCAGGTGTGCGGTGATAGTAATTGTTTAATGATTGTTGAATGTATTGTATCGGTGATGTTCGTCGGGTTTCTGTTAGAAAATCCAGATCTGGTTGTACTCTGTGTCTTTGGCTCGTCTCCCTCCACATAAAGGCAGTTTCACTATCAAGCTCTTCGCCCACGCAGCATCCGCACAATTTCACACATGGAGGCTGAAATGCAACACACACACACAGAGGCAAAGTTTTGAAAAAAATACCTGGCAGAGATTTAATGTGCTGAAAAAACCTGCTCTCTAATTGGTGGTCACTTACAGTGCATTCATGCTTCTGTCCCTCTCTCTGTAACATCTCTGTCTCTCTTTTCCTCCTCACCAGGTGTTCCCGAGCATACTGCAGAAGCATTGCTGTATCTTGCCAGATAGGAAGTCAGGTAAACACAGATGCCTGTCACTCTCTCACACACACACACACACACACACACACACACACACACACGTGTCTGATCACGTACCAGCCCCAAAACGCCACTCACACTCTGACACTGTGATGGTGTGTCGATGACAGCGCCAGCGTGTTGACATGGCGTTGATGCTTTCTAAGGGAGGGAGACTCAGATTTTCACTCGGAGAAATGACTGTACACAAACACATGGTTAAAGAGGAAGAATAAACGGAAAGAAGTGCTTACAGAGACATAGAGATGGATATCTCTCTGCAATCCATCCCTTAATCTAGGTTTGCGTAATATTTAAGTTATTCCACGAAATCAAGTCGTACATGAGCTGACAGCCGGCGAGGCGCGTAGCACCGAGTCATCTACAACCCCTGGCAAAAAGTATGGAATCACTAGTCTTGGATGAGCACTCATTCACACGTTTTATTCTGTAGAACAAACTGAGATCACAAACATGATACAATAATAAAGTCATTCCAAAGTGCAACTTCTTGGCCTTCAGAAACACTAAAATAAACGAAGAAAATACATTGTGATAGTCAGCAAATGTTACTTTTATAGACCAAGCACAGGGGAAAAATATGGAATCACTCAATTTTCAGGTAGAAAATAAGGACTCACCCAGTCAATTTTCTTTCCCTAAATTGACACCTGCCTCAGATTAGATCTGCACGTCAGTCTGCAGTTAGAAACAGCGCAGTTATCACACCTTGGAGGGCTGCTGGACCAAGTGGATTGGCAAGAATCATGGCTCCAACAAGAGAGATGTCTCTTGAAACAAAAGAGAGGATTGTCAAACTTCTTAAAGAAGGTACCTCTTCACGCATGGTTGCCAAAGATGTGGGCTGTTCACTAGAGATGCACCGATACCACATTTGTGAAAACCGATACGAGTATGAGTACTATCATTTCAGTACTTGCCGATACCGAGTACTACCGATACCGATACTGTTGATGTTATTAAAATATAATTTTTCAAAAATTGCAGCATTTGAATATTTAATAGGCCTACTTTATCTATTTCCCGTGAATGTTGTTTTCTAACTGGAGTGATCATGCACACGGGTTCACATTGACAATCTCCGCTGCTCCAGAAGCGCAGAGTAGCCTTGAGTCCACGTCACACAGCCAGACAGCGCCTCTTCACGGTAGCGCTTATCTTTTGCAACATTGTTACAATAATGTTGCAAAACCTAAGCGCTGCTGCGCTAGGCCTACATAACAATGTTGCAAAAGAAGCGCTACCATGAAATGAAGAGGCGCTGTCTGCTGGCAGTGTAACGTGGACTACAAGGCTATCTGCGCTTCCGTGTGCAACCTCTCTCGATTGTCGCGCAACATTCACTCCCAGAAAACTACACTCATTGCAAATAGCCTACACAAAGAATTAAATATTTAGCTGCTGCAATTTCTGAAAAAGGCTGCTATTTATTTGGATTAGATTACAATGTCTAACTTTCGAAGTCAAGAAAGACTTGCACTCTTGCAACATGTAAGACCGATTGTTGATGAAGGGAGGAGAGAGCAGTGAGTTACCACATGCAGCGTGATCATTTCACTCCGCTGGTCACTTACCCCCTCTATCATCGGCCTTCCGCAACATTGCGGTCTTGGTTGACTTAAGGGTTGTTCTGGTGGTGCGCTTAAACTACTCCAATTACATTTAGCAACAAGACAAGGGCGTGAAAGGGAGGAGCAGTGACCATCGCAACATCACAGAGAGCGCACAAGATAACAGTGGCGGCCGGCGACGATGTATTATTTAATTTCCATCGCCAGTAATGCAGACTAAAATATGCCCCCCCCCCTCCTCTCATGTGCATGTGCGCACATCCTGCTGTGTGCTGCAGGAGAGCTGAATGCCTCGAGCACGCTCTTGTTCAGTCGCAGAACTTGTTAGGCAGACGCTGTTGCTGTCCATTCGCAACATCGCGTCCCGTGCTCGTGGAGCTCCATACCTGTAGATGGGACGTCAATTTCCTTGGTCTTAGCGTTGCCCTCAACTGAAACAAGTTGGAAAACTCAATCAGCCATTTCTTAAAGCTCTCTCTCTCACTCTTCACTCTTAAACTCTCCCGGTTGGACTCGTACTTAAAAACTGCCGGTTGGATTCACCTATACAAAAATCCGATTTTCATTTGTTTGTTAGTGAGTAGCCTGTCCTACAAAACCCTTACCTAGGCGAATAGCCAACATTAAAAAAGGACAACGTTGGGGATCTTAGCGTAGGCCTATCTGCGTGTGGCAGCGAAAGGGAGTGGAGTGTGGAGAGATGTTTAAAATGACAGTGTTGGGGAAAGATGTTGTGACGGCACTGTTTCATGACTACGCAAACACATCTCCGTCATGGAAAAATGGGTTGTTGTCGAACAATTTTTTTTGTCTTCTGACGAAATTAGCCTACGCTCAGTGCTTGAGATTTACAATTTTTTTCCTGGGAGAGGCTTTTTTTCCTCGAATGGACGCTGGCAAAAGGCGCTTCACGGAACACTATCGGCGCATGGTATAGCCTATCATATTATGCTCAAGCCTGAGCTCAACAATGCTTCAGTTTTTTTTTTTCTCTCTCGAATGGAACAAAAAGCGCTGCGGGGAACATTGGTATCGGCGCATGGGATCGGCACTGGTATTGGTTCATGGTATCGGCAACTGTTTGACAAGTACGAGTATGAGTATATTAGTGGAGTATCGGGGCCGATGCCGATGCCAGTATCGGTATCGGTGCATGCTTACTGTTCACAGTCAGCTGTATCTAATGGCCCTTTTCCACTACCCTTTTTCAGCTCACTTCAGCTCGCTTCAGCTCACTTCAGCCCGACACGGCTCGCGTTTCGACTACCAAAAACCAGCACGACTCAGCTCGTTTCAGCCCTGCTTAGCCCCTAAAACTCGCACGGTTTTGGAGTGGGGCTGAAGCGAGCCAAGCCGTGCCGAGTGAGGCTGGGGGCATGAGCAGACACTCCCCTGTGCACTGATTGGTGAGGAGGAGTGTCCTCACATGCCCACACACGCCCCGCGAGCGCGCTGGGATCTGTAAACACCGCAAACCCGGAAGGAGAATAATTACGAATTACGAGAATTTCTGAAGCCTTATGCGCCTCACCTCATCTATACGCTCTTGCCAGTATCTGTTGGCGTTGTCGGTGACAACAAGCCACAGCACCAAGACCAGCAACACTAACGACTCCATGTCCTCCATGTTTATTGTTTACTATCCGGGTCGTGAGACTACCGCTTAAAAGCTCACTGATGTCACTGTTTGCGCTGCTTAACGACACGTGACGTCCACCCACTTTCGCTAACTCCACCCAATGTGTCCACCCACTTCCAGCCAGCACGGTTCAGCGCGGTTGTAGTCGAAATGCAACTCCAACAGCCCCGCTCAGCCCGACTCAGCACGGCACGGCTCAGCCCGACTCAGCCGCGTTTGTAGTGGAAAAGCGGCATAAGATATGGACCAAGTACAAACAGCATGGGAAGGTTTTTAAAGCCAAGCGTACTGGTAGACCAAGGAAGACATCAAAGCGTCAAGACAAAAACTTAAGGCCATATGTCTTGAAAACCGAAAAAGTACAACAAAACAAATGAAGCATAAATGGGAGGAAGCTGGAGTCAATGTACAAGTATGTGACCGAACCGTGAGAAATCGCCTAAAGGAAATGGGATTTTCATATAGGAAAGCTAAAAGAAAACCATCATTGACACCTAAACAGAAAAGAACAAGACTACAATGGGCTAAGGAGAAGCAATCATGGACTGTGGATGACTGGATGAAAGTTATCTTCAGTGATGAATCACGAATCTGCATTGGACAAGGTGATGATGCTGGAACTTTTGTTTGGTGCCGTTCCAGTGAGATTTATGAAGAGGACTGCCTGAAGAAAACATCCAAATTTCCACAATCCTTGATGATATGGGGCTGCATGTCAGGCAAAGGCACTGGGGAGATGGCTATGGTTACTTCAATAAATGCACAGGTTTACATTGACATTTTGGACAGTTTTCTTATCCCTTCAATTGAAAAGATGTTTGGGGATGATGAAATAATTTTCCAAGATGACAATGCATCGTGCCATAGAGCACAAACTGTGAAAGCATTCCTTGGTGAAAGACACATCCAGTCAATGTCATGGCCTGCAAATAGTCCAGATCTCAACCCAATAGAAAACTTGAAAAAAATCAAAATTGAAAAAAATGGTCCACGACAAGTCTCCGGCCTGCAAAGCTGATCTGGCAACTGCAATCAAAGAGAGTTGGCACCAGATTGATGAAGAATATTGTTCGTCACTTATCAAGTCCATGCCTAAGAGAATGCAAGCCGTTATAAAAGCCAGAGGTGGTGCAACTAAGTACTAGTGATGTGTTTTGAATGTTCTTTTGTTTGTCTGTTTTTCATGATTCCATATTTTTTCCTCAGAACTGAGTGATTCCATATTTTTTTCCCTGTGCTTGGTCTATAAAAGTAACATTTACTGACTTCCACAATGCTTTTTCTTCATTTCTTTTAGTGTTTCTGAAGGCCAAGAAGTTGCACTTTGGAATGACTTTATTATTGTATCATGTTTGTGATCTGAGTTTGTTCTACAGAATAAAACGTGTGAATGAGTGCTCATCCAAGACTAGTGATTCCATACTTTTTGCCAGGGGTTGTATAATCCATGTATGACCAGATTGAGTGGAGGAACTGTTTTATTCGCTCACATTCACTGCATTTTGAGAAACAGAGCATTTTTATTTTTTGCAAATTCGATAAATAAAAACTTGATACAAAACGTCCAACAAAATAATTTCCGCTTAGAATGTAGACAAACTGGCGATGTGACCGGAGCAATTTGTGAAAAATGCAATAATAATAATAATAGTAATAATAATAATAATTTTAAAAAAAGATACGTTCTTACCATCAAATATTTTCATTCCATTTTTTATTTTTTGGGGTTTTCTTCTTCTTTGGGTTTTTTCTTAGCGGTCGGTACCCAACTTAAAGGTGCATTACTGCCACCGACGGGGCTGGAGTGTAGAACAGGAGATACTGGGGTGGGGTGGGGGGAGGACAATATTCTTTTAGCTATTTCTGTTTCTTTGAAATACTTGATAATTTTGGGGGGTTTTGTTTTTGAGTACAGTTTTTATTTCCTCCTCAATTGGTTCAGCAACACACTCTGCCATTTTGTTTTTCTCTACTCACGGTATATGAGCTGATAGCCTAGTACTGTAGTAGAGGAACCAATCAGAGCGCGCGATTGCTCATATCCGGTGAACATGGATCGAATAAAACGATTTAATCTTCTTTACATGATTTTACACTGCCATGATGCCCAGTGACGTTTACTCTGATTACCTGATACCTTTACGCATTCTGATCAATAAAAAGGGGAAGGGGCGGGGCTTCCCAGTTTCACATGCTCTTGACTTGTTCAGTGCTCTTGCTTTCTGTCGAGGTAAAAGTTGTGAGTTCGTTGATGATTTGCCAAAACCAAATTAGTGGGAAAATTGGGGGGAAAACTGAAATGGTGGAAACGCTCCTGTTTTTTTGAGGCCATTGGATAAACTGTGAGTTTTAACTCTAACATCAATCATCCGTGACCTCTTGATCATACACACTGAGTCTTTTATATCAAAATTATGAATGTGATACTGCTTTTCTACAATAGTTCTATAAACAAGAAATGACTATCGAGTAAGTGACATTTCGGACACCGTATGGCCAAATAGATCCTGAAGAAGCTGCACGCACTGGTGAGCTGGCTCACATTGATTTGTTCATGAAAAATGCTTCGTTTGCCACGTCCACTGACGAGGTCGCTAACTCTATTGTAGTGACCGTTTTGAACTAGGAAGTGGAATTTTACAGGACAAGTGAGTGGAGCGATACACATACAGTGTGGATATAGGAAAATAAGCATTCTTGGAACTCTGAATCAGATTAGTGGACCGGAACTAACTGCTAACTGTTCTCAGATCAGCATGACTAATGCTGTGTTCACACTTATACCGGTACGAAAGTGGTATAACTGTATCGATACAAAGTATACCGGTACAGTTTAGTGCATCTGTCCACACTAGCGAGAAATGTTTGCGGTTTTCTTTCACGGTAGTTGAAATGCGCGTACGCGAAATGTTTCCGTGGTTACCGAGTAACTTCCTTCCGAGAATATATGGCATCCGTTATTTCGAGATCTCGAGAAAACAAAACAATTATTTCATGATCTCAGCTGGATCACTGTATCTCCGTCGGTAGAGACGAAGCCGGGCCAGTCTTCTGCGGAGGTGCCGCGGACTAATTTTGAAATGATCCCTTATTAAAAGACTTAATGCAATCTCTCCCTGTGTCAACCCCTGATCAAAATATTGCCTTATTAGGTGATCGATTATTCCAGACATTCTAATGACCAAAGTTGCGTCTATACAGAATGAGAAATAGCCCCAAAGTCAGCATATCACAAGTCTCTTGGCGCACCTGAATGAACCATTTCTCAGCTGTTTACTCGAGATCTCGGAATAACGGTTTTGTTTTCTAGAGATCTCGAATTAGTTGTGTTCTCGAGATCCTGAATTAATTATGTCGTTATCTCGGGATAACAAGGAGAATTTAAAAAAAAAAGGATTATATGAAGGGTCTCTCTCGGCTTCCGTACGGATGAAACACCGTGTGTGTGCTTTTTGTTGTCAGTGTACAGTCTGTATTTCTGGTGGTCGTTTATTCAGTCGAATCATATAAAACGCGCGAGGCAGTTGAGAAAGAAACAAACGAATCTCCGTTCTTCACTATTTTATTCAGCGAAGACATCGATTGAGGTGTGTGACTTTGCGCATTATATTTGTATCGATACAGAACCGATTCATCTGTCCACACTACGCGAAGCGCTACAGTACCGGTACGAAACCCATACATTTGTGGGTTTCGTACCGATACAGTTATACCGCTACAGTACCGGTATAGTTGCTAGTGTGGACAGGTGTTGCGGTACGAAAGTAGTTTCGTATCGGTACAAAATCCCTAGTGTGGACAGGGTATAAGTGACCTGGACAGAGAGCAGCTGATTGTGCGCAGTCCTGTGTGGCCGTGTGTTTCTCACCTGCTCGTTGATGCTCTTGCAGGTCTGAAGCGGTGGCTGATGAGGCTGAAGAGCAGAGAGATTTATTCAGGTACCTGCTCCACCCTCTCCACCCTTTCCCTGCTCCCACCCTTTCTCTTCTTTCTCTACATTTCTCTCCAGCTTGAGTGTTGTAGCGCCGCAACATAAACATTTAATAGGGTATCTGATTTATCGCTGTGTCCTAAACACTGCATTTCAGATCTGTTTACTGTTCCTACTAAACCAGCAGCCAATTTTTATTTATATATATATATATATATATATATATATATATATATATATATATATATATATATATATATAGCAGATGAAGATGCTCCAGCTCTGCAATCATGAGTTTTGTAATACACATGGTTGACTGATCTCTGATCATTGCTTCAATGCATTATGTCCGGAGAAATCCAAACATGTGCACGTCTTCATTTCCTTTTCATGCTGAAATTGTTCACTTGTGTTTGTGAATGTAATTAAAGGCATAATGTGGCTGCCAGGAACCTTTTGTTCCAGCGTAATGTTTAAGAAGGCCCGGCTCTCATCTCAGGTAACCGCAGACCCTTGACATCAGTTAGAGGGTTTTAAACGCTGGGAAATTGGAAAGCTCGTCATCCTGTACATGAAACTAGTCTGAGGTGTAATTGCATTCCTGAGAGGTTATGAATAATTCCTGACTGACACAGAGTTAACTGTGGCTTCAGGAAATCTGACGCATGTACTGTACTCAGGTACAATATTTGTGTTTTACAGTATTTATTAATGGTTTACAGTGTATTAGTGTTTAGTTTTACAGTATTCATTAATGTTTTACAGTATTTATTAGTGGTTTACACTTTTACAGCATTTAATGTTAATAAATACTGTAAAACATTAAATACTGGAAGTGTAAACCACTAATAAATACTGTAAGTGGTTTACAGTATTTATTAATGGTTTATAGTATGTATTAGTGTTTTACAGTATTCATTATTTTCAGTATTTATTAGTGGTTTAGACTTTCAGGCCCTGTCCACACGGCAACGGATTCAGGTGAATCTGATAAAATTGTTTATCGTTTCGGCCTGGCGTCCACACGGCACCGGCGTTTTGGGTGCCCCAAAAGGAAATCTTTTGAGAACGGGTTCCAGAGTGGAAAGATCTGGCAACGGCGCCGTTGCGAAGTCGTCTGGATGAGTAGAACGGATTTGATTATGATGACGTCAGAACCACATGTGCTTCACGCCGGGTAGAAGTGTAACGAACTCGATGCGAGTTGTCAACAAATCCTATAACTTGGTTCATGAAACGCGCTTACAAAATATTTTCACTGTGAATATTTATTGTGTAATGGTGCAGAGAGAGAGAGAGAGAGAGAGAGAATAGCTCTTAGGGCAGAGTCAATCCCGCCAGCAAAAACAGGGGGAAAAAAAGGAGCGATCTCACCTCTTCAGATGTTGGTTTAAGTCCTACAATACATTCCTCAAAAAGGGCGTAGAAGAACAAATTAATCCATCAACGTGTAGCATTCAATTTATTCCGGACCATTAAAGACGCCGCCTTCCGCGTAGAATCATACGTCATCCTCGCCGCCATATTGGATGGGTCAAAGCGGAGAATAAAGATGCCTCATTCATGTGCTGCGTTTAACTGTACCAACAGGTTTGCCGCCCAAACAAGATCACATGGGATTACCTTTCACAGGTGAGACTGGAAAAATACTTTTCATTGTATTTGGTCATTATAACGTAATTTTACGAACAGATTTTTCTGACTGTGGCTAATATGAAGTTTCGCACATAATAGTTTATGCGCATGCGTCCTTACTTCTATTATTCTGGTGTCTCCAATGGGACCGTCTTACAGCGCACCTAGAGGTGCGGCATGTGTATTGCATCGTTTTCAGCAAGCGTTGCGTTGCCATATGTACCTGATATTTTACTGATCCATTGCCCATGTGGACGTGATTTTTTTTTTTAAATCTCATTGCCGTTGTCGTGTGGATGTAGCCTTACAGTATACATTAATGGTTTACAGTATTAGTGTTTTACAGTATTTGTTAATTATTTACAGTATTAGTGGTTTACACTTACAGTATACATTAATTATTTACAGTTAGTGTTTTACAGTTTTACAGTATCCATTAATGGTTTAGTATTTGTGTTACACTTTTATAATATTCATTAATGATTTACAGTAGGTATTAGTGTTTTAGTTTTACAGTATTAATGGTTTACAGTATTTATTAGTGTTTCACTTTTACAGTATACTTTAATTGTTTACAGTATTTGTTAGTGTCTTACACTTGCAGTATACTTTAACTGTTTACAGTATTTATTAGTGTTTTACACTTTTTACAATATTCATTGTTTACAGTATTTATTAGTGGTTTACTTACCGTAATCCATTAATACATACTGTAAATGTAAACCACTAATAAATACTGTAACCATTAAATACTGTATTTGAGTGTTTTAGTTTTACAGTATTTATTAGTGGTTAACACTGTTACAATATGCTTTAATTGTTTACAGTATTTATTAGTGGTTTACACGTACAATATTTTCATGTTTACAGTATTTGTGTTTGTTTTACAGTATTAATGGTTTACAGTATTTATTAGTGTTTCACTTTTACAGTATACTCTATTAGTGTTTTACACTACAGTATACTTTAATCGTTTACAGTATTTATTAGTGTTTTGCACTTTACAGTATACTTTAATTGTTTACAGTATTTATTATTGTTTTACACTTTTTACAATATTCATTGTTTACAGTATTTATTAGTGGTTTACTTACTGTAATCCATTAATACATACTGTAAGTGTAAACCACTAATAAATACTGTAAACAATTAAAGTATACTGTAAAAGTGTAAAACACTAATAAATAGTGTAAACCATTAAATACTGAATTTGAGTGTTTTAGTTTTACAGTATTTATTAGTGGTTTACACTGTTACAATATGCTTTAATTGTTTACAGTATTTATTAGTGGTTTACTCTTACAATATTTATTAATGTTTACAGTATTTGTGTTTGTGTTACAGTATTAATGGTTTACAGTATTTGTGTTTTAGTTTTACAGCATTTATTAGTGTTTACAGTATTTAGTGTTTTCCAATGTTTATTAACTTTTTACAGTATTTATTAGTGTTTTGCAGTAGGCCTCATACACCAGCAGTTACGAAAATTAGATTAATACAGAAAATTTGTGCAGAAAATACACGTCACATTATACACGGCTTTATTTTGGGTTAAAACTGTTGACAGTGCTGTACCATTCATCAAAGACATTACACTGTCCAATACGATATGCTCAGGTTTAATTTTGTTGAGTGAGAAGAGACTTGCTTGCCTGAAGTGTCCTGTACACACGGTGTATGTGCCTGTGACACCCAGATAACCCTATCTCTGAAAGAACGAGAGTCCCGGTATTGAATCTGCTCTCCACTCTGAGGCACAGGAGAACATTATGAGTGAATCCCAACCATTTTCTTTATCATGATGAGGCTCCATTCACTGCTTCCTTCTGTCTGGGGTGTAATCAAGCAGGGTTTGGTTCTGTTCAGTAAATCTGCACCGTATCCACATTGTTGGACTTCATAGTGGACGGTCGGTTTATGAAGTACAATCAGAAAACACAGAAGAGCTTGGAACTGTGATGTTTAAATGTTTAGTACTTATTCGAGTTCTCTTCTGTTATCTGGCCAGTGACAGTAAATCATTCAGAATATATTCTCAGTACATCTTAAAAACACATGGGAAGCAACCATACTGTAACACCATTATACAATTTTAATATAAACACTGTTCCTCATGTTACTGCTCGGTTTTCTTTAAGCTTTAACCTGGATGGTGAATATGGTAATGACTTTTTGTATCGAATACTCAGGGGCTCTGAGCTGCACACCTGTACAGTTGTGCATGTCTGATGATGCTCCCATGCAGGGAAAAAAATCCGACCCAAAACTGTGTGTAAAACACCGAGTCGATTGCAGTAATTGACGGATGATTGCAGTGCAGTCTAGCCACAGGTACGCTCGACTTTCAAACCCCAAACTGGAACACACTTCAAAACCGAGCATCTGACCGAAATCCATTCAGATGATAACAAAATTTAATGAGCATCCAGATGATTAAAAATACGCATATAGTGCACTGTATGCGTATTACGTTGCATAAGGATTTAAACTAAGGAAGATGTGCTTCTTAAACTTAAAAGGAAAGATAACATTCCATGAATATTATTGCAGTAGATAGATATTCTGAATGCAGACATTCAGTCAAAAAGCACCATCTCTGGCAGGAAATAAAACGATATTCTTCGAAAGCTGTTGCTTTTAATGATCGCAAAAATGCAGTTACACTTCACAAAAGCATCGCTTTTTTTTCTTGCGTTCGCCAAAAGAACAGAATTTCCACACAAGTGAGTCCTTGCTGTGTGATTTTAAAATACTTATTAAACAAATACTGGTGGTGTTTCTTTTAAAGAAATGTTTCTGCTTAAAAAAAAGAGTAAAATAACAGTTGCTCTATTTCTACTTGTTACTTTTATCTTACTTTAATGCTATATGGATCCTATTTCTACACTTAGGCTAGGCTGACACTTGCACGATTCCGTGGCACGCATTGGCACGACTCGAGTCGTGCCAGTGCACAAACTAGTCGTAAACTGGCGTGAAGTGTGCGTAAACCCGTCGTGACTGCGTGCCATGTCGGGACGAGAATTTTGAAATGTTCAAAATTTTGGTCACGACAAAATTTCGCGACCGGGTCGTGAACTATGCGCAAACTGTTCGTGATCTCGTCGTGAACTCGTCGGGACGATGCGGGAGGACGCGTGCCAGTGCGTGGAAGTGCGCGCCATGCCACGACTGTCACGAACTGCCACGAATAGTTCACGAACAGCTCACGTCGAGTTCACGAGTAGTTCACGAATTGGTGCGCGTCGCAGCGTGGCCGTGCCTTCCCACTGACACGGTCACGCATTGATGGCACAAGCAGTTCACGACTAGTTTACGCACTTCACGAACAGTTTGCGCATGGCACGAGCAGTTCACGACGAGTTCACGAGCAGTTCACGACTACTGCGCGACAGTGGCGCTCGCGTCGGTGCGGGGGTATATATAGGGCTTCCCGGACACTTCTCGCCATTCGCAATTTTTTTTCTTGCTTTTTTCTTTAATGTCTTTTATTTTCTATTCCTTCATGACTTTTTTTTTTGGGAGGGGGGAGTTTCGTTTCTTTTATTTCAAAAATGGAACACTGTGGATGCAGCTCATGAAGCTACTACCATTCTTTCTTGCCAAGGGACAGCACCAGCAGGGGACATGTAGTAATGTGACAGGTAGTCTCGCTGATCCTTTGCGTCCTTCTGGGTATGATGGCCGGTTAGAGGCAGCAGCTCCTGCAGGTGTCGGTCAGTCCTCCATCCACCAGGGATCAGATCATGTGTGTCCGGATCTTCGCGGTCCACTTCTGAAATTGCGTGTGGGTATCTGATGAGGATGAGGTTGTGCATGACACAGGCGTGCCCAAGTCGGCACGACACCGTCCGAATTGCACAAACTCGTCGTGCCAATGCGGGAAGTGCGTAAACTATGCGCAAACTATGCGTGAACTCGTCGTGCCAGTTCGTGAATGTGGACGGGCACGCATTCGTGAACTCGTCGTGAACTATGCGTGAACTAGTCGTGAACAGTGCGGGAGCCTCCCAGTTCGTGCCCCAAAATGGCACGACTTGCCACGACAAAATCGTGGCCAAAAGTCGTGCAAGTGTCAGCCTAGGGTTAGTTTATTAAATACTCTCACCGGCCACTTTAATCAGAACTTCTTATTGATTGTAAGATCCCTGTTCTTGGCTGCCGGAGTGGAACCCAATGTGTTCTTTCTCCTGTTGCATGCTGAGATGCTTTTCTGCTCACCACGGTTGTAAAGAGTGTTTTATATGAGTTACTGTATCCTTCTTGGCAAAAACGCTCGAACCAATCTGTCCATTTTCCTCTGACCTCTCTTGTTAACCGGATGTTTCCACCCACAGAACTGTTGCTCACGCGATGTTTTTTGTTTTTCGCACCATTCTGTTGTGTGTGTGTGTGTGTGTGTGTGTGTGTGTGTGTGTGTGTGTGTGTGTGTGTGTGTGTGTGTGTGTGAAATCCCCAGGAGATCAGCAGTTTCTGAAATAGATGTGTCACGTTCATTATGTCTTCTTATTAAATCAAGTTATTAGTTTTCTTTTGTTACAGACATGTAAAAGTTTTTTCCTTTACCTGACGTGTTTCGACGGTGTAACTTCCGTCTTCATCAGAGGGTCACCCGGATGTTGGTGTGTGACGTGCTTTTGTAATCAGCTGATGTTACGGAGGTGTGGCCTCCCTGTCGGTCACACCTCCCGCTGTCAGTGTTGCCCCCTCAGGACGGCGCTCCAGGTGTGGGAGAGCATGTACGCCCCCTCATCCCTGTTTATTGTTCTTGGGCTACGCTTTCTGATTTCTATTGACTCCTTAATCCAACGGTGGAACCTGTTATTCTCTTCTTGTATGATTTGAGCTTTGTCCCAGTCCATTATATGATTTTCCCTTCTGCAGTGGTCTGTTATTGCTGATTTGAGGTTCTCTTGTGTGGCTTTATCTTTTTTTGCTCGTTTGTCTCTGTTCTGTTTCTTTTTCACATTCCTTATGTTCCTTTTTCGTGTACTAAAACTCCTTCCTGTCTCCCCAATGTAGGTTTTATTACATGACTGGCATGGTATTTCATATATAACATTGCATTTATTGTGTTGGTCGATTTTGTCCTTAGGGTGAACTAGTAGCTGTCGTAGTTTGGTGTGTGGTTTCACGGGTGTTTGTATGTTGTGTTTTTTCATGGCTCTTTGGATTCGTTCTGTAACTCCTCTGACATACGGTAGAGTCACCGTATTGTTGACAGGGAGGCCACACCTCTGTAACATCAGCTGATTATAAAAGCACGTCACACACCAACATCCGGGTGACCCTCTGATGGAGACGGAAGTTACACCGTCGAAACATGTCAGGTAAAGGAAAAAACTTTTACATGTCTGTAACAAAGGAAAACTAATGACTTGAGTTTCTGAAATACTCAAACCAGTCCATCTGGCTCAAACCGACACCCATGCCACAGTGAAAGAAAGTCGCACTTTGAGATCACAATTTTTCCCATTCTGATGTTTGAACATTAATGAACTGAAGCTCTTGATTTGTACCTGCATGATTTTATGCATCGTGCTGCTGTCAAGGGATCGGCTGATTAGAGAACCGCATCAAACAGCAGGTGTTTTGTATGGGTGTACCTAATAAAGTGGCCGGTGAGTGTACTGTATATATTTTATATCATGTTTTTCTGTCACTGGTATTTGTTTGTTTTTGTTGCATTTTTATTTCTGTTTTATCATCCTTGGTTTTTATTACCATTTTGGCGCGACATGGTGGTGTAGTGGTTAGCGCTGTCACCTCAGAGCAAGAAGGTTCTGGGTTCGAGCCCAGCGGCTGGCGAGGGCCTTTCTGTGTGGAGTTTGCATGTTCTCCCTGTGTGCTCCGGTTTCCCCCACAGTCCAAAGACATGCAGCTTAGACTAATTGGTGGCTCTAAATTGACCGTAGATGTGAGTGTGTGTCTATGACAGACCTGGGCGTTTTACGGCCCGCGGGCTGCATCCGGCCCTTTGGTTCATTCTGACCGGCCCGCGTAAGGTTAATTAGAAATTACAAAATAAACGTATTTTCTAATTTTACCTCATGCATGGACTGAATGTGCAGTGCTTTTATTTTGAAGTTGTGTTCAACAAAAACGCAATGCGCGCGACATGAACATGACATGAAATCCCACGAAACCTAATCCCGCGATAACTACTTCCGTAATTTGTCCAGACCAACCACAAACTTGTACGTCATCCTTCAAACGGTCCAGCCAATCACATAGTGTGACGTCGCCAGCAGGCGCCGGAGCCCGAGCCGATCTGTAGATCTGATACGTACACCGAATCTGTCAGCTGTGCTTCGCATCTCCACCTCAGACATTCAACCTGACTCTGATGCACTCGTTAAAGACCAACAGAGACCAGATTTCTCTCACTGAACAAATAAAAAACTGAAAAACACCAAATGAGGTGATTAGACTACAAATGTGGGCGTCATTATTATAATATGATGTATCTTGCTTGATATTTGGAGTAGAAAGACAATACTGTGATGTCTTTATTGTGTTTTGGGGTGAATATGACTGAAAAAAAATGGTACAAACGTTCACATTTTGTTAAGCATTGTTTTGGGAAATTTGATTGAATAAATGACATTTTTTGTAAGGCAACCTCGTTTTTTCCCCATACTCTTACCAGTCTTAGCAGCTTGTAAAAACAATGTTATTTACTGCTTTATATAAAGAAATACAATTAATATTATGCAGAATTTAGTTCAGCCTTTTGGTCCGGCCCTCCACAAAATTTTCTGTTTCTCATGTGGCCCCATGGAAAAAATAATTGCCCACCCCTGGTCTATGATCTGGCGACTTGTCCAGGGTGTACCCCGCCTCTCGCCCATAGTCAGCTGGGATAGGCTCCAGCTTGCCTGCGACCCTGCACAGGATAAGCAGTTACAGATAATGGATTGATGGATGGATGGATGAGTGGTGCTCCATAAATCAAGCCCAAGTCTGTCAAAGACATGAAACACCACAGTAACATGACACGAGGATGCTGGACTTTGATGCATTACTAATAACCAGGCTAACATTAGCAGAGGTCAGGTCAAATAAAAAAAGTGATAAAACAGTAAAAACATCGGCAAATAATAAAAAGAGCTCAAATAAATCAGCGATATAAATGTCTGGAGTGAAAGCAGAGCATTTTGCGACAACGAGAAAATAATGTCTATGAATGAAACTTGAACAAATAAGACCGAAGCAGGCAATAAAACTCACATAACAGTAACGCTTATGAAACTCATAACACTGAGGAAACTCATAAGGATTCCTCCAAGACGTGAGTGTGGAAATGAGGAAATTGTGAAGCAGTGCTGAGTACTGTCATGACTGTGGAGCACATCGCGGATAGGTACTGTTGAGTAGGCAGCTTTAGAAGTTGTGTGTAGTCCTAGGGGTATCAGTTTGATATGAGAGGTCATTAAAGCCTCGATAGATTTTTGTTATGTCGAGCAGAATTTGTATAGGAATTTATCACAATGTCAGAAAGTCTCATCTCATTATCTCTAGCCGCTTTATCCTTCTACACGGTCGCAGGCAAGCTGGAGCCTATCCCAGCTGACTACGGGCGAAAGGCGGGGTTCACCCTGGACAAGTCGCCAGGTCATCACAGGGCCGACACATAGACACAGACAACCATTCACACTCACATTCACACCTACGCTCAATTTAGAGCCACCAGTTAACCTAACCTGCATGTCTTTGGACTGTGGGGGAAACCGGAGCACCCGGAGGAAACCCACGCGGACACGGGGAGAACATGCAAACTCCACACAGAAAGGCCCTCGCTGGCCACGGGGCTCGAACCCGGACCTTCTTGCTGTGAGGTGACAGCGCTAACCACTACACCACCGTGCCACCCACAATGTCCTGTCTCCACCCGAACGGGTCACCTGACCTATGCAACACTGTCAGAAATAGCGCTACAGTAGGAGTCCATTTCTGTCCCTCAAGGTACAAACTACACTGATGTACCCCCTAGGGTTCATTACTGGACTTCACAGTAACTCTATGTACCGTTTTAGGGTCAAAAAGGTACAAATATGTTCCCAATCAGCATATAAATGGTACAAATAAGTACCATAGAGGGTACCGCCCCAGTGATAAGCCGTGGTACCCCTAGAGGTACAGTGATGTTCTTTCTTTTCTGAGAATGTAAGGTCAGCATTCTAGAAATAATCTCTCATTATGACAAATAATCATTGTGGCAGCGGGGGTGTGGCCAAGCGTCAGTCTGTGAATGGAAGGCGGAGTCAGGGAAGGTACTGTAAATGGTCGTGTCACTACACCTGTTGGGCCAGCACCAAGGCTTTGAACCGTTGTTCTTGCTCCTTTCAGAGGGCAACCAGCGCTTGGTGCTGGTTCTACCGGGCTGTGGCGAGGGCATGGATCAGGTCCTTGAATGGCGAGGACTCCATGGGGCTGTTCCCTTCTGCACTCGTCCCAGGTTTCAGCACCACTGTAGCGGGACCCTGATGTGGGTGGAGCACAGAAGCACGGCAGGTGGTTATTTGCGTTCTCAGTTCTTTTCTTTATTGGTGCTTTTCAGCACACACACAGGCTATTATCGAGCCCTCGGCGCCGACCTCCCCTTCTCACTCTCCTTTTATAGGGCGTGGTCACTGGAGGAGACACACAAACACACGTTAATTGACAACAGGTGTAGTGACACGACTGCTTACTTTCCCTGACTTCGCCCTCCATTCACAGACTGATGCTCGGCCACGCCCCCGCTGCCACAATCATTTATCACTTAGTCTTTTTTTTAATCTGTGACCCAGTACCCGGTGTATTCTTGTTGTTGGCTGGCAGGATGGGAACCTGTTGTGGTTTTCTGCTGTTGTGGCTCATCTGTGTCATGGTTCCATTTGTTCTGAGACGCTTTTCTGCTCACCACGGATGTAAAAAGTGATCATTTGAATTACCATAGCTTTCCTGACAACTTGAAACTGCTTGGCCATTCTCCTCTGGCCTCAGTCATCAAGGATGTTTTTATTTCGGGATGATTTTTTTGTTGTAAACTCTAGAGCAGGGGTCACCAAACTTTGTTCTCTGGGGGCCACATTGTCGTTCCTGACTGTGATGGGGGGCCGGGGTCGGGTCAGCTATATAACATAGAATTGTATGACCCAGACAAATATGACCACCAGCAAGCCTCATTGTGTAGTAGAGATTACTAGGCTGGCACAGCTATCCCACACTACTATATCCCCACTACTATATCCCCACCACTATATCCCCACCACTATATCCCCACTACTATATCCACACTACTATATCCACACTACTATATCCCCACTACTATATCCACATTACTATATCCCCACTACTATATCCCCACTACTATATCCACATTACTATATCCCCACTACTATACCCACACTACTATATCCCCACTACTATATCCCCACCACTATATCCCCACTACTATATTCCCACTACTATATCCCCACTACTATATCCACATTACTATATCCCCACTACTATATCCCCACTACTATATCCCCACTACTATATCCCCACTACTATACCCACACTACTATATCCCCACTACTATATCCCCACCACTATATCCCCACTACTATATTCCCACTACTATATCCCCACTACTATATCCCCACTACTATACCCACACTACTATATCCCCACTACTATATTCCCACTACTATATTCCCACTACTATATCCCCACCACTATATCCCCACTACTATATTCCCACTACTATATCCCCACTACTATATCCACACCACTATATCCCCACCACTATATCCCCACCACTATATCCCCACCACTATATCCCCACCACTATATCCCCCACTACTATATCCTCACTACTATATCCACACTACTATATCCCCCACTACTATATCCCCACCACTATATCCCCACCACTATATCCCCACCACTATATCCCCACTACTATATCCACACTACTATATCCCCCACTACTATATCCCCACTACTATATCCCCCACTACTATATCCACACTACTATATCCCCCACTACTATATCCCCACTACTATATCCCCACTACTATATCCCCCACTACTATATCCCCACTACTATATCCACACTACTATATCCCCACTACTATATCCCCCACTACTATATCCCCCACTACTATATCCACACTACTATATCCCCACCACTATATCCCCACCACTATATCCCCACCACTATATCCCCACTACTATATCCACACTACTATATCCCCCACTACTATATCCCCACTACTATATCCCCCACTACTATATCCACACTACTATATCCCCCACTACTATATCCCCACTACTATATCCCCACTACTATATCCCCCACTACTATATCCCCACCACTATATCCCCACTACTATATCCCCCACTACTATATCCCCACTACTATATCAACACTACTATATCCCCACTACTATATCAACACTTGATTCCTGGCACATATTTGTTTATCTTTACTAGTGGTTTGCAAAAGTAGTAATCGAGTCTTCACACTTTGTTTTAATTTGAAATACCACAGATATTCCATTTATTTATTTTCTAATAAAAATAACATCAAAGCTGTAAAGGTAAGAAACATCTGCCGAGTTGAGGTGATTGACACTGGCAAAGGTGAGTGGAAAATTATAAATTGTAGGTAGGCCTGTTGATATTATTAATAATATTAATAATAATTGTGTGCAGCACTTAATAAAGGTCAAATAAATAGGCCTATAAAATAAATACATTTAAAAAAACAGTGAAATTATAATAATATATGAGCAATAGATCAATAGATCACAGCAGTTGTGCTGTGTCCTGCATGTCATTGCTCTCATCCATGGCCAAAGCAAAAAACTCGAATTCTAACGCTTTCTCATTCAGCTGGTCATACACGTTGTCCCCCAAATCTTCGGTTCGCCTGGTCATAGTAGGTGCGGAGAGACTCACCGTGTTGAGTGCATCCTTCTTGTCGGGACACACCTCCTCGGCCACAGCAAGCATGCATACTTTAACAAAGTCCCCATCAGTAAACGGCTTTCCATGGGTAGCTAGTAGGTGAGCTACCTTATAGCTAGCTCGGACAGCAGCCTGGTTGATCTGGGTTTGGTGAAGGAATGCATTCTGTTGTGCAGCCAGTCCGCATTTCATCCTCCGAATCCTGTCTTCTCTTGTTTGCCCTCGCAAACTAGCATACTCTTTGTGGTGGGTTTCGTAGTGACGACGCAGATTATATTCTTTGAAAACCGACACACTTTCTTTACATACAAGACAAACTGCACAGTCCTTACACTGAACGAAAAAATAATCGGTGGTCCACTGTTCTTTAAAAACTCTGCACTCTCTGTCAGCTTTTCGCTGACCGCTCGCCATTTTGCTGTCCTGAACACTGACAGTTCTCTGCGCGTGCGCTGCCTGTCACTGCTTGAGCGCGAGCATATGACGAAAATTCGGAAAATATGAATAGTTCATTTTATAACTAAATATCAATTTTAATTGATAAAATCAACAAAATACAAGATGCAGACATGTTATTTTTTTTGCCAAAAAGCAATTTAAAAAAATAGGCCATGACCACTTTTGGGGATTGCCTCACAGGGCCGGTTCAAGTGGTGGGGGGGCAGAGGGGCTGGGGGGCCGACCAAAGGGGGGTGGCGGGCCGGAGTCGGCCCGCGGGCCGGAGTCGGCCCGCGGGCCGGAGTTTGATGACCCCTGCTTTAGAGACTGTTGTGCATGAAAATACAGAACCAGGCGAGCAGCACAGCAACCTGGCACCGATAACCAGGCGATCGTCAAAGTGACTGAGATGACTGAGAGCTGTACTGGACCCTAATGGTTGATGCGAACGTTATCTGAACCTCTTGACCTGTAACTACATGATTTTAATACATTATTACCTCATCCAGAATGGAGTCCACCAGTGGGTGAGGTATTGTTTTAAGGCCAAGTTTACATTAGACCGTATCTGTCTCGTTTTCTTCGCGGATGCACTGTCCGTTCACATTAAAACGCCGGGAAACGGGAATCCGCCAGGGCCTACGTATTCAACCCAGTTCGTGTCTGGTCCGGTGCTGTGTAAACATTGAGGATACGCGGATACGCTGTGCTGAGCTCTAGCTGACGTCGTCATTGGACAACATCACTGTGACATCCACCTTCCTGATCCGCTGGCGTTGGTCATGTGACGCGACTGCTGAAAAACGGCGCGGACTTCCGCCTTGTATCACCTTTCATTAAAGAGTATAAAAGTATGAAAATACTGCAAATACTGATGCAAATTCTGCCCATTGTGTAGTTATGATTGTCTTTAAGCTTGCCATCCTTCCACTTGCAAGTGGTAAGTGACTTGCGCATGCCCAATATGCACTGGGATCACACACACAGCGGCTCAGTCCCGAATCACTGCTCGTGCGCTTCACTCACGTGCTCTGTGAGCTGCGCAGGGCCGGAGTGCGCACCCTCCAGAGGGCACTCGCTGTTCAGGGTGGAGTGATTTGGAGCGCAGGATGCCTGCAGAGCCGAGCCGCTGAGGAGAAATTTACACATTACACATTTACACATTTCAACTTACGTGCCGTCTAATTAGTCATGTGATTAGCGTATCCGTGTATTGGCGTTGCTGTGTGCACGCGAATCGTGTATTGGCATTGCTGTGTGCACGCTAATCGTTTTTAAAAACGTTAATCTGATGATCCGCTGATACGGTCTAAAGTAAACCCCACCTAAGTGGGGTTTCTTTGTTTTTTTGTTTGCAACATTACAGGAAAACGGCTGGACCAATCTTCATGAAACTTTCAGGATAGATGGGCATTGGTCTCAAATAGAACCCCCAACATTTTGGTCAAGGTCACCAAAAAGGTCAAAATTGTTTTTGGTGCAAATGGTGTCCCTATATATCCCAAATCACTTCCGACTCACTACATCGTGGACTATGTAGTCAGGTCGCCATTTTGTAGTGCTGTCCAAATGTATAGTGAGCACCCTATATAGTGCACTCAAAGTATCTCACAATGCATCACAAAAAGTAGTGCCGCGGCAAAGAAGGGAAAAAAAAGCCTGCAGCAAAAAAGTTTTATCATTTAATCAATGAGCTCACTATATAGTCCTCTATACAGCAGTTCCCTATATAGTGAATAGGGCATAGTGAACGAGTGAGTGATTTAGGACACAGCGTTTGTAACCAATCAGCACTTATCCTGATCAAGTTCGATTACCTGTTCTATTTCTTGATAAACTTCGGAACTAATCAGCAGGGCCGGTTCTGGAGGGGTAGCAATGGTAGCATTTGCACCCGGGACTGGTGTGGAGAGGGGCCCCAAAAAATAAGATAAAATAAAAAATAAAGAGTTCTCTCTGTTTCTGAATAAGTGCATTACTGAGTGTCTCTGAGCAAAGGAGAGCCTGAACGTTGCAACCTCCCTATTGGCTGTTTATTGGTTGTTTGTAAAAATGTATCAATTGTTGCCCTTCCCACGGGAATCATCGCGAGCTCGAGAGACGAGACCTGACGAGTTAGTTCGTTGGTAGCAGAACAAAATGTCTGGACACAAATCGGGTTTTCAGAAAAGGAAAGAAAATAAACACAGGGTCGAAAATACAAAAAAGGAGGCAGAAAATGCAAAACGAGTATATACTTCTTGGCTTAGTAGACGAACAGAAGAAATCAAGGACACGGACTATCTCCGCAACACGTGTTGTACAGGATGGAGCAGACAGCGACCCTGTTGCTAGCACATCCAGTGCTAGCCCCACGGACTCGGTCAATGTCGCTGACGCTGATGTCCAAGGCACTCCATCAGAGATTCACAGAAAGGAGCTGGATGTTGACCTATTTGATCCTGCACAGTGGCCAGACAGAATGCATGATGACACCAGGACAGACATAGTCAGGAATAAACCCCTGCAGGTGACCGATTTTCATTTCCCTAAAACGGATGGCCGTCGTTTGAAACTGCCTAAAGTTTAGGCAGCCCGCCGTGGCTGCGCAAGCTGTCAGTTGTGTCATTGAATGGTTACTTTTTAAGGCAGCCCGCCGTGGCTGCAGGCTTATTTATTATAGCCCATTTAGTTAAAATAGTTAATGTAAAATGTTTATAGTTATAGTTATGTGATGGTTGTCCTGATTTAGACTGGTGTGTGTGTGTGTGTGTGTTATTTTTTGGGGGGGGTTGCGAGATGTTGCACCCGGGTCCAGATTAGGGCAGAACCGGCCCTGCTAATCAGAACTAGAACACATGTCGGCCCGGGGGCATTTTGAGTTATTGACAGATTCAGAAAGTACAGTTTCTAAGCTTTCCAATGATGCCGTCCATGTGGAGATCTGACAATATTTGAAGAATGTGTGGCCTTTTGAAAGTGCATACCTCTTGAAACAGGAAAGGGAGAAAATCGCCCTCAAAGTTTTCCTTCTCAGCTACTCTGGGTGTAGGGCGGGCACATAATGGTGCTCATTTGCATGACATTAAGGAAAGCTCTACCCCCTACTAGCTAGCACGATGCTACTTTCATGTAAATAAAGATCACCACGTCGATTTTCCTTCCATGCAAAGTATGCCCAAAACAATTATGAAGTACAAAAATAAGTCCTAAAGTATACTTTAACGTTTTGTGGTTGAAAAAATTACTCACACCGTAAGAAAGAAAGAGAGCACGATGATAACACAACTAACACCACGCTAGTTTCATGTAACCAAACCACAACACACTCTGTTACATGCAAAAATAACCACACAGCCTTAGATTAATAAACTTACCCCATCAGAAAGAGAAACGTTGCCTTGCACACATCAATGCCTCTGATGGAATATGTAGTCCTAGAACACTTCCTTTTGGTTGGGGGTTTTTTGCTAGAAATGGTTATCTCCGATGTAACTACCGTGTGTCTGTTTGCTTTGCGGTGTTTCGGCTCCTCTGCGATCTGTTTAGCTGCTCCATATTCATTCCATAGTGAAATCATATGCCTGTATGCAGCTTAAGTAGCCACGAGCTCAGCTCGTATCATACAGCTGATTGGCGAAAAAAAAAAACAAAAGACTTAAATCGTCACGTGAATGGCCCATATGGTAATTTACCCACACCCCCCAGCAGGCTACAGTCCTGACAAAAATGAGACAGTTTGCAACAAAAAATGTATGCTTTTCCAACAAAACAATCTATTATCTGAAATACTGATTGCATTCTTCAAGATCTCAACTTGCACATTATGGAAAAAAAACGAAAATCACAAATTTCGAAAAAAAAATGCTTCTTTTGCGATTTTCTCGGATTCGTTTCAGCCGACATGTGTCCCTGGATTCCATGAGGTGATAACTTATAACTTCGTAGTATCCGTTATAACTTCGTCGTATCGGAAGATAATCAACAGATAAAAAGATCAACGCAATTCACCTCGTGGTTCTCCAAGGCTGCTGATTCGATATCAAGTAAGTGGTGTTTATTTTAAGAAAATTTACCTTTCAACTATCACAGCTTTTGTTTGGTCCTTCTGAAAAGTCAAATAAAAAGTTTTTGTAAGGGTTTTTATTATTATTATTATTATTATTTTTTTTTTTTTAGCTTTTTGGCAGAAATGTAGAGTCTTTACACTACACTTATGAAACAAAATGTTCTCATTGGTATTAGTGACCTTGAAAGAACAGAGACCACACTTGTGAGATTGAATCAGTTGTTATAACACTAAAATAAGTGCTACTGGGCGAGGTTTGTTTTACCTGGCAAGACGTTGTTGTTGTTGTTATTATTATTATTATTATTATTATTATTATTATTATTATCATCCTTGAAGTCCAGCTCTTTTCTCTTATGGAGCCGAGTTCATCCCTTGAACTTGGGGCAATCATAAGGGTGTGATGGATTACTTGATGGATCAAGTCCTCCTGAGTATGTGAGCAGTCCCAAGGAGGATGATCTTCTATTGACCCTTCCCACTCACGTGACCTTTGTAAACGCGACCGCCATTTTGGACATGAAGAAATAACGGTTTATGGCACAGACCCTTTCGGTTCTCGCTCATCTAGCTGCTACAATGACTACTTAAGGCCTCTGCGTGCTCGTGCGACAAGGCTTTCGCAGATAGCTTTTCGCAGACAGTTGTAATTTATTGTTGAGCGGGGATAATAGGCGTGCGCGATGTTATTCACCGGCACAACGCAAGGGGGCGCGAAGTCGCTAGGAGTAGTTGGTGGGTGTGGTTATCCTCTGGTTACTTATAATGACTAGAACTTTTTTTTTTTTATAATGACTAGAACTGGAGTCGTATAGATGTACGTACTTCCTCAATCAACCGCTCTTCATGCTGCTCCATCTTCGCTCGTGTTTTTAAAAATGCCGGTCGCGAAAACAAACCAAACCGGGAAAGTAGGGAAGCGGAAGTGCGTGTACAGCGGATGTAGAGTGGACCAATCAGAGCCCTCTTGTCTGCGGCGCTGTCTGCGAGGCTTCTGCGGTGGTCACAATTTTTGGGAGGTGCACGCAGAGCGTCTGCGAAGGTGGGGGGGCTACGCAGACAATGTCTGCGACGCTATCTGCGAGGACTGGGTTGTCAGCATAAATTGGTCTTTAGACTGCAACAATAATACCTAACACACATTTAAGTATCCGTCGTAAAGACGTGAAACTTGTCGAGTGACGAGTGTGTTCATTGATAAGCTAACACAATCTAAAAGTAGACATACTATCACACTGCCCTGGCGCTGTGTACAGTTTACCTTCTATGGTTTGTGCACTCACTATTTGCCATTACTTTCTCCAACCCAGTGTTCGAACTATACCGATATTTTCAGGGGGGTCCCTTTTTTTCCCTTGGGGGGGTGCTTGCGCTTGTCTCGGAGCGCGGATCTCCAAACACATGAGAAGCCTATCTTACGCACATATCACGCGGACTCCACACCTCCACACACGCATCGCGTCTGAAGTCATAACTCATCAGGGGAAATCGTGTCCGCATTGGCATGTTCAAAAAAACAACCTCGCGTCAACAATGATACCACACGCAAGAAAAAAAAAAACAGTCAGGCTACTCAACACATCTGATCCACAGCAGCACCAAAGCATCACTGGAAATCATGTCAACAACCAATCTTCCATTTCAACACGCGTCAACAAACAAATGGCACCACAAACATGAACGAATCGGTCAGGCTACCGATTCCAAACCCACAGCAGACGAATAATTAAATGCATCTTACCTTAAAGCAGAATCGACTACAAAGGAAGTCTGTTGGCACACTTCCTTTCTACTAGTTTGTGTCCCCAACCTGGCAGCAGCAGTCGTTGTCATATCGGTTTATTTTATCTTTGATGTAAACACAACACTTCGGATATGCAAATGCTTCCCGTTACACACGATTGCTATGTCAATAAACATCATTTTGCCAATATTTTAGAGACCATCCATCTTCTCCGTCGGTCAGCATCGGTCGGGATCCGATAAAATGATAAATCTTGCCTTGTGTGTTGATGGTTACTACATCCAGGTGCACAACAATATAATGGCATGATGGAAGTCTTGCTGAAAGTAAAAACTTTCTTTGATGGCTATATTCCTTTCGATGCTTCGCCGTCGTTCGTCGTTGTTGGCTGTGGTAGACTACTGGTAGTTCATGTCCAAAATGGCAGTGATGTCACGTGGGATGGGTCAATAGCTCTGATGTTCCAGGGGATTTTGCTGGTGTACTTTTCCATCCCCTTCTTGACGAGCCCAAGAGCACCTATGACCACTTGTATTGTGGTTCTCATGCCCCTCCGTTCTCTCTCTTTCTATTTCTAGGTCTTTATACTGTTGTCTTCAAGGAGGTGTTTGTTTCTGTGGGGATAGACATGTTGATGAGCAGACAAGTTCTCTCCTTCTTGTCTTTCACTACAATGCCTGGTCTGTTCATCATGATCTATTATTTTTACTGTTATTAGTATTATTATGGCCATCACACACACTCATTCACTCAGGCAGCACACACTTCCTTCTCTCCACCTCATACAGGAAACACCAAGACGTTTTTCCCCACCTGGCCCTCATGTACCCCATTTGTACCCCATTCACAACACTGCGCGATTCCACTCCTACCCGTAACCGAGTGCTGATCATTTGCTCATTTGTTCCTGCAGCTCGGCTCTTGCCTCCTTGCACCTTGTTCACAGAAGACTTGTTGCGACAGGACGGGAATTTCTCCAAACGCAGCTTTATAAATATGGATGTGTAATTGTTATGCGAGTGCGCAGGATGCCTTGCCCTTGGTGGAGGATGTAGGAGGGTTGGCGCACTTGGCAACCACTGAATGAGTCTGAGATGGAGAGAAAGGGGCAGATAAAGACTTACAAGTGTATAATAATTTAACTAAAGTAAGTGGCTGTGGACTAAGCCTTATGTTTCACTGGTGCTGGAATTAAACCCGAGTATATTCATATTTTAGCAACTAATGGCCAATTTCCCGAGCTTCATGGAAATATAAATCTGCATTAAATCAGTTATTATTAGAGAGAACCATAATCTTTGAGTATAGTAGGCGGGGCAGTGAGGGGTGGATTCCCTTTTATATTATTCATTCCCTTTATATTTTAAGCAAAAACAATTTTTTTATTTTCTTCTTTTACATTTTCAAAATGACAAAAAATGAAAAGGGCCCGAAGCAAAAGTTTGGGCACCCTGTATGGTCAGTACCTAGTAACACCGCCTTTGGCAAGTATCACAGCTTGCAAACACTTTTTGTAGCCGGCTAATAATCTTTCAGTTCTTACCTGGGGGATTTTCACACATTCGTCCTTGCAAAAGGCTTCCAGTTCTACAAGTTTTTTGGGCTGTCTTGCATGTACTGCTCTTTTGAGATCTATCCACAGATTTTCAATGATGTTTAGGTCAGGGGACTGTGAGGGCCCGGGCAAAACCTTCAGCTTGTGCCTCTTGAGGTATTCCATTGTAGATTTTGAGGTGTGTTTTGGATCATCGTCTTATTGTAGGACCCGTCCTCTTTTTAACTTCAACTTTTTTACAGATGGTGTGATGTTTGCTTCCAGAATTTGCTGGTATTTATTCAAACCCATGCTTCTCTCGACCAATGAAACGTGCCCTGTGCCACTGGCTGCAACACAACCCCAAAGCATGATCGATCCACACCCATGCTTCAGAGTCGGAGAGGTGTTCTTTTCCTGGAATTTGGCACCCTTTTTTCTCCAAACATACCTTTGCACATTGTGGCCAAAAAGTTCTATTTTGATTTCATCAGACCACAGGACTTGTTTCCAAAATGCATCAGGCTTATTTAGATGTTCATTTGCAAACTTCAGATGCTGAATTTTGTGGCTAGGACGCAGGAAAGGTTTTCTTCTGATGACTCTTCCGTGAAGGTCATATTTGTTCAGGTGTTGCTGCATAGTAGAGCAGTGCACCACCACTCCAGGGTCTGCTAAATCTTTCTGAAGGTCTTTTGCAGTCAAACAGGGTTTTTTTTTAATTTGCCTTTCTAGCAATCCAACGAGCAGTTCTTTCAGAAAGTTTTCTTCATCTTCCAGACCTCACCTTGATCTCCACTGTTTCTGTTAACTGCCATTTCTTAATAACATTACGATCTGAGGAAACAGCTACCTGAAAACACTTTGCTACGTTCTTGCAACCTTCTCCTGCTTTGTGAGCATCAATTATTTTATTATTCAGAATGCGAGGGAGTTGCTTAGAGGAGCCCATGGCTGTTGATTTTAGGGACAAGTTTGAGGAGTCAGAGAATTTATACAGCTTTGAAATCTGCATCATCTGACCTTTCCTAACGAAGAATTTGAACGAGCCACAGCTCAATAAGCTAATTAAGGTCTGGAATCTTGGTAAAAGTTACCTGAGAACTCAAATGTATTGGGGAGCCCAAACTTTCACATGGTGTTCCTTTTCTTTTTTCACTCTTCAGTTGTACAAAACAAAAATAATACACAAATCTTGCAGAAAGCGCTGAAAAGAAATGTGTCGTCTTTACCTTTATGCCTTTTGGTGATCAGTTCATCTTCTGCTCACTTTATTCACATTTTCAGTAAGAGTGCCCAAACTTTTGCATGCCACTGTACCCGTAGGTTTTTCTGTATTGTGACACTTTTCTACATAGTGGAACAATACTGAAGACATCACAACATCTGGAACATATATGGAATTATGTGGTAAACAAAAACTTATTAAAAATACAAAATATGTTTGATATTTTAGATTCTTCAAAGTGTCCTTGACACGCTGCACACTACTGGCATTATCTTACCCAGCTTAATGAGGTAGTCACCCGGAATGCTTTTCAGTTAAAGGTGTGCCTTGTCAAAAGTTTCAGCTGCTCATCTTCGACTCGTTCAGTATCATGCAAGCTGAATGGAATATATCTGATATCCCACTCAAAGCCAGCCAACATTATTTAAATGTCACTCAGATCCGTGATGTATTTCGTATGAAAAATGTGAGTTTTTCAACACGAGAAGATAAACTTCATGTCTTTAAGCCAACGTGTGAGCGTGTATTTTTATTATATCGACACATTCACAAACAAAAAGTCCCCAAATTTATCAAAACAATTCATCGATTTCCTCACGGGTAACATGTAGAGATTTATGTCAGGGTTTTGGTTCTCCGTGTCCTGGATGGAGCTCGTATGAAAAATACAAGTGGTCTATTTCCCAGTAAAACACTCGTGTCTATATAATCTCATCTCATCTCATTATCTGTAGCCGCTTTATCCTGTTCTACAGGGTCGCAGGCGAGCTGGAGCCTATCCCAGCTGACTACGGGTGAAAGGCGGGGTACACCCTGGACAAGTCGCCAGGTCATCACAGGGCTGACACATAGACACAGACAACCATTCACACTCACATTCACACCTACGCTCAATTTAGAGTCACCAGTTAACCTAACCTGCATGTCTTTGGACTGTGGGGGAAACCGGAGCACCCGGAGGAAACCCACGCGGACACGGGGAGAACATGCAAACTCCACACAGAAAGGCCCTCGCCGGCCCCGGGGCTCGAACCCGGACCTTCTTGCTGTGAGGCGACAGCGCTAACCACTACACCACCGTGCCGCCCCTTTTGTAATTATAAAAGAAAAAAACATTTAAAATGTATAACAGTAGCAAAGATTACTTACTGTAGAAAAGCATACTGCTGTGACATAATTTATATCATCAGTATTCCATCATGGGTGGTGTAGTGGTTAGCGCTTTTGCCTCACAGCACGAAGGTCCGGGTTCGAGCCTCGTGGCTGGCGAGGGCCTTTCTGTGCGGAGTTTGCATGTTCTCCCCGTGTCCGCGTGGGTTTCCTCCGGGTGCTCCGGTTTCCCCCACAGTCCAAAGACATGCAGATTAGGTTAACTGGTGACTCTAAGGCTACATCCACACAGCAACGAGATTTTTTTTTTAAATATCGCGTCCACATGGGCAATGGATCAGTAAAATATCAGGTACTTATGGCAACGCAACGCTTGCTGGAAACGATGCAATACACATGCCACACCACTACGTGCGCTGTAAGACGGTCCCATCGGAGACACCAGAACAATCGAAGAAGTAGACGCATGCGCATAAACCCCTTCTTCTGTAGCATCAGCCACATAAAGTTTTGATTATTAATCAGTAGCGTAAAACGAAAGACGCGGAAAGAGGAATGAACGGGGGTAGACGGAAGCCGGTACACCAACATTCTGATATCCTCCAGAATTCTTTAATGGTCCGGAATAAATTGAATGCTACACGTTGATGGATTACTTTGTTCTTCTACGCCCTTTTTGAGGAATGTATTGTCGGACTTAAACCAACATCTGAAGAGGTGAGATCGCTCCTTTTTTTTTTCCTATGTTTGCTGGCGGGATTGTTTTTGTTTTTGGAAAGCGCACGGGCGGTGCGCGGTTTGGTTATACTCAATACTTCTGCAGTGTTTGGACAAAAGACTCTGCCCTAAGGGCTATTCTCTCACTCTCTCTCTCTCTCTCTCTCTCTCTCTCTCTCTCTCTCTCTGCACCATTACACAATAAATATTCACAGTGAAAATATTTTTTAAGCGCGTTTCATGAACCAAGTTATAGGATTTGTTGACAACTCGCATCGAGTTCGTTACACTTCTACCCGGCGTGAAGCACTGACAGTCATGTGGTTGTGACGTCATCGTAAATAAATCCGTTCTACTCATCCAGACGACTTCACAACGGCGCCGTTGCCAGATTTTTTCACTCTGGAACCCGTTCTCAAAAGATTTCGTTTTGGGGCACCCAAAACGCCGGTGCCGTGTGGACGCCAGGCCGAAACGATAAACAATTTTATCAGATTCACCTGAATCCGTTGCCGTGTGGACAGGGCCTAAATTGAGCGTAGGTGTGAATGTGAGTGTGAATGGTTGTCTGTGTCTATGTGTCAGCCCTGTGATGACCTGGCGACTTGTCCAGGGTGTACCCCGCCTTTCGCCTGTAGTCAGCTGGGATAGGATCCAGCTTGCCTGCGACCCTGTAGAACAGGATAAAGCGGTTAGAGATGATGAGATGAGATGATATGATTTTTTTTTTTTACGAGTGATGTTTCCATTTCATAATGGAAATGTTTTATTTAACTTTGTTTTAGCTGTGTTTTCCAGGTTTAGGGATTTACAACATTACATTGTTAGCTAGTTGATGAGAAAGCTAGCTAAATGAGAGTAAAGTTGCAGTGGAGCAGAGCGGTGTGGTTTTACTTTATGAACACATTTCTGTATGTCCGTGTCAATGACTGATAGCCGAATTGTCACTAATAAAGCTAGATCGGTTTTAGTTACACTGAGGAGCGTGTGATTTTATGCTGAAAACCATCGAGGAGCCATGAAAAAAGGCTGATATAACAACGAGTGATGAGCTGTTTCTGCACGCTGAGCTCGGAAATCAGAGGAGAAGTAGTGACCATGGTTTCATTCTGTTTCTATGGAGATCGTGCGGCAATGTTTGGGTCGGTTAACCTGCAACTGGGCTCGCTGTTGTTTCATTTTCAGTCTTCTGATCTGCCAGCAACGCATTACTATTAGAATGCATGACACACACTCTTTTTATATAATACGACATGGGTTCCTGTCAAAATCTCATGAAGCTGGTATAGTGTGACAAACCGATGGTCTACGCACGATCAGAACACTCCTGTTTTACGTTTCTGTTGTAGGATTGTCTATTGTACACAACAATACCAATTTTTGTACCTATAATATAAATAGAATCCGTCGTGATACTGGAAATATACAGGAGGTCTTGAGTATGTGGAGATCTGCAGGTATCCCAGATGATATGAGTCTCTTTCTGATTCCCAAAAATCTGTCCTGACTCTGTCTGATAAACGCTCATGCATTTGTGTGCAAGATTCTATTTTTAACCATTTAATTAGTATGTTAATATTTTAGCATTGTGTCCGTAATTCACATCCGTGTCCTTGCTTTTGCTCTCTGCAGTAATCGGGAGAATCTGCTGCTTCGTTAAGTGCTGTTACCATCCTCAGGTTGATTATTTTCCCATAACAGCACAACCTGAAGTGTTTTATCTCTCGTCTAAAACAGCAGTTTGCTAACAAACCTATTTTTTTTTGGTTATTAAAGAATCATATCCATTTATAGTTGCATTTAATGTTGTGGAACATCCATGAAACAAGTTAGTTGGCATAAAGCACTGACACGCTAAATAAACATTTCCTTACAGACAGTTTCACCATGTAATTAACAGTTATTCCACAAAATCGAGTCGTACATGAGCTGACAGCCGACGAGGTGCGTAGCACCGAGTTGTCTATAATCCATGTACGACGAGATTGAGTGGAATAACTGTTTTATTCTATCCACGTTCACTGGGTTTTGAGAAACAGAGCATTTTTATTTTTTGCAAATTCGATAGATAAAATTTCTATACAAAACATCCGACAAAATCATTTCCGCTTCGAGCATGAACAAAACGGCAAAATGACAGGAGCAATTTGCGAAAAATGCGATAATAATAATAACAATAATTCTTGAAAAATAAAGAAATGTTCTTACCATCTCATAGTAAGATGATAGACGTTTTCAACAACAAATGTCTTCGAAGAATAATGAAAGTACGTTGGGAAGAACATATATCCACAGAGGAACTCCTGAAGCAAGCAAACTGTAGGCCACTAAGCAACGAAGTAAAGAGGAGGAGGTGGAAGATGATTGGACACATCTTACGGCAAGACAGAAACAATCTCATGAATGTGGCTATGACCTGGGCACCAGAAGGAAAAAGGAAGAGAGGAAGGCCAAAAACAACATGGCGCCGGACAGTTGAGAAAGAAAGAGCTGAGGCTGGATGGAGATCATGGGATGAGGCGAGGGAGACTGCTGCGGACAAGAAGAAATGGAGAGAAACTGCTGAAGCCTTATGTGCCACCTAGGGCGCGAAGAAGACAGTGAATCAGTGAATCTTACCATCTCATCTCATTATCTCTAGCCGCTTTATCCTGTTCTACAGGGTCGCAGGCAAGCTGGATCCTATCCCAGCTGACTACGGGCGAAAGGCGGGGTACACCCTGGACAAGTCGCCAGGTCATCACAGGGCTGACACATAGGTGGGGTTTACATTAGACCGTATCAGCGGATCATCAGATTAACGTTTTTAAAAACGATTAGCGTGCACACAGCAACGCCAATACACGGCTCCGCTCGGCTCCGCAGGCATCCTGCGCTCCAAATCACTCCACCCTGAACAGCGAGTGCCCTCTGGAGGGTGCGCACTCCGGCCCTGCACAGCTCACAGAGCGCGCGAGTGAAGCACACGAGCAGTGATTCGGGACTGAGCCGCTGTGTGTGTGATCTCAGTGCATATCGGGCATGCGCGTCACTTACCACTTGCAAGTGGAAAGATGGCAAGCCTAAAGACAATCATAACTACACAATGGGCAGTATTTGCATCAGTATTTGCAGTATTTTCATACTTTTATACTCTTTAATGAAAGGTGATACAAGGCGGAAGTCCGCGCCGTTTTTCAGCAGTCGCGTCACATGACCAACGCCAGCGAATCAGGAAGGTGGATGTCACAGTGACGTTGTCCAATGATGACGTCAGCTAGAGCTCAGCACAGCGTATCCGCGTATTCTCAATGTTTACACAGCACCGGAGCTGACACGATCTGGATTGAATACGTGGGCCCTGGCGGATTCCCATTTCCCGGCGTTTTAATGTGAACGGACAGTGCATCTGCGAAGAAAACGAGACAGATACGGTCTAATGTAAACTTGGCCATAGACACAGACAACCATTCACACTCACATTCACACCTACGGTCAATTTAGAGTTACCAGTTAACCTAACCTGCATGTCTTTGGACTGTGGAGGAAACCGGAGCACCCGGAGGAAACCCACGCGGACACAGGGAGAACATGCAAACTCCACACAGAAAAACCCGGACCTTCTTGCTGTGAGGCGACAGCGCTAACCACTACACCACCGTGCCGCCCCGTTCTTACCATCAAATACTTTTATTCCATGTTTTGTTGCGCTTTTTTGTACTTTTGTTTTCGAGTAGAGTTTTCATTCCGTCCTCGGTTCATTCAGCAACACACTCCGCCATTTTGTTTTTCTCTACTCATGGTATATGAGTCTAGTCGTAGAGTAGCCAATCAGAGTACGCGATTGCTCATATCCAGTGAATGTGGACAGAATAAAACCTGTTTGACAATAAATAGGAACTTTTCATCAAACACTAGCATTAAATCCACTCGCAGCACGCTTCATACCGTATCGCATCTTGATTTTATCCGTGCGCAGCGTCTCTACAGGCGTAGTGTTAGATGATATCAAGGTCTGTTGTTTTAAATGTCTGCTCTATGGGCATAGTGTGTGCGTGTTCAGTACTGTCTGTCCACATTATGGAAAAGATCCCTCAATAAAGTAAACAGCTCAAAGACTACTTCACAGTAGAACAGTGGCTAAATTAAACTGCCATTCCTCTCGTCTCTCTTAATGAATCTCACTTACAGAGCAGATTGAATGTAGGACAAAGTTGCTAGCGTTTATTGTATTCAGCAGAAACCTTTTTTTTTTTTTTTTGATAACCCTGCTTTGCATTCTGGGAAGCAGATTTGTATTGATTTATTTGGACTCATCTTGAATGGATTTAGGACTCTCATTTCAGCATGTCTCACTCTCCCTCTATCTCAAACTGTAGTCTCTTAGCAGCTTTGCACTATTTTCCTCGGAGTCATTTAAAAAAGGAGAGATAAAGAGAGAAAAGGAGAGAGACTGAAATACTCTGATGCTAGGTCAAAATTGCCATTAGGGCTTTTGGAAACCAAAGCAGGCTCATTTTTAGGATGTCTCAGTCATATGATTTCAGAGCCTAATCTAGGGCGCGTAATACGCGATAATACGTGTTTTTTATCTGTCTGTCGCACATCCACTTTTTGGGCACGAGAGTGATATCGCGTATCTATTCATTTTGTCGCACATTTATAAGTAGAGAGCGTGTAGTCGCGTTTTACTGAATCTTGTGCGTATCAATTTGTCAACACCAGCTAGCAAGCACTGCGGTAAATATAGCGTTGTTTACACACCAATCGGAAAATATCGGAAAGGACCGAAGTATTCCGAATGGTTTATTTAAATTTATTTATTTAGTGTTATTTTTCAATGGTTTATTAAAAATACCCAAAAGCACATGGCATATCGTTCTGTCTCATCCAAACATAACAATAAGTACAAATATGATCTTAGAGTAATTATATGACAGTGTGAAGACATACTAAGTCATTTGATTCTGATTGATAATGGTTTTTGAAGTTTGAATTTGATATTATTTTCCTAATGCCAATATACAATTAGTTTGATAATGTTTGGTATTATGTAAGTTTTATTTAAAAACATTATGAAATATATTTAATCTGTTCTTGTGTAATTGTAGGTACTGTAAGATTGTAAATGATAGAGATTATAGACTTTTTAGGAAGTCTGAATTTTGAGATTATCTCCAGTCATTTATGTCAAAATCTAGTTTAAACATAGGTAGACTGTTTAATGTTTTTCACTTTCATGAAAGGTGGTCTGAACAAAACCAATATGATAGCATTTTTAAATATTTGATAGTGATTTTATTTTATTCAGAAAGTGAGATTTTTCGTCTTATTATTAATTGTGGCAAGACTACATGGATTTTAGACTTACTGTAACTATATCAAATGATGTAATATTAACCTAGTCATATTTTAAATGCAACATTATTGTAAGGTTTTATTCCTTTGTAAGGATAAATAATTGTAAGTATTTATTCTTGACCAAGAAGGCAGTAATTTATTTTGTGACAAAATTGTAAGGATTTATTCTTATATTGTTCTGTTCTGTTCTATTTTACTATTTCGGCTGGAAGGTATTGAATTCTGTGTAACTTGACCAAGTTACTGTGTGACCTTCTGTCTAAGCTAGACACATTGCTCGAGATGTAATACTGATATCTTTTGGAACATTCTATCAGAACATAAGGTTGTGCGTAAATGTTGATATCTGTTAGAACCAGGGCTTTGAACCAGAATTTTTTTCCTATTGGTTCGTTCCGAACAGAAACGGAATTTTAACGTTTCCGGTTTTGGGTTCCACCATTAAATAGACGTTCCCGAACCGGTTAGAACAAAAAAATTTCGTTCCCGGAACGGTTAATTACGTTCCCTGTCAGCTGTTTAACAAATGGCTATAAAATTATGTCTCTGTCTCATCCAGCTTAAGCCAAATGTAAGCTAATTCTATTACAACCTTCATTAAATAAGACAAGAAATAATTCAAAACAATTATTTCAAATGTTGGCGATTTGGATTCTCAGTATGTCTTCCCATCTACACGAACAGAAAAAGTGCCAAAAATGAAAGAGAATTTGTTTAGTGTGTTACCAAAGGCGAGTCAGGCCCTATGCATTGATAGGCTAACAGAGGTTAACGTCATTTAATGTTCGCGAGCCTCTCATTAACGCGGACAAATATATTGATATCGTGTTTGAAATTGACATTTTTGAATAACGATAGACTGCAATATTTACCTCTTATTTAAGATGTGGAGACGTGATAGTAGTCCACCCTCCCGCTCTCTCCATTCAGTCAGCGAACGTCACACAGGAAGTGAACCCCAGCGGGTCATAGAAACTTGCGCAGGAGAAGAATGACTTTTTTATTTGTAGGCTACGGAAACTTTGAGGAACGAAATAAAAACCGGTATTAACCGGTTACCATTATTTTTAATAAGCGTTTCTGTTCCGGAACATAAAAAATAATAAAGTTTCTGGTTTCGTTTCTGTTCCATGTGAAATAGAAAAAGTTCCCGGTTTTCGTTTTCGTTCCTTGAACCGGTTCAAAGCCCTGGTTAGAACATCTGCTAATATGAAATGTATACAGGATATATTTTCACTCACACACATATTAATGGAATTAAGATGTGTTTTGCTCAGTCCAAGGTTTACTGACCTACGTCATACCATCACACCATAGTCTGACATCCTACGACCCACACACACCCACAGCTGCATATCCAACGTGTATTTGGGATTAAAAGTTAGATTTAAAGCCATGATTTAAGTTAGTTTTATAGCTACACGTGATTTAGGATTGTTAGATTTAACCAGTCTCTTCAGTGTTGAATTTGAAATTGAAATGATTTAATGTTAGATTTAAAGCTGCATTAAGTGATTCATGTTAGTTTTATAGTTTTATAGATTTATATTAGCCTTATTGCTGCACAAGGTGTTAAGACTTTATGATTTTAATACTTTAGAGCTTTTTAAGATCCTTTATTATTTTAGACTATTACATATACTATAACAGTGATTTTAAACTATTCCTGTGTAACCTGACCTTCGTCCAGTGGAGAAGACACTTCTTTGTTAGACTAAACATAGTCTTTGTTTAAAATTGTCATGACTGATCCAAGGTTTCACTCACATACACGCGTATAAAACCCTTGTATACTCTCGTCTCAGGGGGGACTTGCGAATAAAGATTGCGAACTATAGGATTGTGGGGTTCCTTTCTTTTTTCTGCGACTCACCCCCAGACGTCTGGGTGACACGAGGGGACTGATCTCGAGATGGTGAGGGCCGAGATGGAAAAAAAACCTAACAATTATACTACTGGTGGTCAAATTGGTAAAAATAGGCTAGTCACATGATTTATAGTAAAACAGTAACCTAGTCATATAACAGAAAACTAGTCATATTTGTAAGGTTTTGCAGTATATAATTCTTCATCTAGTTTTTGATCTAAAATCTTTACATTTTTAAAGTTCAGATCTGATCATAATGTTTGTGCAATACTATAAACTGTGGATAAGTGTTTGCTGATATGGTTTTCATATCACTGTATTAAAGGATATGTATAGTGCCATAATTATGATATTCTATAGATTAACATCTGATATGAATGTTTGTTACATGTATTTAGTTTTATTAATAAAACTGTTCTGTTTATAGATGTACTCTTGAAAATATCTACCAATGTATTACTTATTTTTCTGTCCCCACTAACTGGAACAAATGAGGGATATTTTCACCCATGTTAATATTTTCTGTCCCCTGTTTCTACAACTAGTGAGGGATCTGTCAAATTCCTAGATTAGGCTCTGTGATTTAACGCATGTATGCTAGTGTCGAACCGGAGTTTTATTTCAGTTCAAAAACAGGGCTCATGATTTGGGTAATCATTGAACAACAGTAGGGCGGCACGGTGGTGTAGTGGTTAGCGCTGTCACCTCACAGCAAGAAGGTCCGGGTTCGAGCCCCATGGCCGGCGAGGGCCTTTCTGTGTGGAGTTTGCATGTTCTCCCCGTGTCCGCGTGGGTTTCCTCCGGGTGCTCCGGTTTCCCCCACAGTCCAAAGACATGCAGGTTAGGTTAACTGGTGACTCTAAATTGAGCGTAGGTGTGAATGTGAGTGTGAATGGTTGTCTGTTTCTATGTGTCAGCCCTGTGATGACCTGGCGACTTGTCCAGGGTGTACCCCGCCTTTCGCCCGTAGTCAGCTGGGATAGGCTCCAGCTTGCCTGCGACCCTGTAGAACAGGATAAAGCGGCTAGAGATGATGAGATGAATGAGATAATGAACAACAGTAGTGAAATATATTTATAGTTTCTTAAAGTTGAGGTGTTAAAGTATGTTTTAGGCAGAAAAAACAATATCGGCCAAAACCAAGTCGTCATCTTTGTCTGTTCGCCAGAATTCAGTCTCGGTGATATCCAACATGTTTTCCTACGGTACATCCCCACACATACCTTCACTGGCCACTTTAATGGGAACTTGTTCTTGATTCGAAGATCCCTGTTCTTGGCTGCAGGAGTGGAACGCAATGTGATCTTCTGTTTTCTGTTGCATGCTGAGATGCTTTTCTGCTCACCACGGTTGTAAAGAGTGATTATATGAGTTACTATATCCTTCCTGGAAAAAAAAAGCTCTAACCACGAATCTGTCCATTTTCCTCTGATCTCAAACATCAAGGTGTTTGTTTCCACCCACAGAACCGTCCCTCCATCCCTCAATGTTTTTTGTTTTTCCGTACCATTCTGTGTAAACTCTAGAGACTGTTGTGTGTGTGAGAACCCCAGGAGATCAGCAGTTTCTGAAATACTCAAACCAGTCCATCTGGCTCAAACCAGCACCCATACCACAGTGAAAGAAAGTCACACCTTAGAGATCACAATTTTTCCCATTCTGATGTTTGAACATTGTGAACATTATCCTAATAAAATGGCCGGTGAGTGTATACCGGTATAAATATTATGTTCATGCTCATTCCTGACACTTATCTCACCTCACACGTGCGATACTTGAAATACCATCGTGTAGCAGCTTATAAATGCAATGGCCTTGCAGCATACTTTAGTGAAAGAAAATGCTGCTGTTCAGAGTTCTTGTCAAAAAAAAAATTATGGTGCTTACAGTATCACTCGTGCAAAGTGTTATGACTTTGCAACATCTTGAAATGCGTACCGATTATTTTGTGAATGAATTTCTCCCAATGCACTGATGTCCCTTTGCTTACTCACTTTTGAAGCAAGTCTGAAGTTGTCTTTGACAGGTCTCATGAATTTATCTATCACAGAGCATCACTTGACTTGTGTGTAGGCCAAGCGATCATACATTTTAGAGGAAAACACTTGAGGGAGTCGTGTCAAAGTCTTTTTCGTCGAGTCTTGCCACTCGGCAGCCATCTCAGTAACGCACCCAGGCAGTTATTTTGGTCTAGCAAGACCAAGCGCTGATCTAAATGAATAGGGAGAGACTCATAACTGCATTTTCACTTGCCACTGGGGCATAAAAACTGCATGTTTCCAGCTTCGACAGATGATTGGCTTTTTGGGGAAATGGGCGGATTTTTGGCGCTATGGACTTTTGCCATAGATTTCTATACAGGCTTCTTAAAGCAGGATGTCTCCTCCCTTATAACATCTCTGGTAGTGTCCAGCCTTTTGAATGAATATCTTCGCAAAACCATTTCAATATTTCATCATACCAGTGAAACAGTAATTCTAAAAATGCCCAGATTCTTGACTTATTAAACAGACGTTCTTTTATCAGTATGCTGAAGACACCACACCATAAGTTATCAAGTGGTGTTCCCCAGGGCTTGATTCTCAGTCCACTGTTGTATTATTTCTGACCAAATAACTAGAAATCATCTTTTATCCATATGCTGATGACATCACATCAAACGTTATCATGTGGTGTCCCCCAAGGCTTGATTCTCGGTCCACTGTAGTTCTATTTTTGGTCTATTAAATAGATTTAAATGATCTGTTATCAATATGCCATTGGCACAACATTGAGCGTTATCATCTGGTGCTTTTCAAGGTTTGATTATGGGTCTGCTCTTGTTCTATTTATGACCTAATAAATAGATATGGTTTTTTTCTTTTAATCAATATGCTAATGACACCATATCGTATATCACGATGTCCTGTAGTATTCACAAAGGGTCTGTTCTTGATCCATTGTTGTTCTATTTTGACCTAATAAATCGATAGATGTTCTGATGCTTGATGCCTACAAATAATTAAACTCCTTATTAAGCTACATTGATGAAATCAAACAAGGCAAGAGAAAACATCATGCCATTGGGAACAAACTATACTGAATAATCAGGGTGGGCTAAGCTTATATGTACAGTACCTAACTTTGCAGATGCTGAATTTAGCTTTCTTAGGTATGAAACCTGGTTGTACCACTGGGGTTGTACAAGACAGTGCATACTTAGTACCGGTCCCAAGCCTGGATAGATTGGGGAGGGTTGCGTCAGGAAGGGCATCCGGTGTAAAACCTATGCCAAATCAAATATGGGGAACAGATCCGCTCTGGCGACCCCTAACGGGAGCAGCCGAAAAAAGAACAACAACAACAACAACAGAGATATGAAACCTGGTACACCGACACACACAATGTGTTCCAGTTGGAAGGAAGTGTCCTAGGTAGAAAGCATATTTGGGTAGCTCCTGATTAAAGGTACGGCCTACTGATCAGACTTGAAGGCAGTATCACATGTATCCTTCTGCAGGCGGAGTCTGCTTTTACATTAACAAAGGTTGGTGTACTGATGTCACCGTTCTAAACAAATCGTGCAGTCCTCATCTGGAGTCATTATTCATAAACTGCAAACCGTTTTATGCTCCGCGAGAGTTTTCCTCGTTTATCCTGGTTGGAGTTTACATCCCTCCTCAGGCTTGTGTTACTGAGGCGTTACAACACCTGGCTGACCAGATAAACAACGTGGAGAAAAACCACCTGGACTCTTTGCTCATTGTTTTGTGGGACTTTAACAGAGCAAACCTTAGCCACGAACTGCCAAAATATAAACAGCACATTAAGGCTACATCCACACGGCAACGAGATGTTATTTAAAAATATATCGCGTCCAAATGGGCAACGATCAGTAAAATATCAGGTTCCTATGGCAACGCAACGCTTGCTGAAAACGATGCAATACACATGCCACACCTCTAGGGGCGCTGTAAGACGGTCCCTTCGGAGACACCAGAACAATAGAAGAAGTAAGGACGCATGCGCATAAACTATTATGCGCGAGACTTCATATTAGCCACAAAGTCAGGAAAATCTGTTTGTAAAATTACATTATAATGACCAAATACAATGAAAAGTATTTTTCCAGTCTCACCTGTGAAAGGTAATCCCATGTGATCTCGTTTGGACGGCAAACCTGTTGGTACAGTTAAACGCAGCTAATCTTTATTCTCCGCTTTGACCTATCCAATATGGCGGCGAGGATGACGTATGATTCTACGCGGAAGGCGGCGTCTTTAATGGTCCGGAATAAATTGAATGCTACACGTTGATGGATTAATTTGCTCTTCTACGCCCTTTTTGAGGAATGTATTGTAGGACTTAAACCAACATCTGAAGAGGTGAGATCGCTCCTTTTTTTTCCCTATTTTTGCTGGCGGGATTGACTCTGCCCTAAGGGCAGAGTCTCTCTCTCTCTCTCTCTCTCTCTCTCTCTCACTTTGCACCATTACACAATAAATATTCACAGTGAAAATATTTTGTAAGCGCGTTTCATGAACCAAGTTATAGGATTTGTTGACAACTCGCATTGAGTTCGTTACACTTCTACCCGGCGTGAAGCACTCACAGTCATGTGGTTGTGACGTCATCGTAAACAAATCCGTTCTACTCATCCAGACGACTTCGCAACGGCAATGTTGCCAGATCTTTCCACTCTGGAACCCGTTCTCAAAAAGATTGCGTTTTGGGCACCCAAAACGCCGGTGCCGTGTGGACGCCAGGCCTAAACGATAAGCAATTGTATCGGAGTCACCTGAATCCGTTGCCGTGTGGACAGGGCCTAAGTGTCCCACCAGGGACACAAACACTCTGGACCATTGTTACACTGTTTTAAAGGACTCATACCACTCTGTCCCCCGTGCAGCCTTGGGACTATCTGATCACTGTATGGTTCATCTTATCCCATCCTACAGGCAGAAGCTGAAAGCTGCTAAGCCTGTAGTTAAGACGGTGAGGAGATGGTCCGATGAGGCCAAAGTGGAACTACAAGCCTGCTTTGACTGCACTGATTGGAGTGTTTTTGAGGCTGCAGCTTCAGACCTGCATGAACTGACTGATACTGTGATGTCTTGCATCAGTTTTTGTGAGGATATGTGTGTGCTCACCAAGACCTTCTGCACATACAACAACAATAAACCCTGGTTCATTGCAAAACTCAGGCAACTTCGTCAGAAGGCAAGGCAAGGCAAGGCAAGGCAAGTTTATTTATATAGCGCGTTTCATACACCGTGGCAGTTCAATGTGCTTTACAGAAGTAAAGGCAAAACAGTACACAATAGAAAATAAAATTACATAAAATAAAGGGGGAAGAAGAGAGAAAAATAAAAATAATATAAGAATTAAACAATAGTAGAAATAATAAAATGAAGTAAAAGTTCAGTAAATAACAGCAGAATAAAATAGAATAAAAGTTAAGTAAAGTTTAAAATGTAAAGATGATGATATTTATCAGTTAGCAGAAAGCATCTGAGAACAGCTTGGTCTTTAGTCTAGATTTGAAGCTGCCAACAGCAGGAGCATTTTTAATGTCCTCTGGCAGTTGGTTCCATAGCTGTACTGCAGAGGAGCTAAAAGCTGCTTCACCACACTTTGTTTTAACAACAGGTTTTACCAGTAAATTTTGCTGCTGCGATCTGGTAGATCTGATTGGGTTAGGCCGCTGCAACATATCAGAGAGGTAATTGGGCCCTGTACCATTTAGAGATTTGTACACCAGCAGCAATGCTTTAACCCTTTGGTGACTGACCCCTTGAAAATGGTTCCTCCAGGAACGATGACGTTTCAGTTGTCAAGACAACGGAAAAACTAAAATACAAGAGTATTTTGTTTTGTGGGCGGCACGGTGGTGTAGTGGTTAGCGCTGTCGCCTCACAGCAAGAAGGTCCTGGGTTTGAGCCCTGGGGCCGGCGAGGGCCTTTCTGTATGGAGTTTGCATGTTCTCCCCGTGTCCGCGTGGGTTTCCTCCGGGTGCTCCGGTTTCCCCCACAGTCCAAAGACATGCAGGTTAGGTTAACTGGCGACTCTAAATTGACCGTAGGTGTGAATGTGAATGGTTGTCTGTGTCTATGTGTCAGCCCTGTGATGACCTGGCGACTTGTCCAGGGTGTACCCCGCCTTTCGCCCGTAGTCAGCTGGGATAGGCTCCAGCTTGCCTGCGACCCTGTAGAAGGATAAAGCGGCTAGAGATAATGAGATGAGATTTTGTTTTGTGCACAAGAGCATTGTGACGTATCTTTCTGTTTTTGTATTTTAGTTTTTCCGTTGTCTTGACAACTGAAATGTCATCGTTCCTGGAGGAACCATTTTCAAGGGGTCAGTCACCAAAGGGTTAAAGTCAATTCTGTAGCTTACTGGAAGCCAGTGAAGGGACCTTAGAATTGGAGTAATGTGCTCTGTTCTTTTTGTTCGTGTGAGAACCCTAGCCGCTGCATTTTGAATCACCTGAAGTCGTTTGGTGGTCTTTTTTGGCAGGCCTGTGAAAAGGCCATTGCAGTAGTCAACCCTACTAGAGATGAAGGCATGTGGCAGATTCTACCATAACAGAGGCCAGTTAAGTCCCATCTCCTTAAATTCCTGAATTGATTATTTTGATCATTCTATTAAGTTTTTCTAGTAGCATTTGGGGTCTTGGACATTCACAGTAAATTTTAGGACAGTAGTCCTGGTAACTAATTAATAAAAGCCTGACATGACAGACATGCTAAATGACAATAGAAACACATCGGTTTCTATCATCAAAATCTGACAGACAAACTAACGTCTACCATCATATTCTGACAGACACTCTAGATGACAATAGCAACAAAACTGTTTCTTACATTATTAATCTGACAAATTTAGTAATAATATTAAATACCTCATCACTAGAACCAAATAATAAAATAAAATATTGAAATAAAAAAGATAAAATTTATTTTCAAAATTGAAATATCACAATAATTGTCAGAACAGTGACGATAGACACGACTGTGTCACTTTCGTGGGGAAATAACACATTGAAATGGCCTGTCGGCTGAAAGGGTCGCAAGTGGCTCTGATTTATCTCAACTTGCGATAGTTTTCCTCCAGAAAAATTTAAATATGGATGCACAAATATATTCTCAATGTTTCTATCATCAAAAATTTCTATGGTCAGGATAGCTGACTGAAAATCTTACCTTGATTTATTTGATGAACTCTAGCTGTCAGAACTCCAAGTCTTGCCCGGAAGTAAATGTCTGCTGTCACACAAATCACGCGCAGTAGAATTTCCTCTTTGCGCCAGTCAACATGTGCGTGGTGAGGGCTTGAATTTTGCTATCGTCAGGTGCATTTGACTGACAGACTGACAATAGCATTTTTAAAAAATAACTGTGGGCTTCTCTCGTGAACGAAATAGTTTTTTCGCTGTTAATCTATTTCAACTCTATCTGTTGACACCCAAAAATGATAAAGCCTGCTTCCACACGATAACTACCAAAGATCCATAATGGCTGAGTCTATCGTCAGGTCATCTGACAGAAATTCACTGACGATAGCAACAGGGATAATGAAAGTGATTTTTAAAATGGGAGTTATGTCTGTCAGATATGTCAAAGAAATAGAACTTTATTCTTTAAAAATCTTTTATTGATATACTCAGTGTATTTTTAAATGACGTGCTGTTTTAGAAGACCAAATACCATATTTTCAATCTTGAAAATATTACCTCACTGAAAAAAGGACAAGAAAAATTTCTTATTTTGTGGGCAAGTGGTTAATGGATCCAGTTACGGTAGAATCTGCCATGTATAAGTTTTTCCAGATCATTTTTTGACACAAGTCCTCTTAGTTTGGAAATGTTTTTTAGGTGATAAAATGCCAATTTAGTGATTGCTTTCATGTGACTGTCAAAGTTTAGCTCGCTGTCAATGAAAACACCAAGATTTTTAACCATATCTTTTGTTTTAATCCCCTTTGTGTCAAGAATAGTGGTAATCCTGAGTCTTTCATCTTTTTTCCCAAATAGAATTATTTCTGTTTTATCTGTGTTCAGCTGAAGAAAATTTTGTGACATCCAGTTGTTGATCTGGTCGATACACTGGTAGAGACATTCAAGGGGGGCATAATCATTAGGTGATGGAGCAAAATAAATTTGGGTGCCATCTGCATAGCACTGATACAAAATTGAGTTGTTCTTGATAATTTGTCCAAGTGGGAGCATATAAAGGTTGAATAGTAATGGTCCAAGGATCGACCCCTGGAGGACACCACAGGTCAAGGACGTTGATGTTGAGGTACAATTTCCCATGGTAACAAAGAAGCTTCTATCTTTTTAAGTATGATTTTAACCAATTGATAACTTTACCAGTCAACCCAACCCAGTGTTCAAGTCGATATAGCAGTATGTTGTGATCAACAGTATCAAAAGCTGCACTGAGGTCCAGTAACACCAGGACCGATGTTTTGCCTGCATCAGTATTAAGACGTATGTCATTTATAACTTTAATCAGCGCTGTTTCAGTGCTGTGATCGGCACGAAATCCTGACTGAAAGTTATCAAAACAGCTGTTTGATATCAAGAAGGCAGTTAATTGATTGAAGACGATTTTTTCAAGGATTTTCCCGATGAATGGTAGATTTGATATTGGCCTGTAGTTGTTCAATACTGAAACATCCAGATTATTCTTTTTAAGTAGGGGCTTTACAACGGCTTTTTTCAGGGACACAGGAAAAATGCCAGTCTCTAGGGATGTATTTATGATCTGAAGCACATCTGTAATTATGAGGTGAAGAACAGACTTAAAAAAGTTGGTGGGCAGAATGTCCAATTCAGATGTTGAGGAACTGAGATTTTGTACAGTTTTTTCAAGAGTCTCGTAATCAATCAAACCAAATTCTGACATTGTGTTGAAATTGTCTGTCTGTGTCACTGGTGATTGCAGCTTTTCAGTTATTTGCAACTGAGATATATTATGAGCAATATTCTGCTGTATTTTATCAATTTTACCTTTGAAGAAGGATGCAAACTCATTGCATTTATTAACTGAGAGAAGTTCAGGTGCTAATTGTGGTGGGGGATTAGTTAGCTTCTCTACTGTTGAAAATAGCACACGGGCATTGTTCATATTCCTGTTGATGATGTTGGAGAAGAAAGACTGGTAAAGCAAGACAATTTCATAATTATACTTATAAAGCATCTCTTTATGGATTTGATAATGGTTGTGAAGTTTAGATTTGTGCCATTTTCTTTCAGTCTTTCTACATTCTCTCTTTAGCAATTTAACAGCCGGGTACTGCTTCCATGGTGCTTTCTGCTTGTCATTGACTCTTTTGATTTTGAATGGAGCAATATCATCCATAATTTGGGTCATATTTAAATTAAAAATTTCCAGTAAGTCGTCTACAGAGTCTGACATTTTAGTTGAGATCCGTGAGAGAGCTTGCTCAAAGAGAACACGTGTTGTCGTTTATGACTCTCCTACCCATAGTCATTGAGCTGTTCTGAATGTGAGGGGACATAGAAACATCAGAGAAAACACAGAAATGATCGGATAAGGCCAGGTCAACAACAGTAGTAGAAACAGTAAGACCCTTTGCGATAACGAGGTCAAGGGTATGACCACGAGAGTGGGTCGGCCCCTCTACATGTTGTACTAGGTTGAAGTTGTCAATAAGTGCAAGTAGTTCTCTGGCATAAGTGTTTTCAGGATTATTTACATGCAAGTTAAAATCCCCGGATATAATAAGACAGTCAAACTCTAAGCAAATGACTGACAACAGTTCACCAAACTCTTCCAGAAAAACTTTGGCTGAATGTCTCGGAGGCCTGTAAATAGTTAATAACAATATGTTAGGAGAGCATGTAACAAGTGCACATAAGTGTTCAAAGGATGTAAAATCACCAAGTGAGGACTGTTTACATTGAAAAGAGGCTTTGAATATATTTGCGATCCCTCCACCTTTCCCATGTCGGGTAGCACTCATGAAATTAAAATTTGGGAGAGTTGCTTCAATAAGGGTGGTAGCACTCTTTGCTTGATCCAGCCATGTTTCAGTTAGAAGCAAAAAATCAAGATTGTGTTTGCAAATAAGATCATTATTTAAAAACGCCTTGTTTGAAAGTGATCTAACGTTCAGAAGAGCTAGCTTTACAGAAAGTCTAGAAGTAATATCCGCTTGGGCACTCTGATGTTGTTTTGAAACAGGAAGGAGACTAGACTGGTTTACCCCCTGGGTTAAATATGCTCTATGTTTTCTATTTCTTATCAACACAGGAATAGAGAATGGCATAGGCATACTGGGTCCCAGCTTGTTTTCAAAACTACACCCAATGCAGGGACCCACAGCACATCATACAAGACTCTCTGTATGTTCCATGAGGTTGGGAGGGGGAAGGATTGGAGATGTCATGTATTTTTTAGATGGTGAAAAAGATTGGTAGCCACCTGAAAGTCCTGGGCGAACACAGTTCAGTCTGTTGGTTGATTTTCGATGAACTGGGTACACTGCTTGTGGCGAATGATTTGGGCTGGAAAAAGAGAGTGCAGCCATTGGCAGCAGTCTCTGCATACTTTTAGGGAAATCCATGCAAGGGGGAGACGGAGATGGTACAATAAAGTCAGAAGAGCGAGACTGAGATTGGGACTTTGGTGAGGTCTTTGTGAGTCAGTGCGTTTACATGCACATAGAGAAAATCGAATTTCTGCCGTAGTTCGACTGAAATCGAAGTTCTAAATGCCATGGAAACACCTTAGCTCGGCTGAAATCGAACCGAACTGGATTTCTCGTAATCGAGCTACGCGACCTAGATTATGCGATTGTAGCCGAGCTACTTAGTGCATGTAAACCCTATCGAGCTACGTAGTCGAGCTACTTACTTCAGCACTGCCCCTTCCGGAAGTGACGAGTGACAAGACCACAAGCGGGAAACACAACAGCCTCGGTCGGCATGACAACAGTAGTAGTAGCGAGCAGCAGAAGAGGTCAGGAGGAACAAGGAGAACGAACGAACACGGAACTGATAACTTTGTTTATACTCTTGAATAGCTCTTCTTCATGACGACAACCGGAAGTGTACCAACACGATGGGGTGTGTAGCGCCACCTGTGGCTCGGGTGCACAATGTACCTCACACAATAGCTCGATTTCCTTGTGTGCATGTAGGATTGGATTTCTCTGGCACCCCTGCTGGGACCCTTAGCTCGATTACCGACAGTAGCTTGATTTGGATGTGCATGTAAACGCACTGAGTGTCTCCATGACTGTCTCTGTGGTGACTGTCTCCCTGACAGTCTCTGTGATACTTGCATGGGGTCGAGATATGGATGATGCAGCCTTGGCATGATTGTCTTTGGTCAGGTCCTCAATCTGAATGGGCGATGCAGATATCTGTGACTGCCCATTGTTAACAACATGCTTACATTCTCCATGTGATTGTTGATGTCCTTGGCAGTCTACCAAGGACATCAACAAAGAAGAGGCCTACAAAAGTGGAGACAGAGTTCTGTATAATCAGACCAGAAACACACTGACAATGGAGGTGAAAGCAGCTAAGAGGAGCTATGCTGATCAGATATTCAAAACAGCCTTTCAGCAAACGATCCGACGTCAGTGTGGAGAAGCCTGCAGAACATTACTGACTATAGGAGACCATCCCCCAACACTGCAGTGAACCATCAACTGGCAGACGAGCTGAATGTGTTTTACTGCAGATTCGACACATTCACACCTCTCCCCCCTTCAGTCATTAAAGACCCATTTATACCCCCTGCCATTCTGCCACCCCTGCCTCTGACCCCCCATCAGCACTCAAGATCTGTGAAGAGGATGTCTGTCAGCTTTTCTGCAGACAGAAGATCAGGAAGGCACCTGGCCCAGATGGTGTGTCACCCTCTTGTCTGAAGGTCTGTGCTGACCAGCTGGCTCCCATCTTCACCCAGATCTTTAATAGATCCCTGGAGCTGTGTGAAGTCCCCTCATGCTTCAAACGCTCCACAATAATCCCGGTTCCTAAGGCCCTGTCCACACGGCAATGGATTCAGGTGAATCCGGTACAATTGTTTATCGTTTCGGCCTGGCGTCCACACGGCACCGGCGTTTTGGGTGCCCCAAAACGCGATCTTTTGAGAACGGGTTCCAGAGTGGAAAGATCTGGCAACGTTGCCATTGCGAAGTCGTCTGGATGAGTAGAACGGATTTGTTTACGATGACGTCACAACCACATGACTGTGAGTGCTTCACACCGGGTAGAAGTGTAACGAACTCGATACGAGTTGTCAACAAATCCTATAACTTGGTTCATGAAACGCGCTTACAAAATATTTTCACTGTGAATATTTATTGTGTAATGGTGCAAAGTGAGAGAGAGAGAGAATAGCCCTTAGGCAGAGTCAATCCCGCCAGCAAAAATAGGGAAAAAAAGGAGCGATTTCACCTCTTCAGATGTTGGTTTAAGTCCTACAATACATTCCTCAAAAAGGGCATAGAAGAACAAATTAATTCATCAACGTGTAGCATTCAATTTTTTCCAGACCATTAAAGACGCCGCCTTCCGCGTAGAATCATACGTCATCCTCGCCACCATATTGGATGGGTCAAAGCGGAGAATAAAGATGCCTCATTCATGTGCTGCGTTTAACTGTACCAACAGGTTTACCGTCCAAACGAGATCACATGGGATTACCTTTCACAGGTGAGACTGGAAAAATACTTTTCATTGTATTTGGTCATTATAATGTAATTTTACAAACAGATTTTTCTGACTTTGTGGCTAATATGAAGTCTCGCGCATAATAGTTTATGCGCATGCGTCCTTACTTCTTCTATTGTTCTGGTGTCTCCGAAGGGACCGTCTTACAGCGCCCCTAGAGGTGTGGCATGTGTATTGCATCGTTTTCAGCAAGGGTTGCGTTGCCATATGGACCTGATATTTTACTGATCGTTGCCCATTTGGACGCGATATTTTTTTAAATAACATCTCGTTGCCGTTGTCGTGTGGATGTAGCCTAAGAAAACCAATATCACAGGACTGAATGACTACAGGCCTGTTGCCCTCACATCTGTAGTCATGAAGCCCTTCGAGAGACTGGTGTTGTCATACCTGAAGGACATCACAGACCCCTTGCTGGACCTCCTGCAGTTTGCCTACCGGGCAAACAGGTCAGTGGATGATGCAATAAATATGGGTCTACACTACATCCTGCAACACCTTGACACTGCAGGGGCGTATGCCAGGATCCTGTTTGTGGACTTCAGTTCGGCATTCAACACTGTTGTTCCAGACATCCTCCACACCAAGCTCACCCAGCTCACTGTGCCCTCCTCCACCTGTCAGTGGATTACAAACTTCCTGACTGACAGGAAGCAGCAAGTGAGGATGGGGAGCATCATATCCAGCACTTGGACTATCAGCACTGGCGCCCCCCAAGGGTGTGTGCTCTCCCCACTGCTCTTCTCCCTTTATACCAACGACTGCACCTCAAGAGACCCGTCTGTTAAACTCCTGAAATTTGCGGACGATACAACGGTCATCGGCCTCATCCGAGATGGTGACGAGTCTGCATACAGATGGGAGGTTGAACGGCTGGTCTGTTGGTGCGGTCAGAACAATCTGGAGCTGAACACGCTCAAAACTGTGGAGATAACAGTGGACTTTAGGAGGAGCCCCCCACTCTGCTGCCCATCACCAACAACACTGTGACTGCTGTTGAAAGCTTCAGGTTTCTGGGTTCCACAATCTCTCGGGACTTGAAGTGGGAGACCAACACAGTCACCATCATCAAAAAGGCTCAGCAGAGGTTGTACTTTCTGCGCCAGCTCAGGAAGCTCAACCTGCCTAAGGAGCTGCTGACACAGTTCTACTCTGCCATCATTCAGTCTGTTCTTTGCTCTTCCATCACTGTTTGGTTTGGATCGGTCACCAAACAGGAGAAGAATAGACTGCAACGGACAATAAGATCTGCAGAAAAAATTATTGGTGTCAACCTGCCCTCCATCCAAGACCTGTACCTGTCCAGAGTCAGGAAACGGGCAGGTAACATCTCTGCGGACCTATCACACCCTGGTCACAAACTGTTTAAACTTCTCCCCTCAGGGAGGCGATATAGATCACTGTATGCAAAAACAACCAGACACAAGAATATTTTTTTCCCTCAGGCTGTCTCTGTGATGAACAGCTAAAGTCCGGATTCAGATATCAGTAATATCACTTGCAAAATATCTGCACACTCATACTGTCATTCTGTGCTCACTGTTACTTATATTATATTTATACTTATTTATATTTACTATTTCATCTTTGCACTATGCACCATATTGCACCAAAAGGGAAAATCCTTTCTGTGATGAACAGCTAAAATCCAGATTCATATATCAGTAATATCACTTGTAAAATACCTGCACACTCATACCATCATTCTGTGCACACTGTATACTTTATATTTATTTATCTATTTCATACTTGACTTACCTGGATTAGTTTGCACTATGCACCTACAGTATTGCACCATTTTTTTGTTTGTTTGTTTTGTGTTTACGCTTTTTATCTGTTTTTGTACTGTGAGAGCTAAGTGAAACCGGAGTCAAATTCCTCGTGTGTGTCCACATACCTGGCAATAAAAGTGTTTTCTGATTTTCTGTTTCTGATCCTTCTCGGACAAGTTTGGAGTTTGGAAAGTTTTGACAAACATTCTCCTTCCTCAGTTATCAAAGGTGTGTCAGTGCCAGGAAAATAGCTACCACTACTTTCCATTATAAAGTCCTTTGGCAGAAGCTGGTCAGAGGAAGGATACGGACCTTGCTCAAGGATCCAACAGTGGCAGCTTGGTAGAACCAGGATTCAAACTCTGAACCTTCCAATGAAAGCTTTATCCACTGAATCGCCAGTGTCCAATTTGGGCTCCATCCTGAGATGCAGCCTGGGGAGCATTTGGGGGGTAGGTGCCTTCCTGCTGGTCCAGGGAATCAAATTGGTGACCTTTAGATCCCAAAGCTGCTTCTCTTCCCCATGGCCTAAAGAACCATGCAGCGTGGTAACGGCGTCTTGAATGTGACACCTCCCAAGATTCCTTTCTAGTTAAAATACTGTCTGGAGGGTCAGCTCATCAGAGAGGCATACTGAAAGATTTAATTTGACAGCAAGATTTCAGTTCTAGGTTACTTTACTTGGCATGTGGCTTTTCTTGAACACATGTGGGCAGCTGGTCAGATTGGAGGCGGCAGTCTTTTACTTTCTCCTGACACATTCTCACATACGGTACACAAATACACACTGTCTGCTTGACCGAGTTCATTTAGAAATTTTGCACTTGCACGTTAAAGCTGTAATTTAAATGAAATTATGTGCAAAAATAAAAGTACAGAACCCTCTCATCAACGTGGGTTGATGAGAAGGAACATAGAAATGTTGATTTTAGTGAGATGGGAGACTGAAGATAGTGCTTTGCTGTGTGTAGGTGTATGTGGAAGAAGAACTGTCGGCTAATGGCTACTAGTTCTTCTTTCAAGAAAGCTCTGAGCCGTTAGACGTGTGGGTGGTGGTGATGGTGGGTTAAAGATGTTGTGGAGATGTTAAGAAGCAGAGTAGCTTGTTGTGAATTATGGAGGTTTCTGACGAAGTGGCATGACATTGTGCTTTGTAATCTTGATATTTGCGTAAAAAGATTACATCAGGAGTCTATGACTGAACTGCACAGAAATGGATGGATGTTCAGAAAAGGAAACTCATCCAGCTTTTGTAAATGTTCAAGCTTTTTTTTTTTCTTCTCAACAGACTGACAATAAAATTGTGTATGTTTCTGACGCTGGAGGGTTTTTTTCAATGTTTGAACTCTGAGAGCGAGTAAATGGAGTGTTTTTTATAAGTGCTCTGTCAATAAAGCCAACTGACGTCTTTCGGAGACAGATGGATAGAGGGGAGAGAGAAGAAAATGAGAGAGGCAAGAGAGATTAAACAGATCGAGACCGAGATTGATAAATGGAGTAAGTATGTAAAGAGAAACACATCTGGAGGGAACAAGTGGCAAAAGATGGATAGAGAAATGAAGAGGTAGAGATGGAGCCAGGGACAGAGGTAGAGACGGATAATGACGTAGTGTCATGTCGTGAAGACTGAGAGATGCAAGTGCAGGATTGGGTTTTAATAAAGAGAGCCAGTGCATGCAAACCAACAGGGTTAGATCATTCTCTTTCTCAAAACCAGGAAGAAGCAATGAGCGGTAACGTTCTGTCACAAGCATGTGATGCATATCAACGTATCAAACCTTCACTCTAATCCAACGTTCTGCACCAACATAATTTAACCACGCCCACTTCTTCCACTTTACTATTTGAATGAAACTGATATGTAATAAATAATCTTTCTTTTCTTAATATGCAGAAATTTTCAGCTGTAAATTATTTAGGCTACAAAGACTACGCATTTTGAAAATACTTGTTACTATATGGCGTTACAATTCTCAAAGCCTGATTTGTGTTTTTTGCAGAAATGAGGAGAATGTAGGTTTATTTCATGAGCCGGTAAGTCTAATCATATGTTGCAAAAAGCACAAACTTTATCATTTTTGGCTCAGCCTTTGACTGAAGCCTATAGAGGCATTTGTCTGTATGTGTATGTTTAACCTTTGGACTAAGATCCACCTGGGGTGGCACGGTGGTGTAGTGGTTAGCACTGTCGCCTCACAGCAAGAAGGTCCGGGTTCGAGCCCCGTGGCCGGCGAGGGCCTTTCTGTGTGGAGTTTGCATGTTCTCCCCGTGTCCGCGTGGGTTTCCTCCGGGTGCTCCGGTTTCCCCCACAGTCCAAAGACATGCAGGTTAGGTTAACTGGTGACTCTAAATTGACCGTAGGTGTGAATGCGAGTGTGAATGGTTGTCTGTGCCTCAAAGGTGGCCAGGACTGTAGCCAAATGCCTCGTCATCTAATTAGTGACGCGCATGAATGGATGAACGAGATTCCCACTGTCCCTACCTACTATCTAGCGAAACCACAGCCAGGGGAACGGGCTTGGCAGAATCAGCGGGGAAAGAAGACCCTGTTGAGCTTGACTCTAGTCTGACACTGTGAAGAGACATGAGGGGTGTAGAATACGTGGGAGGCCCTGCTTCCGCCGGGTGCCGCCAGTGAAATACCACTACTCTTATCGTTTCCTCACTAACCCGGTGAGGCGGGGGGGCGAGCCCCTGAGCGGGCTCTCGCTTCTGGCTTCCAAGCCCTCCCCGGGTGCTCCCCGGCTAAACACCGGGGGGCACTCTCGTCTGGGGCGGTGACCCGCTCCGGGGACTGTGGCAGTTTGTAGGAGTGGGAGGAGCACAGAAGACGGCAGGCCAGAACTGAGTTTCGTAACTCTTATTTTGACACTTTTCAGTTGTCTCTTGCACACTCTTGTACACACACAGACACGTGCACACACATCAGGTGTCTGGTTGGGGAGAGAGCTCCTCCTCTGCTCTCGCTCTCTCCTTAAATAGGGCGTGGTCACTGGGGAAGACACACAAACACACGTTAATCAACATCAGGTGCAGTGATTCTGCCACTTACCTTCCCTGACTCCGCCCTCCGGTCACAGACCGACGCTTGACCATGCCCCCGCTGCCACACTCAGGTTGCAGTGTAATCCTCTGTGGCCGAGCGGTCTAGCACGCTATCCAGGAAAGGAACAGATTTTGCAAGGTTGATTCAAATGCTGGCATTGACATAAAAGGCTGATCTCAGACCTGCTTAGGTCTCTAGTTTATATTAAAGGTGCCAATTGGCCACCTAATCTAATTCATACTTCACACTCCAAACAAATAGGGGGCAGTATATCACCAGAAAGTTGGGGCATTCACCCCATCGTAAGAAACATGGGAATGCACATTGATGTCACATGTATACCCTCGGGGTAGCACAACATGCTCAAGGGCACTTCAGCCATTCCTGCTGGTCTAAGGAATTGAACCAGCAACCTTCTGGTCCCCAAAACTGCTTATCTAACCATTAGGCCATGGCTTCCTCCATCATCGCCTCTCATATTGGACTGAAGGCAGATTGGATGGTACAGTGACTCACTATTGCCTCTTGAGGTACAAAGTGGTATTACGAGAGGGACGGTCTGTCCTGTCTCAGGGCTAGCTGCTTAGCATGCTAACTCCAATAGCTATCTCTGCAACACAATATATAGACATGTTATTTCTTCATAATTATCTGTTGATAATTTTCGCTAAATTTTTTAATGTTTTAAACTAAAATTCTTACATATAGCACCTTTAAAGCCAGTAGAACTTGACCCCAAATTATAGGTGGTGCAGTGGTTTGCGCTGTCACCTCACAGCAAGAAGGTTCTGGGTTCAAACCTCATGACCAATGGGGGACTTTCCGTGTGGAGTTTGCATGTTCTCCCCATGTCTGTGTGGGTTTCCTCCGGGTGCTCTGGTTTCCCCCACCACCCAAAGACATGCAGTTTGGTTAACTGGCTACTCTAAATTGTCCATAGGTGTGAATGGTTGTTTGGGGTGGGATCTGCTTGTTGTCCACCCTATGTAGCTCTCCTGAGCTAGCAAAGAAATCTGCAGTACACAGTCAACTCTGACATATGAAATAAAATCACATATATCAGGCTTTCGTCTAAACCGGGGAACAGGGGCGCTGCGCCCTCTTACTCTCGGCGTGCGCCCCCTTACCGAAATGCCGATTGAACCCCAAGTCACACTTAGGCCATGCACTTATATGCTACTGCACAACATGCAATCTTTCTCAAAACGATCTTTTCTCCGTGAAAACATCCCAGCAACACCACGTGACAATGTGTCTGATCATCAAATACGTCATAATTACTCCAAAATATTCCAATCATAGTAGATACACCGCCAAACGGTGCAAAAACAATCCGAATTGGCGTTTTCCAGACTGAGGCGCCATGTTGTTTAGTTGTTTACTTGTTGCGGCTGCTCTCGCGAGATTTGACATGGGTTACATACAAGGTCAGCTGACTTGTAGAGCGAGATTTCTCGAGACTGAATGACCTTTCACCCACCGGCGCGGGAGCTTTTGACAGAAGTAGTTCGCGAGTTGTTTTTGTTGACACTTGGGCATTTAAAGATGGCATCCCGCGGCACGAAGCAGAAGAAAGCCAAAGACTGTCCGGGGCAGAAGAAGATTACTTCTTTCTTTTTCAATGTTGACAGACAATTTGTTACAATTTCGCTCTCAGATAGCCTCAGAATGTCCCATTGTAGCCTCAATTTTTCAAAGGCTTCGCACGGCGGATGGGGGGACGGACAACCGGCACCATCCCCCCCCCCGCTTCGCTCCCTCGCCATGGTGAGCGCCCTCATACTAAATTTTTCTAGAAAAAACCCTGTATATTAGTCAAACACTGTAGTGTTAGATGTGGGCTTGGTTAAATGATGTTGGTGTAGAATGCGACCTACAAAGCATTCCAGTAAAAGTTTGCTACGTTGATATCCAGAGTACGTTTGTGATGGAACGTTTATATTCATCGTATAGAAGGTGCCGTAGATGCGTTATATGCGAATGCTTGTTCCGTAAGTCTGGGTTGCATATTGAGAGCAGGTCCTGGATGCCCCATGGTCAGAGATGTGTGAGCCCATGTAATTAGGTTACCATGAATTGAGGGAACACAAGTGTGTACTGAGAGGGAACATTGTGATTTTGAACAGCTATTGCTTTGTATATTACCCTACAAATGGTAGCCACAGAACGTGATTCTGGCAGTGTGGTGTTGCAGGATTAGGTCTGGGGCTATTTAGGACAAGATGTTGGCTTGGGTATGATTGGATCCTGGATGATCATAAATGGAGGAAATGAAAACGAGGATAGAAAAATGCATCTAATTCTGGGGTCAAGTGACACAATGTTTTTGTCTTTCACGATGGTCAACATGTCAGATTGGGCAATCATAATCATACGGCAAGAATTTCTGGCACTATCTTGGTGGGGAGACTGACAACACTATAAGTTTGACCCTGACCAATCATCGGTCACGTCCTTGGGAAGTGTCATTGGAAAGGAGGGTCAAGAAATTGTCCATCGTGGCTACAGAAGGAACGGAAGAGTTTCAAGCTAGGCCAGAAAATGCAAAAAGTTCTGACGTTAGATTTTTCATCGAGGTGTCCTGAGGGGTCCCAGTCTTCTTGAATTATGACACACTACAAGGCCCGTTCGTCATTCCTGGCATTCATATTTGGGCCAAACGTTGGAAATTTGTCAGCCATGTTAAAATCGTGTCAAAATCAGCTGAATTGTATAGCCTGATCCCAGCACTGGGGCTGTCCAGTTTTCATGTACTCAGGGGTTTTAAGATTAGTACAGACTATAAACTCTGACCACTTACACCACCATTTTGCAATGATGTAAAAAATGTTTGACAGACAGTAATTCTCAGTTTTAGAGATCTCATAGGGCGGCACGGTGGTGTAGTGGTTAGTGCTGTCGCCTCACAGCAAGAAGGTCCGGGTTCGAGCCCCGTGGCCAGCGAGGGCCTTTCTGTGCGGAGTTTGCATGTTCTCCCCGTGTCCGCGTGGGTTTCCTCCGGGTGCTCCGGTTTCCCCCACAGTCCAAAGACATGCAGGTTAGGTTAACTGGTGACTCTAAATTGAGCGTAGGTGTGAATGTGAGTGTGAATGGTTGTCTGTGCCTCAAAGGTGGCCAGGACTGTAGCCAAATGCCTCGTCATCTAATTAGTGACGCGCATGAATGGATGAACGAGATCCCCACTGTCCCTACCTACTATCTAGCGAAACCACAGCCAAGGGAACAGGCTTGGCAGAATCAGCGGGGAAAGAAGACCCTGTTGAGCTTGACTCTAGTCTGGCACTGTGAAGAGACATGAGGGGTGTAGAATACGTGGGAGGCCCCGCTTCTGCCGGGCGCCTCCAGTGAAATACCACTACTCTTATCGTTTCCTCACTAACCCGGTGAGGCGGGGGGGCGAGCCCCTGAGCGGGCTCTCGCTTCTGGCTTCCAAGCCCTCCCCGGGTGCTCCCCGGCTAAACACCGGGGGGCACTCTCGTCTGGGGCGGTGACCCGCTCCGGGGACTGTGGCAGTTTGTAGGAGTGGGAGGAGCACAGAAGACGGCAGGCCAGAACTGAGTTTCGTAACTCTTGTTATTTTGACACTTTTCAGTTGTCTCTTGCACACTCTCGTACAGACGCGCACACATATCAGGTGTCTGGTTGGGGAGAGAGCTCCTCCTCTGCTCTCGCTCTCTCCTTAAATAGGGCGCGGTCACTGGGGAAGACACACAAACACACGTTAATCAACATCAGGTGCAGTGATTCTGCCACTTACGGTACCTTCCCTGACTCCGCCCTCCGGTCACAGACCGACGCTTGACCACAGTCCAAAGACATGCAGGTTAGGTTAACTGGTGACTCTAAATTGAGCGTAGGTGTGAATGTGAGTGTGAATGGTTGTCTGTGTCTATGTGTCAGCCCTGTGATGACCTGGCGACTTGTCCAGGGTGTACCCCGCCTTTCGCCCGTAGTCAGCTGGGATAGGCTCCAGCTTGCCTGCGACCCTGTAGAACAGGATAAAGCGGCTAGAGATGATGAGATGAGATGAGAGATCTCGTATGTTTTTCTGTAGGTGTGAGTTTATGGGAAAAAGGCAATGGGATACATTTTGATTGTAGAAGAAACACAGAGAAGGATATAGAGATACAGATAGAGCTCGGAAAGAGATGAGAGAAATAAAAACATGACAGGGACCAAGGGAGAGAGAAGGATAGAAAAAGAGATATATGTATAGAGAGATGGACTGAGGGAGGAGTTAAGAGAGGGGAGGAAGAGGGAGAGAGTAAACAAAAGCAGTCATTTTCTATATAATCTTTATGCCAAGTGGATAAAATGCCTGCCAAGCCCAATTAATGTGAGTGTGTGACACACACACACAAATAAAATGAATATGTGCTACTACACACAGATCTATTTATTATACTGTCTGATCAGTGATGTTATAGCATTGTGATTGATATCATCTATTATATCTTGGCCCTGGGAAAAAAAAAAAAAAGGAAGACGTGCAATATTTTTTCAGATGAGAATCACAAAGACTGTTAGGAATGAAGTTAAATCTCTAAATCAGTGCTTTTTCCATACTATCACTACATTCACATCTGGGCAGATGTGAACGTGAATGTTTTATGAGAAATTTCCTCATTCTTTGGATATTCATGATTTCAGAAGTCGAAATTTTCTGACTGCTTGACAAGTCATCGTGGTTTTCAAAATGGCAAAAAGCATGCACAAACTTTTAATTAGCAGTCAGTGCTAACTAATTTATTCTGAGTCTTCTCCGGGTACTTCTCTTTAACAACACGTCTGAGAGAAATGTTGATCTTCCTGAGTTTTATCTTGTTTCTACACTCACTCTGGCTTTACAATGTGTGTATAAAGGATTTCATGGCGATATGCTAGTTAGCTAAACTGCTACCTTTATTTATTAGCTAGCTTATTCCTGTTGTCCATATCAGCATATTGCCTAGCAACACTTAACTACACTCAGTTTGTTTATTAAATCCCCTAAACCTTTCATTTCTTCTGATGGGATCTCTGTGTATTTATCATTTAGCAAGTTTAAAGCTAGACCGCCTTTCAGATTTTTCAAGTGTAGGTCATAAAAACAATTTTCCCCAACACACAGTTATTTTTGTTTAGTGGACCGAAAGCTACTGAATTCGAATCACAGACTTCCAATTTTATTATTATTATTATTTAAAAAAAAAGAACAATTAATGAATTTAAGGCCACGCGGCCCTAAATTCTCTGCTATTTTTTCCTGCTTCACCATGACCCAATACAAGATACTACGTCATGCATCACATCACGTGGTGGGCTTTCCCTGGTCACGCAAAGCATTGTGGGATGCAAATTTGAAACAGGAGAGCAAAATGGAGGACGTGAGTGTGCGAATGAAACGTGAAAGAGCGACTACATTAACGGAAAGAAAGCGAGAAGAAAAGACGTTACGTTATATACAAAGGAAAGGAAACGCTAATAATTATCGGCGGTCAGCGAGCACCTCGGTGTGATCAGCTGTTCGTTTAGCGACAGAATGATGGAACTGTCTGTGCACGCTCAGAGGTAAACCTGTAGATGGCAGTAACGCGACACTGTGGATGCCAGCTGCCGTAAAACCCAAAAGAAGAAGGTAAACCTGCGCATGTGCACACGGACTTCCTCTGTCTGCTTGACTGCGCAAAGAGGGCGATTTCATGCACATTATTTGCTTTAATCCCCTCAAATTAAATAACTTCCCAACCACACAATGGCCTGTTTTTTTTTTAATAGATATTACAGAAATAAACATACATCACAAAGACCAAATTTCAGAGGGAACTAAATTTCACCGATTTAATGAAATCGAAAGGTCGTCTAGCTTTAAAGGAACAGTCCACCGTATTTCCATAATGAAATATGCTCTTACCTGAATTGAGACGAGCTGCTCCGTACCTATCCGAGCTTTGCGCGACCTCCCAGTTAGTCAGACGCAGTCAGACGCGCTGTCACTCCTGTTAGCAATGTAGCTAGGCTCAGCATGGCCAATGGTATTTTTTGGGGCTGTAGTTAGATGCGACCAAACTCTTCCGCGTTTTTCCTGTTTACATAGGTTTATATGAGCAGTGACATGAAACAAGTTCAGTTAAAAAAATTGAAACGTAGCGATTTTCTATGCTATGGAAAGTCCGCACTATAATGACAGGCGTACTAACACCTTCTGCGCGCTTCGGCAGCGCATTGATACGGAGCTCAGATATCAATGCGCTGTCGAAGTGCGCAGAAGGTGTTAGTACGCCTGTCATTATAGTGCGGACTTTCCATAGCATAGAAAATCGCCACGTTTCAATTTGTGTAACTGAACTTTTTTCATATCACTGGTCATATAAACCTATGTAAACAGGAAAAACGCGGAAGAGTTTGGTCGCATCTAACTACAGCCCCAAAAAATACCATTGGCCATACTGAGCCTAGCTACATTGCTAACAGGAGTGACAGCGCATCTGACTGCGTCTGACTGACTGGGAGGTCGCGCAAAGCTCGGAGAGGTACGGAGCAGCTCGTCTCAATTCAGGTAAGAGCATATTTCATTATGGAAATACGGTGGACTGTTCCTTTAAAGGCTGTAATGAAAAAGGCCTTTCAGATTAAGTTCGTCTTGTGGACCACAACTGCACTGAAATATTTGAAAAAGAATCTCTATTAGTCCACTCGGGGTAAAATAAAGCAGTGCTGTCACAACCGAACCAACAGTGCAACTTTTAAGTATTTCTTGAAAGCTCATAAAAAATTATTTTTCAAACTACTCTCACCGGCCACTTTAATAGGAACTTGTTGTTAGTTCTGAGATTCCTGTTCTTGCTGCAGGACTGGAACCCAATGTGTTCTTTCTCCTGTTGCATGCTGAGATGCTTTTCTGCTCACCACGGTTGTAAAGAGTGATTATATGAGTTATTATATCCTTCCTGACAAAAAAAAACTTGAACCAATCTGTCCATTTTCCTCTGACCCTCTCTTATCAACAAGGCATTTGTTTCCAACCACAGAACTCTCACTCACTCACTCAATGATGTTTTTTTTTGTTTTTCGCACCATTCTGTGTAAACGAGAGAGAGAGAGAGAGAGAGAGAGGCAGGCTACATCCACATGACAACGGCAACGAGATGTTATTTAAAAATATATCGCGTCCAAATGGGCAACGATCAGTAAAATATCAGGTCCATATGGCAACGCAACGCTTGCTGAAAACGATGCAATACACATGCCACACCTCTGGGGCGCTGTAAGACGGTCCCTTCGGAGACACCAGAACAATAGAAGAAGTAAGGACGCATGTGCATAAACTATTATGCGCGAGACTTCATATTAGCCACAAAGTCAGGAAAATCTGTTCGTAAAATTACATTATAATGACCAAATACAATGAAAAGTATTTTTCCAGTCTCACCTGTGAAAGGTAATCCCATGTGATCTTGTTTGGACGGCAAACCTGTTGGTACAGTTAAACGCAGCTAATCTTTATTCTCCGCTTTGACCTATCCAATATGGCGGCGAGGATGACGTATGATTCCACGCGGAAGGCGGCGTCTTTAATGGTCCAGAATAAATTGAATGCTACACGTTGATGGATTAATTTGCTCTTCTACGCCCTTTTTGAGGAATGTATTGTAGGATTTAAACCCACATCTGAAGGGGTGAGATCGCTCCTTTTTTTCCCTATTTTTGCTGGCGGGATTGACTCTGCCCTAAGGGCAGAGTCTCTCTCACTTTGCACCATTACACAATAAATATTCACAGTGAAAATATTTTGTAAGCGCGTTTCATGAACCAAGTTATAGGATTTGTTGACAACTCGCATCGAGTTCGTTACACTTCTACCCGGCGTGAAGCACTCACAGTCATGTGGTTGTGATGTCATCGTAAACAAATCCGTTCTACTCATCCAGACGACTTCACAACAGCAACGTTGCCAGATCTTTCCACTCTGGAACCCGTTCTCAAAAAGATTACGTTTTGGGCACCCAGAACGCCGGTGCCGTGTGGACGCCAGGCCGAAACGATAAGCAATTGTATCAGAGTCACCTGAATCCGTTGCCGTGTGGACAGGGCCAGAGAGTGTGTGAGAACCCCAGGAGATCAGCAGTTTCTGAAATACTCAAACCAACACCCATGCTACAGCGAAAGAAAGTCACACTTCACTGTGAGATCACAATTTTTCCCATTCTGATGTTTGAACATTGTGAACATTAATTAGCTGAAGCTCTTGATTTGTATCTGCATGATTTGATGCATCGTGCTGCTGTCAAGGGATCGGCTGATTAGAGACCTGACTTGGGTATGTGTTCTAATAAAGTGGCTGGTGAGTGTATATTGATTTTCCACACACTTGGACCGTGATGTACCTCATTACTAAAATGATCATGACCCTGATCGATCAGCTAGTCATTTGGCTAGTTACAGTTAACTTTTAAACACTGAACGTAATCAGGCAAACGTCTGACCACGTTAGAGTTCGATCTCGAAATCAAGACAATCAGATCAGCACAAAATACAGCCACTGGATTGAAGAAATAGTTTTGTTAATATTTAGCCAATGATTCTTTTGATGCTCCAAATGACTTACACTACCGTTCAAAAGTTTGGGGTCACTTTGAAATGTCCTTATTTTTGAAAGAAAAGCACTGTTCTTTTCAATGAAGATCACTTTAAACTAATCAGAAATCCACTCTATACATTGCTAATGTGGTAAATGACTATTCTAGCTGCAAATGCCTGGTTTTTGGTGCAATATCTCCATAGGTGTATAGAGGCCCATTTCCAGCAACTCTCACTCCAGTGTTCTAATGGTACAATGTGTTTGCTCATTGCCTCAGAAGGCTAATGGATGATTAGAAAACCCTTGTACAATCATGTTAGCACAGCTGAAAACAGTTGAGCTCTTTAGAGAAGCTATAAAACTGACCTTCCTTTGAGCAGATTGAGTTTCTGGAGCATCACATTTGTGGGGTCGATTAAATGCTCAAAATGGCCAGAAAAATGTCTCGACTATATTTTCTATTCATTTTACAACTTATGGTGGGAAATAAAAGTGTGGCTTTTCATGGAAAACACAAAATTGTCTGGGTGACCCCAAACTTTTGAACGGTAGTGTACCATACAGAAACATTAATGAGACGTCAGTAGAGCCAGAGTAGCAGCTTGCGAGTAATAATATGCAATTTATCAGCTAGCAAAAAGCACTCTACTTAAATCAAAGCAGTCATTTGGAGGGCACATGGATGCTAATCCAGGATGAAGATATGTAGCTGAGGGATAACAGAATGTCATTTTAACAGTGGATATACTGTGATCTTGCAGTGCTGTTAAGGCTGCTAGCAAAAACCACGAACGCATTTTAAGCAAGATTGCTACCTAGACCACGGGCGATTGCTCTAAGACAACGAGGGAGGCTCAGCCTCCTCTAAAAATGACGAACATCGTGTAGGATGAATTGCGCTAGGCTTATGTTATAGCCGACCTTATAACATTGCTATTTCAGATCCAGAATCATAGAAATATATGTGCTCAACCCAACTACAGTGCGAAATCATTCCGTTATAACTTTCCCCAGTTCGCCTAATTTGTGCATGAGTTTGTCCCCCTCGTGACAGCGCGATGCAGCCCAGCCTCAGTGGACTTCAATGGCATTTGGGAGCTATGCGCTTTTCAATATCAAAATGCAAGACGATTATTGGACAAATACTGCGAAAACGCCCGCCCACAGAGTCTCACGGACTCCCAGCCTCAGTGGACTTCAATGGCATTTGGGAGCTATGCACTTTTCAATCTCAAAATGCAAGACGGTTATTGGACAAATACTGTGAAAATGCCCGCCCACCGGACTCCCAGCCTCACAGTGGGAGGGAGATGGCAAAGCTTTCCGCGAGGAGACTGGTGATTGGTGAAAGCGGCCGGATATTTTCTTTGATTGACAGCTCGTCTCAAACATAGACAGGCAGCGGTGAATCTCAGTTCAGTCCCATGCGGATTCGCAAGTGCTGTGGTGTATTGTAAGAGATCAGCTTACATTTCGATTTCATTCATTACATACGGTTTCTACCAGCTTTTTTAGTTTGTATATATTTTCATTGTAAATAAAGTGTAAATATAGTGTTATCAAGTTTGCTATCTTAGTTCCAGAAATTTTGTTTATTTGAGTGACTGAACTTGAACTTGAGGGGGCTAGTCAGCTAGCAAGAAAGCTGCGCACGGATGTCAAGCATTGCTGATTTAATTTTGGCGAAGCCATTTGCCAGTCTTCCTTTCGAGGAAAAAATAAAAATTAAAGAGCAGGGTAGACCAATGCCTCAAATTGACTTGGTGAAAAAGGTAGGGAATAATACTCGTTCCTTTCAGCTCTCCTGGTACGAGAAAGTGAATTGGCTAACAGCAAGTGACCCACATCAACAACAGTAAATAGGCTACTTTAGTAATATGTCATGGATGGACCAAAAATATAGAATCTATTTAAAATGTTTATGCTGAGTATATTATATTGGAATATATATTTCTCTGGATATGAATTAAACACAGCTACAATTTGGAAAACATTTTTAAACAAAAACACAGCCGAGAACATTTCACACTACAGACCTGGATTAAAAGTGAAGGGTTATCAAAATTGTCAATAAAACATTTCTCAGTCAAAATAAGTAAAATATAGGGAAAGTGTCATTGAATGAAATGTGTGGCACCCAGTTCTATGTTTGGCTCCCCAAGGTCAGTGCTTGTGCCTATTCCAGAACACTCTGCTATTACTGCTGAGGTTCCTGACAAAGAGCTGCTTTCAATAATGATCAATTTTTAAACAACATGCCACAATTTTAAAATATAAAATGTTAAAATATACCCCTCCCCCCAACACCACCATCATGTATATTGGACAGTAGGCTAATGGGCCAAAAGAACCTGTTATTTCACAGTTTGTGACCCTGCCAACAATCAGCCAGATCAGAGGCAAGAGTATGGGCAAAATTGATGTGTTTTTTCTTTTTTCTTTTAAAATCTGGAAATATCGTAACCGACCAGCCTCCCCTGTTTGAAAGACTACCAGCCGCCACTGACCTAGACCTTTATCCTAGCATTCGGGACACAGTTTAAGCACCCGCTTCATCTTCCACAGTTAGGGTTGCCACCATTCAGAAATTAAAATAAGGGACGCCCACCACGGCTCCTTGGGGCCATGACCACCATGGGCACGACTCCCATGGGGTGGGGTGCCCGCAGCAGTGGTATGTTTTATTTTGTAGGTGTTTTTAGTAAAGGGGTGATCAAGAAAGCTAATAATATAACACACTAATAAAATAAAATTTTTAATCTAGGAAATGTATGTATGTATTTATTTATTTATTTGTTACTATTGTAATATACCGTACGCCACTGAAAACACTCGCCGACAGACTTTACAGTTTGCTCTGTAGTCGTCTCCACTCACGCTGTCCAGCCAAGGATGTGCCTCTTCCCATTCACGTCTGTATTTTTGTAAGCGTTTACGCTTTTGAGGACGTGGTGGAGTCCCGGGTGCAGCAGACATTTTTAAAAGGCCCGGGTTTTTTGAGCAGCACCGGTGTGTGTTGTCTGTCTCTAGGCAACCGTGACAGCGCCACACGCAGTGATGCAGGCAGCCAGGCACAGATGCACAGAGTGGGACACAGAGTGGAGGGGTTTGTGTCCTGGGTAGATCCCGCAACGGAGTATTTCCTGTTTTATTTTGTTCATTATTGTTAGATTTAGTGTTGATATGTGTGAGACAGACACGTGTATTGGACATTTATGAAAATACGGAACAAATCGCGTCCCGTATCGGTTCAATACGGGACACAAGATTTAATTGCCAAATAAAGGACGAGTCCGTATTTTACGGGACGGGCGGCAACCCTATCCACAGTACAGTTTTATAGTATTCAGTGTGTTCAGAAACTGTCCATTGTGTGTTTAAACTACCACCTGCTGAGACACATTCACATTTAGCCAAGTAGCAAAAATCCATTTGGCAGCGCCTTTAATGCCAGCTTGTGCATCAAGTGTTCTGTACTTCCTTCCTTTCTTCTGGCAGACTTCCTGGCTCTCGTCTGTCACACTTGTTTTGGTAACAGCTGGCACGTGATTTGCATGGAGAACCTTGTTGGAACTCACCATTGGCACCTGATTTCTGGCTTGGCTTTAATTATCTACAATGCTCAAACATGGCTACCTGTAGCCGAACCATCTGGAAACATCTTGTGCTCCTTGGCATAGTGCTCCAGCTTCCTTCCATTTGAAGATGCATGGCCATTTTCTGTTTTTTATGTTCTAGAAAGACTAGCTGGATCTCTATATTAGCTTGAAAGGTTCGCCTGGCCTCCAAACCTCCTTGAAGCTTTGAGGCAGTGGTGCAGCCAGGAATTAATTTTGCAGAGTGCGACTCGCTCATGGATTTTGGGTCGAAGCCAGGTCATAGTAGGAGCAGTGATGGCACAAATTTGTTATTTAATCCCCTAAAGCATGATCTACCGTCAGCCAATCTCACTGTATTAATAACGTCACCATAACATACTGTATCTTTGCACAGTTCTGGTGAAAAAAATAATTTAACAAGACATTTAATCTTATTGAGACAGATCTACTTATCTGTCTTTTTTGTCCTGCAGTAAACCTCAGGCTTCACCTCAATATATGGGTGCTCACCAGGGAAGAGGTTTCAAACATAGGGAAAATGGGTAATACAGATTGGTTGGTTAATTCTGTTCCGGTTTATTGGATTTGGAGTGAAAGATGACGTCATTGAGCATCCAGAGCAATCACCACACAAAACATGTTATCTGAGACTGCGCTGTACAGCGTGCGTTGTGTTAAACTCCCATTTGGAAATGTCATAAACTTTCAGGAGGGGTCAAACCCGATATCCACCCCCTATCGTGTTATCGAATGTATTTTCTTCTATTATAACTCCATGCCAGTGCTCACAGATTTATAAACATGTGAGAGGTGCAATCCGTGTCCGCCAGTCTGTAATCATGTGGAGCAAGTGTGGCGAGAGTGAATACGTGTCATCTCGGCTTCATTTGGGAGAAGCTTTTTGTTCCCTGTCCGACTTATTTGTGGAACTAATTAGCTCGTTATCCAGAAGCGCTGTACTGTCTGAAAATAATTTAAAAAAAGTGTAGTAACAGTAGATCAGCTTGATTTGAAAATGCGTCTTTTATTTTCCCATGTTATAGTCGGGTAGGCAGCACGGTGGTGTAGTGGTTAGCACTGTCGCCTCACAGCAAGAAGGTCCGGGTTCGATCCCCGTGGCTGGCGAGGGCCTTTCTGTGCGGAGTTTGCATGTTCTCCCCGTGTCCACGTGGGTTTCCTCCGGGTGCTCCGGTTTCCCCCACAGTCCAAAGACATGCAGGTTAGGTTAACTGGTGACTCTAAATTGAGCGTAGGTGTGAATGTGAGTGTGAATGGTTGTCTGTGTCTATGTGTCAGCCCTGTGATGACCTGGCGACTTGTCCAGGGTGTACCCCGCCTTTCGCCCGTAGTCAGCTGGGATAGGCTCCAGCTTGCCTGCGACCCTGTAGAAGGATAAAGCGGCTAGAGATAATGAGATGAGATGAGATAGTCGGGTAGGATTTTGTCTTAGCCTCAGATTCTCAGCCCACAGAAAGTCGCAGAGACGACGGTCACAGAGACCAATCACACCCGCATGTGAACATTTCAGTCCAGATTTATTCCCAATTTGCTGTTATAATAAGCTCCAGTCTTCTCTTTTGGGAAAGTGTTCCATTAGATTTTGGTGGGTGGCGGTTATGGGTCCGGAGATGACTGATGAGGCCAGTCCAGGCTTTGAAGGTACGCTCACATGTTGACGTTCCACGTGCCAAGGTTGAGTAGCTTCACTATCTTTTTGTTGTATTTTGACCGCTGAGTGGGATCCCTGCCAGCCGCGGTGTGCTGGCCAGGGTGAGCTGAAGCAGGCTATGTTTGGGGCACTTTTTCTAGCCCCTTCCTCCATGGAGGTGAGCAGAGCAAATCCTAAACAGGGCTGTTCAGACACCCGGGGGACTGCCGAACTCTGCTGCTGCTTCCTTCCAGCAGAGAGTGACCCTATGCCCTGGGCCGCCTGTGTGCAGGTTTGTGACGACAGCTTCCAGTGTTTCTGCACCTGCTGCTTTGCCACTTGCCCATCGCCACAGGGCTTGAATTTGAAGTCATAACTTGTGTGTGACTTAGATTAGCATGATAGAGAGTTGTGTAGCTGTCAACTTCACTCTCTCGTCCCAACCTAACTGGGTCCAGGGGCAAGACAGAATCAAGATGGCTGGAGCGAGGTCAGGATGCAGTGGATGGCCAACAGTGTTGCTTGAATATGTGGCTTGGCGGAGGTATGCGCTCTGCTGAGTGCCTGTCTAGATTTTAATGAATTTATTTGATTCTGTTTTCCAAAATACCACAAGCTGGCGTAGTGGTTAGCATGTCCACCTCTCGACCGGAAGATGGCAAGTTCTACTCGAGGTCGAGTTGACCGTCATAAAAATGGTACCTACTGCCATCTGGCAGGGCACGCTACAATATGGATGCAAGTGGGGAGTCAAACTCTTGCGGATACCAGAGAACTAGCCCCCCACTGTAACCCTAGCTGTATAGGCGAGAGGACGAGGACTATAGAAGCGGAGATTGGCGCTGCCCAATGTGCCTTAAGGGCCTGGTTAGTACTGGGACAGAAGACTACCTGGGAAGACCAGGTCCTGGCACAGGAGGGACTTTGACTTTTGGTTTTTCAAAATATGTCCAAACTAGTAGTCTAAAGGGGTGTTCACATGGCACATATTTGCATCGATGCTGCACCGATGTATTTTGTTGCGATATATCTTACACCGGTGTAAATTTTGTGGAGCGTTCACATGTCACAAACCTGCTTACTAGAGAGAAGCGTGTTAGCATCGGTGCAGCCCCACTTGCGTTCACACGGCAGTTTTTGCGACCGTGCTATACGATAGTAATAATGCGGAAATGAAATATGCGCATGCGTGAAAATGTACTTCCTTTTCCCGGTTGTCATGGCATCACCAAGCACCGGGAAAACAACGTGTATGAAGACACCAGTGTTGCCAGATACTGCTGACATTTTCCAGCCCAAAATATGTTCAAATCCGCCAAAATGCACTTAAAACCGCCCAATCTGGCAACACTGGAAGACACACAGTTTTGTTGTTGTTGATATTCGCCATTTTGGAAGCGCAAAATACCAGGATGCAAATTACGCAATGCCCGTATGTAATCAACTCTCCTCACGCGTAGCGAGTCTACCCCTGTAGCGTTCAGACGGCCCATTTTATATCGGTGCTGCCCCGCAAACTAGCATTTACTCCAGAGTAAATTTCTTAAACCGCCTCCCGAGCAGGGTTAGATTTGCACCGGTTTAAGCAGCTTTCAGGGGCTACACCGGTATAACTTTGTACCGTGTGAACGCTCTACCGGGGCAGCCCCGGTGCTACACCGGAGTAAAAGTTGCCGTGTGAACACCCCTTAATATAAACCACTGCAGCCTTGACCAGGCAGTCACTGAGGATCACTCAGTGCTGCACCTTCATCTTAACAAATGTCACCTTTTTTTTTTGTACGGTTCATATTTGACCGCTTGCATGGATGACAGACATTTCTGTTTGTGCAGCTTTTGTGTTGCATCATGCCATATTCCAGTCATGATGCACATAGTTTTCATATCTATTCGTATCTGTATTTGCGTTCATTAAGAACACATCATCTGTTCATTGTGAATAATGGATTTGTGTTCCGTTACATCACTGATGTACACGTACTTCTGTGAGCTGAACTTTTGAGCACCGTGACAGTAAGGTGTAATCTTGTTAAAATACTTTGTGACATCCTGAAGCGTTCGTCGGTGAGTACATACAGAGCATTTGGTCTCCTGGTCCAGGGCTTTTCAAAGTGTGGGGCGCGCCTCCCCTAGGGGGCGCCAGAGTTCTTCAGAGGGGGCGCAACGTGAGGAAACATAAGCCAGAATAAGTTACTATTGCGGACATTTAGCGAACTTCAGCTAGCCTTTTCCAGAGACAAAATGGATCGATTTTTAGTACCTAAAGCTACAGTGAGTGAGGAGACAGAGTCTGAGCCAAGCAAAAAAACCAGACCCTCCAGGATTTCGCGATGTTGCGATTCAACCAATCCCCGCGAATTCAGGGCGGTGTTGCAATTATATCCAATCACCGCAACCTTCCCGCAAATTTGATCAATCGTTGGCGTCGTCTTGAGGTGACGTCGACAAACTACCTTCCGCCTTACTTCCGTGTATACGTTCAAGAGAAGCAGCATGCGCGCAGTGTTGCCAGATTGGGCGGTTTTAAGTGCATTTCGGCGGAATTTGAACATATTTTTCTAAAGTCCATTTTTTGCTTACAGTTTAACTTATGTCTTAATAAACACACAAAAAGTTCAATTGTTTTGTTTTTATTGACATTCTTCAGATGTTGGACATATACATACACACACACACACACACAAATACAATGACTTGTTTATGTACACAATTCACAGCTATGCAACAGCTGTACAGATGTATTTGGTGATACAGTAAGTGAGCTAAATTTTAACAGTGCAAACAATGCCACAAAAAGAAAAGATTCATGCCGTTGTCATGATTCGTTGTCATGCCGACCGAGGCTGTTGTGTTTCCCGCTTGTGGTCTCGTCACTCGTCACTTCCGGAAGGGGCAGTGCTGAAGTAAGTAGCTCGACTCCGTAGCTCGATAGGGTTTACATGCACTAAGTAGCTCAGCTACAATCACGTAATCTAGGTCGCGTAGCTCGATTACGAGAAATCCAGTTCGGTTCGATTTCAGCCGAGCTAAGGTGTTTCCATGCCATTTAGAACTTTGATTTCAGTCAAGCAACGGCAGAAATTCGATTTTCTCTATGTGCATGTAAACGCACTGACTGTAGTGTGTTTGTCTGTGTGGTGATTGGTGAACCATTTTGCATCATAGAATATGCCGCAGCGGTGCAGCCGCATGGAATCTGGGGCCTGTGATTGTATTGCCCAGACCAGTTGGTCTCCTAGTGGAAAATCCTTAAAAAATGCTCTGAGTACATAAAAAAATTTAAAAAAAATGCTCTGAGTCTTGTGTGTTTTCTGACAAAGGAGAAATGAGAGTCAGGAATGTTCTGATGTGCAAATGTACACTACCGTTCAAAAGTTTGGGGTCACCCAGACAATTTTGTGTTTTCCATGAAAAGTCACACTTTTATTTCCCACCATAAGTTGTAAAATGAATAGAAAATCTAGTCGAGACATTTTTCTGGCCATTTTGAGCATTTAATCGACCCCACAAATGTGATGCTCCAGAAACTCAATCTGCTCAAAGGAAGGTCAGTTTTATAGCTTCTCTAAAGAGCTCAACTGTTTTCAGCTGTGCTAACATGATTGTACAAGGGTTTTCTAATCCTCCATTAGCCTTCTGAGGCAATGAGCAAACACATTGTACCATTAGAACACTGGAGTGAGAGTTGCTGGAAATGGGCCTCTATACACCTATGGAGATATTGCACCAAAAACCAGACATTTGCAGCTAGAATAGTCATTTACCACATTAGCAATGTATAGAGTGGATTTCTGATTAGTTTAAAGTGATCTTCATTGAAAAGAACAGTGCTTTTCTTTCAAAAATAAGGACATTTCAAAGTGACCCCAAACTTTTGAACGGTAGTGTAGGCACTTTAACACCGGTTTATCAGGAAGAGGAAGTGTGATGTGTAGGGTTGGGCATGCGTCCTAATTTACATATTCATGGAAATCTGGATTTCTTGGTGAGTTTAACAAGAAGCACTAATATTTTTCAAAACGTTTTGGGTGACGTTAAATAGTGTATTCCTGAATAATGCTTGAGTTCAATTTTGTATTAAAGTAAGAAAAAACCCCAGCTGTTGGTATAGATGTCTGATAATTGAAGAATATACGATTCGCCACAGCCGGCACGGTGGTGTAGTGGTTAGCGCTGTCGCCTCACAGCAAGAAGGTCCGGGTTCGAGCCCCGTGGCCGGCGAGGGCCTTTCTGTGCGGAGTTTGCATGTTCTCCCCGTGTCCGCGTGGGTTTCCTCCGGGTGCTCCGGTTTCCCCCACAGTCCAAAGACATGCAGGTTAGGTTAACTGGTGACTCTAAATTGAGCGTAGGTGTGAATGTGAGTGTGAATGGTTGTCTGTGTCTATGTGTCAGCCCTGTGATGACCTGGCGACTTGTCCAGGGTGTACCCCGCCTTTCGCCCGTAGTCAGCTGGGATAGGCTCCAGCTTGCCTGCGACCCTGTAGAAGGATAAAGCGGCTAGAGATAATGAGATGAGATGAAACGATTCACCACCCACATTTTAATATATGAGTGCTGCTCGAGTGAGGTTTCACAAACACCAGATGAGGTGTTCTTTTTTTTTTTTTCCTGCTGGATTTACAAAATATTCAGAAACGCAGATTTTCTTGCGTATGCGTATATCAGGGATGCAAATTGTGTTTCCGGCACAGCTCATTTGCATGTAGTGACTCCCACAAAACTCCATAAAAGGTGAATTGCACAGACAGCTGCAGTAGGAGCACAAAACGAACAATCAGATTAAAGTGTGAAAGGCTGAAGTGGAAGTTATTTTGACTCACTTCTACACCAGTATCCATATTTAATAATCTGTAGCATTTAATAATAATAAGCGAGCGCTAAATCCTCCATCAGCTGAGGCGTTTGTTTACAGCTTACGGGTCTGCGCAGACACACCAGCACGTCCTCCGTTTATACACCGCCGTTTCTGACGTCATAATCGAATGATTAGTTGGTTTTCGTGTAAATGCGAATACCAGAGTCTGAAAGACTAAATGAGAAAAGCGAAAGATCAAATAAGTGCTAAAGAAGGAAAGAGTAAAGGGAAAGACTAAAGGATGACCTCAGTACAGCAAAGAAAGACTGAACGAGGGAAGAAACGCTGTGACGGGAAATTTTGAAGGAGTGGAATTAGTGCTGAATGGAGAAAATGAAGAAATGGGGAATGAGTAAATGAGTGCTGAAAGGGAAAAGGAAACGAGTGCGGCTGAAATCAAAGGCGAAAAGCTGAAGAAGAAACGAGCGCTTAAAGGAGTGGAAAGGTGTGAGGGATTGAAAAGCAAAAAAGAGTGAGGGAGGGAACGAGTGCTGAAATGAAAAGGGAAAGATTGAAGGAGCGAAAGAAGAGGGGGGAAAATGAATACCGACAAAATGCAAATGGAAAGAAAGAGTGAAAGGGGAAGAACTGAATGAGCAAAAATGCTAAAAATAGAAATAGTAAAAAGGCTGAATGAGTCAGTGAGTGCTGGATGGAGAAAGTGAAGGAGTAAATTATTACTGAAATGAAAAGCAGCAGAATGAAGGAGTCAGTGACTGGGGGACTGAAGAAAAGAGAAATGAGGAAGAAGAGAAGCAGGCCCGTTTCAATCTATTTGGGGGCCCTAGGCAAAGGGGGATCTGGGGCCCATAATTATCCCCCCCTCGATGAAAGGCCTTATGGCCGCCTACCCACTGAAGACTTAATAAATAAACATCACACATATTGTAATCATTCTTACGATTTTTACTTAATAAATGAACTCTTTACATTATTATAAATAATTATCAAACCCAATTAAACACAAGAATAGACAAAATACACACACACACACACACACACACACACACACACACATATATATATATATATATATATATATATATATATATATATATATATATTAGTGCTGTCAAAAATGTCGCGTTATTAACGCGTTCACTTGACTCAATTTTAACTACGATAATTTTTTTATCGCGAGATTAACGCTCTGTGACATGATGCCACGCCCTGCACAGCCAGAGTCCTCTGCCCTCCCCTGAAGAGCCACGGTGCTCGGCTTAGGTTTCGTTTTCCCATCGGCGGCTCCAGCCCCACTTTGCAGTGGCTGTGACAAGACGTGTTATGCTCTGCAATAAAAAAAAAAAAACATTGGTACAACCAGTGTTCAAACTATGCCGATATTTTCGGGGGGGGTCCCTTATTTTCCCTTGGGGGGGGTGCTTGCGCTTGTCTCAGAGCGCGGCTCTCCATCGCGCGCTCACTTCGGATATACAAATGCTTCCCGTTACACACGATTGCTATGTCAATAAACATCATTTTGCCAATATTTTAGAGACCCCCCAACATTTCCCAAATCATATTTTCAAGGGATCTCATGTCTGTTTCAGGGGATCTCGGATCCCCCGTGTACCCCCGTAGTTCGAACAGTGAGCAAGCCCATTCACTTTTTTATGCTGATAAGAGAATTACAATGGTTTTTCATGTGACAAAAATGTGCGATTAAATTGCGATTAATCGCGAGTTAACTATGACAGTCGCGACATTAATCGCGATTAAATATTTTAATCGCTTGACAGCACTAATATATATATATATATATATATATATCATCTCATCTCATTATCTCTAGCCGCTTTATCCTGTCCTACAGGGTCGCAGGCAAGCTGGAGCCTATCCCAGCTGACTACGGGCGAAAGGCGGGGTACACCCTGGACAAGTCGCCAGGTCATCACAGGGCTGACACATAGACACACAACCATTCACACTCACATTCACACCTACGCTCAATTTAGAGTCACCAGTTAACCTAACCTGCATGTCTTTGGACTGTGGGGGAAACCGGAGCACCCGGAGGAAACCCACGCGGACACGGGGAGAACATGCAAACTCTGCACAGAAAGGCCCTCGCCGGCCACGGGGCTCGAACCCAGGACCTTCTTGCTGTGAGGCGACAGCGCTAACCACTACACCACCGTGCCGCCCTTAATATATATATATATATATATATATATATATCAAATATGAAAATAAGACAAAGTAATATAGAATGTGCAAATAACACAACACTAAATATTTGCAGTATATACACAAGTAGAAATAACTTCAAATGGTGATTAAATGATTACAAACATGAATAAGAATCTTAATAAGAACCAGCACACACAGAAAAGTGCAAAAGGTATAGAAAAACACATAAAAATTTAAGAATACGCAACTAGAATCATAGGCAAAATGTCTAAAACTGCTGCTTGCGGGCTTTGGCTTCAGCAAAGGCAGCCACAATACCCTCCATGTCCAAAGACCTGCGGACATCACATTCAATTGAATGCTTCCTTGCAGAAAGTTCGGGTTTCTTAGCTGAATTACTGCATTAATATCCGACCAAGGTCACAAACGTAGCCTATTTATGTAAAAAAGAGCTTTCTTGTGAGCCATCCCCTGTCCTGCTCCATTCATGCTCACGACACACTAGCTACTTCTGATGAAAGCCATGCAGCTCGCTGAAACTAACTCTGACTATGACATTTTGATAAACACAATAAGTTAATCTGGGAGAAGTTGACAGTCTTTCACCTATTTGTGGGGCACATATTAGAATTTTTAGCCAGTCCTTGCAAGTTTGTAAGCCTGTTGTGCATGACAACGTTTACATCACTGTTATAAACACTGTCTACAAGATAACTACCATTAACGTAAGCTAGCTACCAAATTTGCTTGTCGACCCGCTTGGTATTAATGAGTGTGTACATTCTCACTTACCAGTGTCTTGTTTTTTTCTGTCTTCCTCTTCCCTGTTCTTCTTTCTCTTCTGGCTCCCTGAGGGGTAATTTCGCTTCATATTTGATTTTGTTTTTTTTGTTTTTTTTTGCCGCGGAGCTCTGTAACCACTTGACTGGACGGAGATGGGCATTGAGGGGTTGACAACAGACTGTCATTGCACTTTTCGGCCAAAGCATGTAGGGAGGCGCTGTTGTGCATTAGAGGGCCCGCCTTGGAACTAGGGTATTTCAACAAGTGTCATTAGGCGCTGCGCTGCCGCGCTCAAAAAGTTGTCATTGCTATTGAACACATAAGCAGTCGTTCGGCAGCGGGGGCCCTTCGAGGGCTGGGGCCCTAGGCAATTGCCAAGTCTGCCTACCTTGTTGCAACAGGTCTGAAGAGAAGAGAAGAACAACAGAAGATGAGAGGAGAGATGGAGGAGAGAAAGAGAAGAGTGTGTTGAGTGTTTTTCACTCAGTCTTTCCCTTTTCAGTCCTTCAAGCTTTCCCTTTATTCATCTTCTCTTTTCTTGTCTCTTCTCTTCTCGCTTCTCATATTCTCTTCTCATTTGTTCTTTTGACTTCTATATTCTTTTCTTCTTTTTTCTTCTCTTCACATTTTGTTTCTCATCTTCTATTCTTGTTTGTTCTCTTCTCATTTCTCATCTTCTCTTCTTGTTTCTTCTCTACTTTTCGTTTCTCGTCTTCTCGTTTCTTCTCTTCTCGTTTCTCATTTCTTCTCTTCTCTTTTAATTTCTTACCTTCTATTTTCATTTCTCCTCTTGTTTCTTCTCTTCTTGTTTCTCATCTTTCTTTTCTCATTTCTTCTCTTCTTGTTTCTTCTCTTTTCGTTTCTCAGCTCATTTCTTCTCTTCTCTTACCGTTCTCTTCTCTCACAGCTCTAACCGTTCATGCTGCACCATTCACACTGATTTACTTAGTTCACTTTAATTCAGTTTATTTATTCCTGTTTCAGTGGATTTTATTCAGTTGAATTCAGTTTAGTTCAGTGCAACTTGATTTAACTGATTCACTTTGATTTTTCTTTACTTCACTTTTCTTCTGTTTACTATAGTTACGTTTAATTTGTTCCACCAGTCCAGTTGATTTAATTTAGTTTAATTTACTTCATTTTATTTCGCTTCAGTTCACTTCACTTTGAGTCTGTTTTGTTTATTTAACCTCCTAAGACCCAAGCTGTTTTTTTTACATGCATTTTTTATTTCTCTTTGCTATTTGGGCTTATTAGAACCTGATTAGAATAAAAACTAAGCATCATCTTTTGATAAGATGTACTTTTAGAGAAAAAGTGTGTCCACATATGTGGATTCTTGTTCCGAATTTCTAAAAAGTGCTGTCCACGCATGTGACCGCTAAGCCCTAGGAGGTTAAAGCCAGTTCAGTTAAATATGTTCAGTTGATCATCTCGTTGCTTCTAAATATTTAAATAATATTGTCTGGATTTTTTTCGTGGTCTATCAGATTCCATTTAACTAGCATGATACTGAACGAGTTGAAGACGAGTAGTCAAATGGAATATATCTGATATACCATGAAAAAAGCCAGCCATTATTATTATTATTATTATTATTATTATCTCTCATCTCATTATCTGTAGCCGCTTTATCCTGTTCTACAGGGTCGGAGGCGAGCTGGATCCTATCCCAGCTGACTACGGGCGAAAGGCGGGGTACACCCTGGACAAGTCGCCAGGTCATCACAGGGCTGACACATAGACACAGACAACCATTCACACCCACATTCACACCTACGCTCAATTTAGAGTCACCAGTTAACCTAACCTGCATGTCTTTGGACTGTGGGGGAAACCGGAGCACCCGGAGGAAACCCACGCGGACACGGGGAGAACATGCAAACTCCACACAGAAAGCTCCCTCGCCGGCCACGGGGCTCGAACCCGGACCGTCTTGCTGTGAGGCGACAGCGCTAACCACTACACCACCGTGCCGCCCTATTATTATTATTATACATACACATTCCTTTTGGGTGTTCAACACATCTTCCTCTTTCAAAATTCTCTCAAAATCTTCCGTATTTAACGAAGCAAACCTGGCGGCCGTGTTTGTTTACAAATTGTCACAGTCACTCATTAGCGCAGACGTTTTACGTCTCTGACGTGTCTTTCTTCCAGTTTTTGGATGTCTGTTGGTATGTTTTTTTCTCTTGTAAATATGTGTGAAGAATAGCTAATGAAATTTTGGTAGCCTTTCGCGTGTTCAACGCGTCTTTCTCTTTCCCGGCGGAGCAGAGCTCCTCGACATGCGTGCGGAACAGACCTCCATACTTAAGAGAATAATATTCTGGTAACGCGTCAACCTGATTTGTTTTAATAGTTTTTGCATCCATACATATGAACGATGTCCGTGTACCACTACAGGGAACCCGATCATAAATACAAGGCAAAGTTTCTCATAAACACTTGATCACCAGACAATGAAATTTGTATCTTTATTTACATAAGACAGATGGGTTTTATGCAATGCTTATTTTTAAGCTGCTTTAAAAAAATAACGTGGGATTATTTACGAACACGTTTTACAGAAAATATTCAACAGTTTCATATAAAATGTGTTAAAAACAGTTTTATTAGTCCACTTGCTTGTTGGACAGTTGACAGTTTGAGTCGTGTAAGGGCGATAGACGCATGTAATCACAGGAAGAGTTTTACTGAAAACACGCTCGCAAACAGATTCAAAACGGAGACAAAGGCAGTGGTGGAGTGAGGCACAGACAGGATACCAGAGGGAATACAATACTCACAGTCCAAAAAGACAAACGGGAACCGTTCAAAACCAGAAAAGCGACACAAAATACAAGGCTTTCACAAAGTCTGTGTGTTACTGAGAGTCCTTATATAAATGTACGCGCTGTGATTGAGCTCTAATCAGGAACAGGTGCATGGTAATTAGTCCTAATGGCGCTTCATGCTCCGAGCTCCAACATGCGTGGACATGACGGCTGTAACCAGACAACTGTTTGACGTATCGAGTGTGATATTGGATGGTAATTCTATGGTACTGATGCCAAGCCACCAGGCACCAGGAAACATGGATTCTAGCTATAGCCATGAGTGTGTGCATTCCCCAGAAGAACCGCCTCCTTCCATTCTGCCATCAACTGATTGTGTTCAAATAATGCAGCGGAGAAATCATTGAACTTGATTTTATAGTCTATAGACGTGACGTGACCCTAGTGATTACCGACAGTCTGTCTCAGTGTCACCTGCGAAAAAAACAACCACATTTTAGAAAAGAAAAGAAAAAACATCCACTTTCAAAGCCGCTTCATAGTAACAAGTAACGAGGAGCTTGACAGAAATGTAGTGGAGTGAAAAGTACGATATTTACCTTTCAAATGTAGTGAAGTTAAAGTCATAAGTTTCCAAAAAAAATAACTCAAGTAAAGTACAGATACTCAAAAAGTACCATACTCAAGTAAATGTGCTTCGTTACTGTCCACCTCTGCATAGACATGAGGAGAACATCCAGAACTCCATGGCATACCACACCAATCCGGTTTAATTCATTCAATTCAGTACAATTCTTTTTGTTTGATTCTTTTCTGTGATTCAGTTGGAATGACTTTGAATGAATTCAGGCACTTTTCATCCAGTTTAAACTGAACATTGTTTCACACTTGCTACAGTAATTTGCCCAAGATAGGAAAGTTAGGATTAGGATTAAGGGTGGCATTAGGATTTATTCCTTTTTATATGACCTTATTTGTCGGTCACTGAAGGAAATCCAACCCCATCACCATTGATTGAATTAATACCGTACAGTTTCCATCAGATCAGGTTCTGTTTTTCATTTTAGTTCACTTCAAGTGTTTTATCCTGGTTTGGGTGGTTTCATGGTGGATTTGGAGCCAATCCCACTGGGAACACTGGGTGTGAACAATGGGAGAACAACTTGGATGGGAACTAGTAAGTTTAACCCTTTGATGCAAAACATGGGTTAAAAGTGACCCGGCTGAGTTTTTCTTCTATATCTTTGAAATAAATTAATTCCATCATTCAGTATTCAAGGCATTCCTCAATTAACTTGTTTTTGATCATCATACATCCTTATTTTATTTTTTCCTTTCTTACTTTTTGAATAAAAACCCTTTTTGTATCACTACCCTTCTAATGCACAACATGGGTCAAAAACGACCTGCATTCATTTTCCAGGTTATTTCATGTATGGCTGAGTGTTTCTATGATCTACTTTTGAAATAAATTCATTTTGTCATTTACTTTTCCAAATATGCAGTAAATATCTTGTTTTTGTTTAGCACCAATCATCATTTTTATTTTTCCTTTCTTAAGTTATGAACAAGCACAGCTTTTGTAATTCTACATCAAGTTTACACACATGGGTCAGAACCGACCCGCATGCATTTACTCCAGCGTTTGGTGGGAACTGTGAATTGTGCTTGTGTCAGACATTTCACAGCTCAGCACAGCGCCCTTTGCCCATCTAATACATGGAAGGAATGTTTTTCAATTGTTCTAACATTACCTTAGAAAAAAATCGATTACGTTTAGGTTCCCTTGAGAGTGAGTAGATTACTTGTCAGAAAGTTACAAGTAATTACTATTAGCTACCGAGCTGTCGACATATTCTACTTTAATTAGCTAATTTTATTGTAGTTGGCTTAGTTAACTACATAGTTAATAAATAAATAACTGGCCCCATTCACTGCTAAAGTAATTACTTGAAACAAATTATTATTATAGTATTAAGACATTTAATTTTAAATCACACTTGGATGACCCATGTGTAGTAATATAAAAAGTATTTTTGTTCATAAAGTAGGAAAGAAAAAATTAAATTAATGATTTGTGGTAATTAAAAACAAGATATTTAAAGAATACTCGGAATATTCAATCATAAAATAAATTGATTTCAAAAGATAGAGCAAAGAAAAACTCAATCAGCATGAAATAACCTGGAAAATGAATGCGGGTCGTTTTTGACCCATGTTGTGCATTGGAAGGGGTGCGCATATGTTTTGCATCAAAGGGTTAACAGCGTTCCCTCTAGGTTCTGAAAAATATTCTCCACTTTTTTCCTTGAAAAATCAAGTTAAAGAAGTATTCTTGACTTTTTCTTATTTTTTTCCTTCACTTCGTTTGCATTTGTCCTTAGTTACCGACATATCAAAGTGGACTTACGGTAATACAGGTTTATACCAACCAAACTCGCACAATTCAAATATTTGTACCGATACACATAGGCCTCTCCATTACATATAAAATTTGGGCTCCAATCCAGCCTCTAATAAGAAAGACTTGATTTTGGGCGCTATCGAGCCAAAATGAACCTCTTTAGTTTGAGCTCACTGAAGGCTATTTTAGCATGGAATTATTCAAAAGAGGCATTAGGACTCTTTAGCCTTTACTTCAACACAAAACCTGATTTACAGTTGAACAGAGTCGAGAAGAATCTGTGAACAACCAACAGCAAAGGAATCCAAATTTCTTGTCAATTTACGAACCAAACACAGAACGACACCGCAGTTTACATCATATGTTCGCCACGGGAACTCAACACAGCTCCCTTCAGTCGCTTGCCGGCTGACAGCACTTTCACTTTGGTGTTTTTTACCGACCCCTGTCTGATGTGCTCGGAGATGGTAGGGGCTCTGAGTGTGCCTTCCCCGTGGCTGTTTCAGCCCTTAAATCATCTTCAGCGCTTGAAGAAGCCCAGAAACTTCGTCAGCTGAGACTGCGCCATTGTTTAGTTCACGCAGAGATAATTACACCACCACACCAGGCTGATTAAGACCCCGTCCACACGTAGCCGGGTATCTGCTAAATCGAAGATGTTTTTCTACGTTTTGGCCTGTCATCCACATGAAAACACATCAAAACGAATATTTTAAAAAACTCCGGGCAAAGTGAAGATTTTTGAAAACTCCGTGTATGCCTTTTCGTGTAGACAGAGATAACCGGAGTTTTGCGTTTTAGAACGTCACAATCTGCGCCAAAAAAAATGATAACAAATCTGCCCTGACGTCAAACGTGCGACCTTTGTTTACTGCAGAAGCCAGATTAAGCATGGACAAAGAGTAATGGATCGGAGTAGTGCCTTGAAAGCGTTAATTATTGTGCAGGTGCTATTCTGATGTGATTAGGGGGTAGGATTTGGGGAAATAATGCCATCTCTGTTCTGTAAAGTTATCCTAGCTCTTGGATTTGTCCTACCAAGCCTACTGCGCATGCGCGAAGCCTACTGCGCATGCGCAGAACACATGACGTCATTACAATTAGCAAGTTCTCATACAGACCGTTTTATTATTCAAAACAAGTCATTACAAATTATTTGACTCAGCCAAAGACTCGACCAATACGCACAAAACAAAAATCGGCAAATGCGTGAAATACTCACCGATTTTCTATCAGCCCAGCTGATCGGTAGGACAAAACTACTGTTGAATTTTCCTACCCTCCTGGATTTCGCGCATGCGCAGTAGGCTTGGTAGGACACCATCTACAGGTTTGGAATGCTTATGAATGTGATTGAAAACACAGATGTTCGGTTATGTGTGGAAGGGATTTTTTTCGAAGACGAGTTGGTGTGGGTAAAACATTTTTATAAACGGAGGGGGGGAAATGTTCGGTTTTAAAAATACCCGGCTATGTGTGTACATGGCCTAAGACTGGTCAAAAGTTTGGCGCCCGTTTGGTCAACGTGTGGTCGATTTTTATTGGTCACAAGCATGTGCTCATTGTTTACACTTTGGCTTCCCGCCGTCTCTTCACTGGGATTGGATTTCAGCAAACGGAGGGATTTGTGGAGCGATTTCTATAAAAGATGACTTATGATACATTCATCACTGTGATGACTGCCAGTAATTTTCTCTTCGTCTCGATGTTCATCGTTGATGTGACGAGCGCCAGCGGGAACCCTGATTTAATTGAATTTAATTTGGTTGACACACAGTTTCATCCAACTTTGTTTGCATTCATTTTATTTAGCTTTGTTAGTTAGGTCTGGCTGGTGAGACGAAGTTACAAAACTCCTAATGTGGCTCTTTTGCACACATTAGGAATTCCTCTCTGCCTCTCTTGGTTTTTTGATGCAATATGGTGTTCAGTGATGAAGACAGATGGCTTTTATCAGAGCCTCAGGGGCGCAATGAGTTTCAGCTACACTTGCATTGGCCACTGGGCAAGCACTCATTAGAGAGTGTAATGGGGTATCTGCAGTCACACCTGCTTCAACTGGGATTACACACAAAATAAAGCTCGCACACACTTTGCAAATAGGGTCCAACATTTCTTAGAGCCGTTTAGGGCTGGGTGTCAAAGGCCTGCGAGAGACGGCTGTAAAAGCTGAGAGCCAAACTGGTAGACAAATCCAAATCGTAAGAAAAAAAGCAGAGTCAAAAACAAGCAATGGTCAGGCGAGACGCAGGCAGGATATCGGAGGCAAAGCCAAACCAGAAAAGCAGCACAGTAATCAAAAGGCTTGGTAAAGTCAGACATACAGAACTCAGCATTTACTTCATAAAGACCGTGAGCGGTGAAGTGCAGGATGGGTGTTATAGTCAGGGGCAGCCAGATTTAAAGACCCACTGACAGTCATTTCGTATTAATTTTTAAACAAACAATATATGACTCCAAAGATAAATTCTGGTTTTAATTCTTGGTTTAACTGTCCGTTTTAAGCATCAGAAGTAATTTTAAATTTCGCGCAGGGAGATTGACCTGGATATGAACTGGGCTCATTCAGAGATGCCGGAAGTGACGTCACATCAGTGTGTCGTTTTTGTTTACAAGTCACTATGTTGGTTCAGTTCTCACAAGTCTTGTGATATTGAGCTGTGGTTTTGTTGTGATTTCCTTGCGTGAAAAAGTTAAATGGCGTCTAACCGAAAAAGGATTATATGTGTGGCTTACAGGCCTCTGCATGCTCTTGCGACAAGGCTTTCGCAGATAGCTTTTCGCAGACAGTTGTAATTTATCGTTGAGTGGGGAGTAATAGGCGTGCGCGATGTTATTCACCAGCACAACGAAAGGGGGGGCAAAGTCGCTAGGAGTAGTTGGTGGGTGTGGTTAGTGGAGTGTTTATCCTCCGGTTACTTATAATGACTAGAACTGGAGTCGTATAGATGTCCGTACTTCCTCACTTCTTCGATCAACCGCTCTTCGTGCTGCTCCATCTTCGCTCGTGTTTTTAAAAATGCCGGTCGTGAAAACAAAACAAACCGGGAAAGTAGGGAAGCGGAAGTGCGTGTACAGCGGATGTAGAGTGGACCAATCAGAGCCCTCTTGTCTGCGAGGCTTCTGCGGTGGTCACAATTTTTGGGAGGTGCGCGCAGAGCGTCTGCGAAGGTGGGGGGGCTACGCAGACACTGTCTGCGACACCGTCTGCGAGGACTGGGTTGTCAGCATAAATTGGCCTGTTCTAACACCACGTCGGAAGGAGTGAAACTCCATTCCTTTCCTTGGAAAAAACACCCTGAAATAGCAAAAGAGTGGGAAAGAAACGTTTCCAAAACACGTGCGAACTGGAAGTCAACAAAATGGTCACGTCTCTGTTCAGCACATTTCGAGGAGCACTGTTTCACTTTGTCGTCCAGAACTCGAAGAACGTTTGATCCAACTTATCCACTGGTGTTGGAGGAGTCAGCTGTGCCGACGTTGTTTGACAGGCCCGGGCCGAATCAATCTGTCAAAAGAGAAACAGATGACAGCAGACCCCCCGAAGGGGCGGTCAAAAAGCGAAAGTCCAGTGGTGCCTTTGCCAAAAGAGAACGAGCCAGGGTACGTGGCTATGTGTTGTTATTCAATACATGTATGTTGTTTAAAATTTGTTGTAACGTCACAAATGCGTCTTATACCATTGCATATTACTTATCAATAGGCCAAAGCAGCTAATACCAGTAATGTACAACAACTGAAAGGCCAATACCTTGTTTCATATATTTAGTTAGGATAATATACATGATATATGTGTGGAGTGATAGATATAAGATGTCATCCGGCATGTTTTGAAAGTTTGTGAACCCTTTAAGTTTTTGATATTTCTGCATAAATATGACCTAAACTTCTGGTAGCTACTGTATCTAACATGATCTAACAGGAGCTTAGACATGATGTTTTTTGGAGTGGGACCAATAGTGTGACGTGACCAGGACCATATGTTTAAGACATTATGCTGTTTAAACAGAATCTTTAATAGACGTGAGGGCAGACAATCTCGATAGCTTCCCTGCTTCATGTTTTGTTTTCATGCAATCCAGAACGACATACACTGATGTGACATCACTCGCCCTAGCAGCAAAAACGGGCAAATGGCTCATGGCGCTTGTAGAAGCCGGGGCAAAAAACACAAAATCGGCTCTGAAATTCTTGATTTTCTACAAAGACGACCCTTTATTCAAGTTGAGTTTTGGATATTTTATTTCACAATACAGCAATAAAACAATAAATACACATATTACGTGGTGTAAAAAGTTGTGTCAGTGGGTCTTTAAAGGCTGCTGTGAATTCTGGGAAGTGGAGCCTTGTGAACCTGGAAAGGATTACTATTTCGTCAAATGATATTTCCCAAACAATGTCTCGTCGTTTAGTCCATTAAATTGCTCTTATTAAATAAAAAGCAGTGCTGATGATGACACACAGCACATACAGGAGGAGTGTGTAGTGTTTGTTGTGACGAGACAAAAAAATCAATGCTATCGGAGACAAAATCGCATATCATAAATTCTCTGATTGTGAGCGCTGCTGTGACCAGTGTTGGGCAAGTTACTCAGGAAGAGTAATTAGTTATGCTTACAAATTACTGCTTTTAAAAAGGAATCACATTACTTTACTGATTACTTGGTATCAAAAGTACAACCCCGGTTCCAAAAAAGTTGGGACAAAGTACAAATTGTAAATAAAAACGGAATGCAATAATTTGCAAATCTCAAAAACTGATATTGTATTCACAATAGAACATAGACAACATATCAAATGTCGAAAGTGAGACATTTTGAAATTTCATGCCAAATATTGGCTCATTTGAAATTTCATGACAGCAACACATCTCAAAAAAGTTGGGACAGGGGCAATAAGAGGCTGGAAAAGTTAAAGGTACAAAAAAGGAACAGCTGGAGGAGCAAATTGCAGCTCATTAGGTCAATTGGCAATAGGTCATTAACATGACTGGGTATAAAAAGAGCATCTTGGAGTGGCAGCGGCTCTCAGAAGTAAAGATGGGAAGAGGATCACCAATCCCCCTAATTCTGCACCGACAAATAGTGGAGCAATATCAGAAAGGAGTTCGACAGTGTAAAATTGCAAAGAGTTTGAACACATCATCATCTACAGTGCATAATATCATCAAAAGATTCAGAGAATCTGGAAGAATCTCTGTGCGTAAGGGTCAAGGCCGGAAAACCATACTGGGTGCCCGTGATCTTCGGGCCCTTAGACGGCACTGCATCACATACAGGCATGCTTCTGTATTGGAAATCACAAAATGGGCTCAGGAATATTTCCAGAGAACATTATCTGTGAACACAATTCACCGTGCCATCCGCCGTTGCCAGCTAAAACTCTATAGTTCAAAGAAGAAGCCGTATCTAAACATGATCCAGAAGCGCAGACGTCTTCTCTGGGCCAAGGCTCATTTAAAATGGACTGTGGCAAAGTGGAAAACTGTTCTGTGGTCAGACGAATCAAAATTTGAAGTTCTTTATGGAAATCAGGGACGCCGTGTCATTCGGACTAAAGAGGAGAAGGACGACCCAAGTTGTTATCAGCGCTCAGTTCAGAAGCCTGCATCTCTGATGGTATGGGGTTGCATTAGTGCGAGTGGCATGGGCAGCTTACACATCTGGAAAGACACCATCAATGCTGAAAGGTATATCCAGGTTCTAGAGCAACATATGCTCCCATCCAGACGACGTCTCTTTCAGGGAAGACCTTGCATTTTCCAACATGACAATGCCAAACCACATACTGCATCAATTACAGCATCATGGCTGCGTAGAAGAAGGGTCCGGGTACTGAACTGGCCAGCCTGCAGTCCAGATCTTTCACCCATAGAAAACATTTGGCGCATCATAAAACGGAAGATACAACAAAAAAGACCTAAGACAGTTGAGCAACTAGAATCCTACATTAGACAAGAATGGGTTAACATTCCTATCCCTAAACTTGAGCAACTCGTCTCCTCAGTCCCCAGACGTTTACAGACTGTTGTAAAGAGAAAAGGGGATGTCTCACAGTGGGAAACATGGCCTTGTCCCAACTTTGAGATGTGTTGTTGTCATGAAATTTAAAATCATCTAATTTTTCTCTTTAAATGAGACATTTTCTCAGTTTAAACATTTGATATGTCATCTATGTTCTATTCTGAATAAAATATGGAATTTTGAAACTTCCACATCATTGCATTCCGTTTTTATTTACAATTTGTACTTTGTCCCAACTTTTTTGGAATCGGGGTTGTAATTAGTTACATTACTCGTTACATTACTTTTGCTTCCCCCCTTCTGAAAAAGTGAAAGCTTTTGTTGTTAGCTGTCCAGATGTCAGCTGTGATGGACACAAAGTTTACCTCTGAGTGTGGTCTTCAGATTAGATTCCATCAGCCCATATTCGCTCTCGAGGTCGTCAGCAAACGTCTTTCTCTCTAACAGCCTAGCGTTGCCCTTTGTGGGTATTTTCTCTATAACGTGTCGAAATGTGAGCGAGTCAACAGTAGAAACAGGTCATATCTCTTCTTTGACATATCTCTTCAATGACGAGCTTATTGACATCCTTTCCACTTGACTTCTCTCTGAAGCCCAGTTGTTTAGCTGGAGTGCACGCATCTCTGTCAACGCCTGTAGTTTTTTTTTCCACAAGTTTCACATTGCTGTGTTGCCGCATCAGATGCTTCAATAAATTCGATGACGTAGCCTATTTTTCGCAATGTAAAAAAAGTTAACAATTTTTAAAAACCTGTTCAAGAAAATGTGGAGTTCCTGTGACATCTCCGGCAAAACAAAGCTCAGGATCTTCAACTCCAATGTGAAAAGCGTCCTCTCGTATGGATCAGAGACACGGAGAACTACAAAGACATCTAGCAACAAGCTACAAACCTTTATCAACAACTGTTTGAGAAGAATTCTGAAGATGCACAGACAGAGTAACAAACGAAGATCTTTGGGAACTGTCAGGTCAGGAACCCATTCAAATACAAGTCATTCAGCGTAAACGGAGACGGATTGGCCACACCTTGAGAAAACATCCAGACAGTGTTACAAGGCAAGCTTTAAAACGGAATCCCCAGGGCAAGCGGAAAACAGGACGCCCCAAAAAGGCTGTGATGAAGAGCTGGGGCCACACCTGGAACCTAGGGCGTAATTTTGGGTAGGGACACTAGGGACGTGTCCCTACCAATATTCAGCCGCTACTGTGTAATCACGATCAATAAAACCGATGTCCTAACCTGAGCAATGATTATATGGCACACAAAGGGTTAAATGTATGACACTGCTAATAATCCCCCCTCTAACGTAGATATACATTCTCTGATTAGCTACCTGTTTCTCGCTAACTTACATGGTTGGCTATCCCAGCTGTCACTCCATCTGCTGTAAAAGCAGCACACTTCCCACAGCAGCCGTGACTACCCGCCCATCAACGGGGGGTATCTCACACGTACACACCTGACCTACCCTACGCACCCCCCACTCTCCGTCAGCCTACAAATTGAGCTGGACTTCGATGTCCATGCATGCTTGCCCTACGACTCGCATGCTGACTTGAGTATCATGGATGACGGCCCCCCTCCCAAGAAACGAGACATTCGTTCATTCTTCTTCAAAGTCAAGAATGTAAGTGCAGGGTTTCCGTCGAGCTTTAAAAACTCAACAAAATCCTTTTGATGTATGGAAACCCTTCATAAAAGTATTGCTGCGGCTCCTTAGGCAGGTTTAGCAACGTGACAGGACGCATCAGAGCTAGGCTACTGCATAGCTGCAGAGAAAAGGAATGCTGGAGCAATGTAACTTGGTGTTAGATAATATCCTCGATGAATGAATGTTAAATTTATAGACCTAATGGTTTTACAGAATGTAAGTAGTCAGATGTAGGCTACTGCATGGCCATGCAGATGTGCAACTTGCATTTCAGAATCAACAGTGTGACAGCCGCTGAGTTTACCATTTTACAGAGACCTCTTTCGACTACTACTAGGCTAGATACAACAAATCCATGGTCCTTTACTGCCACCTACAGACAAACATTAGTAACTTGCTCAAGGGCACTTCAGCCGTGGATGGAGATGTAGGGAGCGGTAAGGGTGGGATTTGAACCTGCAACCCTGAGATCCAAAGACCAAATCCCTAACCATTAGGCCACGGCTGCCCTCATTAACCTATAAGATCTGCATGACATGAAATTATGATTGCTAATGGAAAAAAAAAAAAAACCTTTCGGAAGCTCTGCCTTGGATCACTTTTGTGTCCCCACCAATGTCAAAATCAAAGTTACTCCCTTGCCTGGAGCACACTTGAGGGGCTAGCCCAAGACAGGACGTGATGGAGGCGGGAGATCATCAATGGTCTTTGCTCCAGGAGGAGCTAAGGGCCTAAGAAGAAGAATTTTTCGCAATTGAAAGCGTTTTGTTGCTCGACTTGACAGAGTTTACAACGGACGACAATGTTCTTCGCATCTCTGGTTGTCACAAATTCAAAATAATGGCAGTGTTTCCAACTTTGGAAAGCAAATCTCTCTTCCACTCGCTCATCCTCCATCATTGTTTGTTGTGCATTCACGTCATAGTAAGAGAGCCTATCTAAATTCAAATCGCGTTCAGGTAACGAGGTGATACTCGAATTAGTAACTGCAATATGATTACCATTTTAGAAATTGCAATCCATTACCTTACTCGTTACTGCGGAAAGTATTCAAATTAGAGTAGAGTGTCACTGAGTAACACTGGCTACGACACTCGGCTAAAATCCACCAATAAGCGGCCAGTATCGGATGACGCAAAACTCACGGACAGGTACAAATACGCGAGCGGATAAACAAAACATGCAAATATCCCTGTTACCTCAAATGCATTTTGAAGAACGTTTGTGTTTCTGTATCACCCGTTTTCCGGATGATTGACGACGTGAGCAGGTTTTCTTTAATCACGGATCTGTTGTTAAAGGATCTTTGATGTGGAGAACACGCTATCGGACAGTCTGCTAAGGGTTGTTTTACAATCAGGGTACGCAAGCTAAAAATCACATTTAACACTTATCATCTTCAATATCAAAAGGCTTGACGAAATAAACTTGGTTGTTTATTGTAGCCCTGTGATACCGTAGCTCTATTTACCGTGCAAAAAAAAAAAATTGGTGATAACGTTATTTTTGGTGAATGTATGGAAATACATATATGTCATATTTAGCAAAATTACTCGTGTCATTTAGAAAAAGTGCTTTTTTGACCACAGGTAGCTCCAAAAGGGATGCACTTACATCATTCTTTATACCATAAAACAAATATTTGGTTCCATATCATTGGAAACATAGTTAAGTTTTAATGTTGAACGCCAGTAAGTTTTCAGACTATTTTGATCAAATTAGTGTCAAAAAAAAGTCCTCTCTGAGACGGCTAATTTTTCAATATAAAATAACATATCTAAAATGATTATTTTCATCCTAAAATGTGGTCAAGATATTGGGGCATAAATATTAGAGACAACTAACACAAAGCTTACAGCCTTATATTTAAAAGCACTATGGAAGTAGTGGATTCTGAACTGTCAAAAAAAAAAGTCCTCTCCGAGAATCACTTCATTTGTTTCTCCCAGCCCGGCTTAAAGCTACACTTATGCCGCTTTTCCACTACCAACGCGGCTGAGTCGGGCTGAGCCGTGCCGTGCTGAGTCGGGCTGAGTCGAGCTGAGTGGGGCTGTTGGAGGTGCATTTCGACTACAACCGCGCTGAACCGTGCTGGCTGGAAGTGGGTGGACACATTGGGTGGAGTTAGCGAAAGTGGGTGGACGTCATGTGATGTCGTTAGGCGGCGCAAACAGTGACATCAGTGATCTTTTAAGCGGTAGTCTCACGACCCGGAGAGTAAACAATAAACATGGAGGACATGGAGTCGTCACGCGTTGGTCTTGGTGCTGTGGCTTGTTGTCACTGACAACGCTAACAGATACTGGCAAGAGCGTATAGATGAGGCGAGGCGCATAAGGCTTCAGAAATTCTCGTAATTCGTAATTCTTCTTCTTCCGGGTTTAGGGTGTTTACAGATCCCAGCGTGCTCGCGGGGCGTGTGTGGGCGTGTGAGGACACTCCTCCTCACCAATCAGTGCACAGGGGAGTGTCTCCTCACGCCCCTAGCCCCACTCGGCTTGGTTTGGCTCGCTTCAGCCCTACTCCAAAACCGTGCGAGTTTTGGGTGCTCAGTAGGGCTGAAGCGAGCTGAGTCGTGCTGCTCTGAGGTAGTCGAAACGCGAGCCGTGTCGGGCTGAAGTGAGCTGAAGTGAGGTGGAAAAGGGCCATTAATCTTCTTTATCTTATAGCAGATTACACAAAACTACCATACACACATACGTCAAAAAATTACCTGAAATCTGTTCTTTAACTCGTCCTTCACTTAAAAACTGGTACAAGAACCAGTTTGAATCAATGTGAATTTTGGACCCCTGTGACACAAACTTTGTACCCTGATTGTAAAACAACCCCTAATGAATTCAGCCCAGAGTTTTATTAGGATCTCGTACAGCGTGGTAAGAACTTTATGTTAAAATGAAAACTTCTGAAAACTATATATTATACCGAGTAAAACCAGTGTAAACTGAAGTCGTAAGCATGGACTGTAATGTGCTGAAAGTGTAATATTGAGTTTTCATATCTTTTTTTCATCTTGTCTTCATGTGTATTCTCACTAAATGTGTTCGTAATCCTCACGGTGCCTCGCGTGTTATGATGCGCATTACAGTGAATTATGCATGCAGGAGATTTTTCTGAAGACAAAGCTGAGAGACAGAATGTCTCTTGCCTGAGTTATATTTGATTTGCTGGTGTGTGTGACTCACAGCCCTTTTATCAGCCTTGTCTGCAACTCAGGAAGTGTGAAACCTGGACAGAAATGGACTTAGCTTTCCTCGCCTTACTTACTGGTGCGTGTCTTCTTTTGCTGACTTCTAGAGGAATATGATTGATTTGATTAAGTTGTAATCTTTGGAACTGTTTACATCAGGGGTTTTCAAAGTGTGGGAGAGTCGGCCCCCCCTCAGAGAGCAAATAAACAACAGCGCCCCACCACCACAATTTTTGTTGTTGCTATACTTAATGTTCCATTCGTATTTAAAAAAAATGGTTGTTGTAGACATTTTTTTTCTTTTACACATTTTAAACATCTGTGCTTTTTTTAAAACATCTTGTTTTACACATTTTAAACATCTGTGCTTTTTTAAAACATCTTTTTTTACACATTTTAAACATCTGTGCTTTTTTTAAAACATCTTTTTTACACATTTTAAACATCTGTGCTTTTTAAAAACATATTTTTTTACACATTTTAAACATCTGTGCTTTTTTTAAAACATCTTGTTTTACACATTTTAAACATCTGTGCTTTTTTAAAACATCTTTTTTTACACATTTTAAACATCTGTGCTTTTTTTAAAACATCTTTTTTACACATTTTAAACATCTGTGCTTTTTTTAAAACATCTTGTTTTACACATTTTAAACATCTGTGCTTTTTAAAAACATCTTTTTTTACACATTTTAAACATCTGTGCTTTTTTTAAAACATCTTGTTTTACGCATTTTAAACATCTGTGCTTTTTTTAAAACATCTTTTTTACACATTTTAAACATCTGTGCTTTTTTTAAAACATCGTTTTACATGTTTTAAACATCTGTGCTTTTTTAAAACATCTTATTTTACACATTTTAAACATCTGTGCTTTTTAAAACATCTTTTTTTACACATTTTAAACATCTGTGCTTTTTAAAAACATCTTTTTTTACACATCTTAAACATCTGTGCTTTTTTTAAAAACATCTTGTTTTACACATTTTAAACATCTGTGCTTTTTAAAAACATCTTTTTTTTACACATTTTAAACATCTGTGCTTTTTAAAACATCTTTTTTTACACATTTTAAACATCTGTGCTTTTTTAAAACATCTTTTTTTTACACATTTTAAACATCTGTGCTTTTTTTAAAACATCTTTTTTACACATTTTAAACATCTGTGCTTTTTAAAACATCTTTTTTTTACACATTTTAAACATCTGTGCTTTTTAAAAACATCTTTTTTTACACATCTTAAACATCTGTGCTTTTTTTAAAAACATCTTGTTTTACACATTTTAAACATCTGTGCTTTTTAAAAACATCTTTTTTACACATTTTAAACATCTGTGCTTTTTAAAACATCTTTTTTTACACATTTTAAACATCTGTGCTTTTTTAAAACATCTTTTTTTTACACATTTTAAACATCTGTGCTTTTGTTAAAACATCTTTTTTACACATTTTAAACATCTGTGCTTTTTAAAACATCGTTTTACATATTTTAAACATCTGTGCTTTTTTAAAACATCTTATTTTACACATTTTAAACATCTGTGCTTTTTAAAACATCTTTTTTTACACATTTTAAACATCTGTGCTTTTTAAAAACATCTTTTTTTACACATCTTAAACATCTGTGCTTTTTTTAAAAACATCTTGTTTTACACATTTTAAACATCTGTGCTTTTTAAAAACATCTTTTTTTTTACACATTTTAAACATCTGTGCTTTTTAAAACATCTTTTTTTACACATTTTAAACATCTGTGCTTTTTTAAAACATCTTTTTTTACACATTTTAAACATCTGTGCTTTTTAAAACATCGTTTTACATATTTTAAACATCTGTGCTTTTTTAAAACATCTTATTTTACACATTTTAAACATCTGTGCTTTTTAAAACATCTTTTTTTATACATTTTAAACATCTGTGCTTTTTAAAACCTCTTTTTACACATTTTAAATATCTGTGCTTTTTGAAAACATCTTTTTTTACACATTTAAAACATATGAGCTTTATTAAAACATCTTTTTTTACATGTTTTAAACATCTGTGCTTTTTTTTTAAACATCTTGCTTTACACATTTTAAACATCTCATAGCATTGTTAGCTAGCACTTCTTGGCAGACAACACACTGTGGCAGTGGAGCGTCTTCAGATCCAGTCCATGAAAATCCAAACTTTAAATAATCGTGGTCATACTTCCTTCTTTTTTTGCTTGGCCCAGACTCTGTCTCCTCACTCACTGTAGCTTTAGGTACTAAAAATCGATCCATTTTGTCTCTGGCAAAGGCTAGCTGAAGTTCGCTAAATGTCCGCAATAGTAACTTATTCTGGTTTATTTTTCCTCACGTTGCGCCCCCCCCGAAGAACTCTGGCACCCCCTAGGGGAGGCGCGCCCCACACTTTGAAAAGCCCTGGTTTACATCATACGGTTTTGCCTCTAAAGGCCGGACATAAACATAACTTCATGTGGTGCAATATTCAGTTGGGATTGCATGCTTTTTGTGGACGTTCCACACCATTAAAAGCAACTAGAAATGGATAAAACATGACTTGTATGAAAAATATCAGTATAGCTTTCAAAATTATTTACAAATAAACAAATCTAGAGGTTGTAATTGGATAAATACTGTAGTCACCTGTTGCTGTGAAAAGTAAAAATTAGTTTTGTTGCCATCAGAAGCAGCGCTGTTCGTTGAACAAACTTACTAAGCAAAACAAACAGCATCATGACGATGTAAGGATCTCGGCCATAAGATCTTCACGGTTTCCCCAGAACAATAAATATAACTCAGCTCGACATGAAGGAATTGTGCTGTTCTTCATTTATTTCCCTGAAGCACCTCATAGCCTCGTACATTGTTTAAAAGTCTTTTCATTCGGACAGGCTAAACTGATTGAACATCATATAATATCATACGGTTATGATAATAGAATAGCATGTCTAACCCACATTGCTCATGTATCAGGGAGAGTGAAAGCTTGTACAATAATACATGATGTCATCTTATGTGGACCATTACAACGAACAAGGAGCTAGATATCAAAACGCATTCAGAACAAAGTTCTGGAAAAATATCGTGAAATCTGTTTAAATCTGTTCTTAAGAAACGAAGCTGTGCTGTGTCTCTATCTAGTGGAGGCTGTCCATGAAAATCACTGGTCAGGTAAAGAGGGGATTAATGAGAGAAGCAACCAAGAGGCCAAGAATAAGTCTGAGTGATGCTACCACCACCATGCATCACTGCTTTATCTTAATATTATTGTGTAGACTCATGACATATCTCAATTAAGTATGGCCTCCAGATTGTAATGCTATTAAATCAATTAAAATGTTCAGGGGGTGAATACTTCTGCATTCTGAGACCCACAAGCTCCTCCTTGTACCGTCCTGAGACCCACAAGCTCCTCCTTGTACCAGCCTGAGACCCACAAGCTCCTCCTTGTACCGTCCTGAGACCCACAAGCTCCTCCTTGTACCGTCCTGAGACCCACAAGCTCCTCCTTGTACCAGCCTGAGACCCACAAGCTCCTCCTTGTACCGTCCTGAGACCCACAAGCTCCTCCTTGTACCGTCCTGAGACCCACAAGCTCCTCCTTGTACCGTCCTGAGACCCACAAGCTCCTCCTTGTACCGTCCTGAGACCCACAAGCTCCTCCTTGTACCAGCCTGAGACCCACAAGCTCCTCCTTGTACCGTCCTGAGACCCACAAGCTCCTCCTTGTACCGTCCTGAGACCCACAAGCCCCTCCTTGTACCAGTCTGAGACCCACAAGCTCCTCCTTGTACCGTCCTGAGACCCACAAGCTCCTCCTTGTACCGTCCTGAGACCCACAAGCTCCTCCTTGTACCAGCCTGAGACCCACAAGCTCCTCCTTGTACCGTCCTGAGATCCACAAGCTCCTCCTTGTACCGTCCTGAGACCCACAAGCCCCTCCTTGTACCAGTCTGAGACCCACAAGCTCCTCCTTGTACCGTCCTGAGACCCACAAGCTCCTCCTTGTACCGTCCTGAGACCCACAAGCTCCTCCTTGTACCAGCCTGAGACCCACAAGCTCCTCCTTGTACCGTCCTGAGATCCACAAGCTCCTCCTTGTACCGTCCTGAGACCCACAAGCTCCTCCTTGTACCGTCCTGAGACCCACAAGCTCCTCCTTGTACCGTCCTGAGACCCACAAGCTCCTCCTTGTACCGTCCTGAGACCCACAAGCTCCTCCTTGTACCGTCCTGAGACCCACAAGCTCCTCCTTGTACCGTCCTGAGATCCACAAGCTCTTCCTTGTACCGTCCTGAGACCCACAAGCTCCTCCTTGTACCGTCCTGAGACCCACAAGCTCCTCCTTGTACCGTCCTGAGACCCACAAGCTCCTCCTTGTACCGTCCTGAGACCCACAAGCTCCTCCTTGTACCGTCCTGAGACCCACAAGCTCTTCCTTGTACCGTCCTGAGACCCACAAGCTCCTCCTTGTACCGTCCTGAGACCCACAAGCTCCTCCTTGTACCGTCCTGAGACCCACAAGCTCCTCCTTGTACCGTCCTGAGACCCACAAGCTCCTCCTTGTACCGTCCTGAGACCCACAAGCTCCTCCTTGTACCGTCCTGAGACCCACAAGCTCCTCCTTGTACCGTCCTGAGACCCACAAGCTCCTCCTTGTACCGTCCTGAGACCCACAAGCTCCTCCTTGTACCGTCCTGAGACCCACAAGCTCCTCCTTGTACCGTCCTGAGACCCACAAGCTCCTCCTTGTACCGTCCTGAGACCCACAAGCTCCTCCTTGTACCGTCCTGAGACCCACAAGCTCCTCCTTGTACCGTCCTGAGACCCACAAGCTCCTCCTTGTACCGTCCTGAGACCCACAAGCTCCTCCTTGTACCGTCCTGAGACCCACAAGCTCCTCCTTGTACCGTCCTGAGACCCACAAGCTCCTCCTTGTACCGTCCTGAGACCCACACGCACCTCCTTGTACCGTCCTGAGATCCACAAGCTCCTCCTTGTACCGTCCTGAGATCCACAAGCTCCTCCTTGTACCGTCCTGAGACCCACAAGCTCCTCCTTGTACCGTCCTGAGACCCACAAGCTCCTCCTTGTACCGTCCTGAGATCCACAAGCTCCTCCTTGTACCGTCCTGAGATCCACAAGCTCCTCCTTGTACCGTCCTGAGATCCACAAGCTCCTCCTTGTACCGTCCTGAGATCCACAAGCTCCTCCTTGTACCGTCCTGAGATCCACAAGCTCCTCCTTGTACCGTCCTGAGATCCACAAGCTCCTCCTTGTACCGTCCTGAGACCCACACGCTCCTCCTTGTACCGTCCTGAGACCCACACGCTCCTCCTTGTACCGTCCTGAGATCCACAAGCTCCTCCTTGTACCGTCCTGAGATCCACAAGCTCCTCCTTGTACCGTCCTGAGATCCACAATCTCCTCCTTGTACCGTCCTGAGACCCACAAGCTCCTCCTTGTACCGTCCTGAGACCCACAAGCTCCTCCTTGTACCGTCCTGAGACCCACAAGCTCCTCCTTGTACCGTCCTGAGACCCACAAGCTCCTCCTTGTACCGTCCTGAGACCCACAAGCTCCTCCTTGTACCGTCCTGAGACCCACAAGCTCCTCCTTGTACCGTCCTGAGACCCACAAGCTCCTCCTTGTACCGTCCTGAGATCCACAAGCTCCTCCTTGTACCAGCCTGAGACCCACTAGCTCCTCCTTGTACCGTCCTGAGACCCACAAGCTCCTCCTTGTACCGTCCTGAGACCCACAAGCTCCTCCTTGTACCGTCCTGAGACCCACAAGCTCCTCCTTGTACCAGCCTGAGACCCACAAGCTCCTCCTTGTACCGTCCTGAGACCCACAAGCTCCTCCTTGTACCGTCCTGAGACCCACAAGCCCCTCCTTGTACCAGTCTGAGACCCACAAGCTCCTCCTTGTACCGTCCTGAGACCCACAAGCTCCTCCTTGTACCGTCCTGAGACCCACAAGCTCCTCCTTGTACCAGCCTGAGACCCACAAGCTCCTCCTTGTACCGTCCTGAGATCCACAAGCTCCTCCTTGTACCGTCCTGAGACCCACAAGCCCCTCCTTGTACCAGTCTGAGACCCACAAGCTCCTCCTTGTACCGTCCTGAGACCCACAAGCTCCTCCTTGTACCGTCCTGAGACCCACAAGCTCCTCCTTGTACCAGCCTGAGACCCACAAGCTCCTCCTTGTACCGTCCTGAGATCCACAAGCTCCTCCTTGTACCGTCCTGAGACCCACAAGCTCCTCCTTGTACCGTCCTGAGACCCACAAGCTCCTCCTTGTACCGTCCTGAGACCCACAAGCTCCTCCTTGTACCGTCCTGAGACCCACAAGCTCCTCCTTGTACCGTCCTGAGACCCACAAGCTCCTCCTTGTACCGTCCTGAGATCCACAAGCTCTTCCTTGTACCGTCCTGAGACCCACAAGCTCCTCCTTGTACCGTCCTGAGACCCACAAGCTCCTCCTTGTACCGTCCTGAGACCCACAAGCTCCTCCTTGTACCGTCCTGAGACCCACAAGCTCCTCCTTGTACCGTCCTGAGACCCACAAGCTCTTCCTTGTACCGTCCTGAGACCCACAAGCTCCTCCTTGTACCGTCCTGAGACCCACAAGCTCCTCCTTGTACCGTCCTGAGACCCACAAGCTCCTCCTTGTACCGTCCTGAGACCCACAAGCTCCTCCTTGTACCGTCCTGAGACCCACAAGCTCCTCCTTGTACCGTCCTGAGACCCACAAGCTCCTCCTTGTACCGTCCTGAGTCCCACAAGCTCCTCCTTGTACCGTCCTGAGACCCACAAGCTCCTCCTTGTACCGTCCTGAGACCCACAAGCTCCTCCTTGTACCGTCCTGAGACCCACAAGCTCCTCCTTGTACCGTCCTGAGACCCACAAGCTCCTCCTTGTACCGTCCTGAGACCCACAAGCTCCTCCTTGTACCGTCCTGAGACCCACAAGCTCCTCCTTGTACCGTCCTGAGACCCACAAGCTCCTCCTTGTACCGTCCTGAGACCCACAAGCTCCTCCTTGTACCGTCCTGAGACCCACAAGCTCCTCCTTGTACCGTCCTGAGACCCACAAGCTCCTCCTTGTACCGTCCTGAGACCCACAAGCTCCTCCTTGTACCGTCCTGAGACCCACAAGCTCCTCCTTGTACCGTCCTGAGACCCACACGCACCTCCTTGTACCGTCCTGAGATCCACAAGCTCCTCCTTGTACCGTCCTGAGATCCACAAGCTCCTCCTTGTACCGTCCTGAGACCCACAAGCTCCTCCTTGTACCGTCCTGAGACCCACAAGCTCCTCCTTGTACCGTCCTGAGATCCACAAGCTCCTCCTTGTACCGTCCTGAGATCCACAAGCTCCTCCTTGTACCGTCCTGAGATCCACAAGCTCCTCCTTGTACCGTCCTGAGATCCACAAGCTCCTCCTTGTACCGTCCTGAGATCCACAAGCTCCTCCTTGTACCGTCCTGAGACCCACACGCTCCTCCTTGTACCGTCCTGAGACCCACACGCTCCTCCTTGTACCGTCCTGAGATCCACAAGCTCCTCCTTGTACCGTCCTGAGATCCACAAGCTCCTCCTTGTACCGTCCTGAGACCCACAATCTCCTCCTTGTACCGTCCTGAGACCCACAAGTTCCTCCTTGTACCGTCCTGAGACCCACAAGCTCCTCCTTGTACCGTCCTGAGACCCACAAGCTCCTCCTTGTACCGTCCTGAGACCCACAAGCTCCTCCTTGTACCGTCCTGAGACCCACAAGCTCCTCCTTGTACCGTCCTGAGACCCACAAGCTCCTCCTTGTACCGTCCTGAGACCCACAAGCTCCTCCTTGTACCGTCCTGAGACCCACAAGCTCCTCCTTGTACCGTCCTGAGATCCACAAGCTCCTCCTTGTACCAGCCTGAGACCCACTAGCTCCTCCTTGTACCAGCCTGAGACCCACTAGCTCCTCCTTGTACCGTCCTGAGATCCACAAGCTCCTCCTTGTACCGTCCTGAGACCCACAATCTCTTCCTTGTACCGTCCTGAGACCCACACGCTCCTCCTTGTACCGTCCTGAGACCCACACGCTCCTCCTTGTACCGTCCTGAGACCCACACGCTCCTCCTTGTACCGTCCTGAGACCCACAAGCTCCTCCTTGTACCGTCCTGAGACCCACAAGCTCCTCCTTGTACCGTCCTGAGACCCACACGCTCCTCCTTGTACCGTCCTGAGACCCACACGCTCCTCCTTGTACCGTCCTGAGACCCACACGCTCCTCCTTGTACCGTCCTGAGACCCACAAGCTCCTCCTTGTACCGTCCTGAGACCCACAAGCTCCTCCTTGTACCGTCCTGAGACCCACAAGCTCCTCCTTGTACCGTCCTGAGACCCACAAGCTCCTCCTTGTACTTGATGAAATACTCATGGAAGACACAGTACATTAAATATATGGCATGCTGAATAGTTTAAAAAGTTAAACAAATTGGATGTTCAAATAGTGTAGTACTGTAGATCCAGTGGAATATTTACTTCTCAGTGTGAAATCATAAAAAAGATAGGTAGTATTACGCATCAACTACTTAAAGAAACACATTTTTTAAAGATCATTAATGCAGATTTTTATTTCTCACTGTTCTGTTGTGTGTGTGTGTGTGTGTGTGTGGTTTGCGATGTCTGCATGATACCATGAGATGGTGCTGTATGTCTGTTTATAACACACCTTCATACACACACTTGCGCCCTTCTTCCTCAGTCTCACTCTCCGTCTGCACACACACACGAACCACCAGTGTTCTGCTTTCGCACAGTCTCCTCTTTCAGTATTCTCCTCATTCTCCTTTTCTTTTATGGCAGTGCTGTAAAATCACAATGCTTTCCCTTCACCGATTATCACCCTGATTCCTACAGATTATTATTCCACACACACCTGCACCAGCCAAAAGTGTATTTACCTCATTACCTGCACCGGGTGTTACAGCACTGTCCGTATCTAGATTGGAGATGGACTGGGAAACCATAACGTGCTCTATTCAGACTGTATAACTCTCCACTGTGAGTCTGGATCTGGGTGATGGATGTGTTTGCAGACTAAATCCTGTTTAAAATCCTCTGATTTGTGGATAAAAATCAACAGATGGATGTTTTGTGAGCTGGACGTTACACACCATACGTCACAGTTAGCCTACATCATCTTCAGATATGACTCCTGGCCCTAATATTCATTATTTATATTAATACACCCTTCACTGTGTGATTATTAATACATTATTAATGGTGGGTTCAAATATGCGAGCTAGTAAGAGAAACAATAATATATGTGTCTGTTTACTGACATAATTAAATATTAACACTTCTTTAAAGGTCCCATGGCATGGTGGTTTGTTGGTGCTTTAAACGGGCTCGTGGAGGTTTCCGGATGTTATATCCGCAGCCTTTCTCGAAATGAACCCTCGGCACGTAAATATAGCCTCCTGGGAGAAAGCCCCATTTCAGCGCTTTTCCCAGTGCGTTGTTTTGCTAATGAGAAGCAGGAGGCGGGGAAGGGTAGAGGGTGGGGGCGGGCCATGGGGGGAGGGGGAGGGGCTTGACCAAGCTGCGCACACACATACTCGCTGCTATCAGCGCCTGTAGCTACGCTGCTAAGACAAAACCCCGTTCTCCCTCGGACTCCTTTCGTAAACTCAACGTGACACAGAGAACAGAGAGTGAGAGTGTTCGGAGTGGTAGTTTACGAACGTATAATACCCTAGGCTTGAACACGCACTCCATAACCAAAGAGGATAGAAGCAGCAACTACAGCAACATAGCGCTTATCCAACAGAAGACATGCGTTGCGGAGCAATAGTCAAACATAAGCTCATAAGTTACAGTCAATTTCCAGACTAAACTCAGTTTAACAGAGCATAGCGCAGATTACCTGGCTAACTGCAGGAAGCGGTTAGCTGCACAGCTAATGTAGCCATTGCTAGGCTAACGCACCGATTTTAAAACACGGCAAAACGACCAGTTATACACTTACTTGTTCGGTGTTTGTTGCTGATGCGGCAGGGATGCTTGGTACGGACCCAGGCTTCAGTGACAGTTGATGTGCAAAACCTGCCCTGTACTGTCCCAAGTTGTGGAAACATTCCTCAGGAAAATGCTTCCGACAAACATACACCGTCTTAGGTAGACTCGACGGCGTATTATTGAAGTAAATAAAATTAAGCCACTGCGTCTTCAGGGGCTCTCCCGTCGGCAGTAAAAACAGACTCTTTTCTGTGTTGTCACATCCATGTACAGCGCAATTTCCATGTTTCGCTTGCTTAGGTGATGCCATGTTGTTGTGTCCTCCCTCTATGGTCTCCTCACTACAACTGGGCGGGCAATTCATACAGTGGGTGGGAATCCAGAGGGGGGGCGTGGGGATCATCTCCCTTGCTGACGTAGTAAAGGGAAGAGCTTATCAACGCGCCGTTTTGACGCGCCATTCTCAAATGTTGGGCATAGTTTGGTTTACACATTATGAAATTTCTAGCCACTGGGGTGACTTAAGAAGGTCAGAGGAACTCATTTTAACTTTAAAAAACCTCAGAAAGTGAAAATTTCATGCCATGGGACCTTTAAGTTCATAAACTTTTATTTCTCTCGTGGGCATCCAGTTCTGGATAAGTGTCAATCATCATACGCATCTTTTCTTTTTTTTTTAATAAACTCCAAAGATATTGCAGGTCTTCACCCAGGATTTTTTCATGTCATAGATACTGTATTTTTATATAACCTGTCTTGATTGATTGATTAGTTCTGAGTATTCACATATAAACTACATTAACTCATCGAAGGAGAATTATTTATTTATTTATTTATTTATTTATTACCGTGGTAACCGAAGGTGGTCATAAATTTGTGAATATTCTCTAAACACAATAGTTCTGAAAATGTACAAAGCGTATAGTCAGTGTTGAGGCAGGGTTAGTATTTATACATTTAGTTTAACTCAATTTGTATTAAATAAAATCCAACCACAATTTAAGCCTCGTTAAAATCCAGCCACATCGATTAAGCCACTTTATTCACATTTGCATGATAAATGTATACATGGTTATTTGCTTACAGTAAGAACACTGTGTAAATGGAGCAGATGGGAAATGTAGGTTCAGCAGGCACAAATTGGAGGATGAGGTTAGCTGATTAGATTTAACTCTAAATTACAAGGTTACAATCCAGGTGTCTTTATATATATATATAAATTATTTCCTGAATAATGACTTCCAGTAAGTCCAAAAGTTGCGCCACTGTTCACTCTTACATAAATCCTGAATATCCAGAGTGGAATCCTGTTCCTGATGGATGTGTACAATTTCAGTGTTTATGTTAAATCCTTCCTGCCTGTGCTTACCTCAGCTCTGAATACTGCTCCGAGTGATTATTGCATGTCAGTTGCAGACAGTGTATTATCACAGAAGCAACCCGAGGACAATTTCTCCTGTCAGTCATAAAAGTATGATAAAAGTCAGTTCATTGTAGATAAAAGCGTGGATGAAAACAGTCCCAGTGTTCACTACAACAAGACACTGTGATTGGCTAACTGAACGTAACCAAAACACTCAGAAACGTATCTCAAGAACAATCATTCTGTATGCTGTTTACATGACCACATGAATAATCTGATAACTTGGCCATTCGCAGAAAATCTGACAAGTAACGGTAAAGACATTTAAAAAAAAATTTGTATACACTAATTTTAGTTATAATCCCTGTAAATATATTTAATAGACAAAAAAGCATATTCCATGAATTCACAAAGCAAGAGATATCATTATTATAAAAAACTAATGCCCAGTTGTTGTCTTTACCGTTACCCTATAGAGTAAAGGTAAAGACAACACTGGGTAACGGTAAAGTCAGCTCATGGCGTTTTTGGGTTACTGAGTGCAGGAAAAAAGATAAATTATGCATTTATTATCCCATCCTAACTTGCTACTTGGCTAACTAAATGTTTCCAACATGCAGTATCATTATCTTTATTATTTCAGGGTAACAGCAAAGATAGTTAATTTCCCTGACATCTCGAAATTTCATATTCACCTGATCAGTATCCTGGATTCCAACATTCATGCACCAGTGATTTTTTTTTTACCCCCCAAAAATGGCTACTCAACATCCTGGTCCTTCCTCATGTAGCTGCACTACCCTCTATTGTCAAAGCCCTGAGTTACAGCATGATTTTACCATTTGGGTAACGGTAAAGACATCAAAAAAGTACACATTCTTGCGCATGCATTTCAGGTGACACACCAAAAGCCGTTTAAGCAAAAATGATATTTTCCACAATAAAAATTGAAGGTATAGAGGTAAGATTTCAGAAAGAAAAGTGAAAATATAATTAAAATCAAAGGAAGTATTTTCATTCAAATGTCACTAATACTCATTTAAGGCCAATTTATGCTGACAACCCAGTCCTCGCAGATGGCGTCGCAGATGGCGTCTGCGTAACCCCCCCCTGCTTCGCAGACGCTCTGCGCGCACCTCCCAAAAATTGTGACCACCACAGAAGCCTCGCAGACAGCGTCGCAGACAAGAGGGCTCTGATTGGTCCACTCTACACCCGCTGTACACCAGTGGCGGCTGCTGGTTTTTAAAACAGGGGAAGCCCATTTTACGCATTCATCGTAAAACCTGTAGGCCGGATATCAAAGCATAGAAAAGTGTGCCCCATTAGCACAGTGAACTAGACAACCCTACCTAGTGGCAGAAAGTATTTTTGCTTGTACATTTCATGTTATAGTCTGGCTTGCCAGGCTAGTGCCTCATATCCTTAATCAAAAATATAAAACATCCAAAAATCACTGGCTATTCAACGAAGAGCCTTGAACATCATACCCTGATATGCAACACAGAGTCTTTAACACAACACCCAGCTGTGCAACACATCCTTGAACATCTTCTGCAACACAGTCTGGAAATTCATAACCAGGTAGGCTATGCAACACACAGAACCTTGAATATTATACCCAGGTATAACCTATAACACAGAGCCCACCATTCTCTTAACATTACTGAACAATATACACACTTCAGATTCATGAACATGAACACTATTTATACACAAATTCTGCCCTCCGCTCCTTTTCCAGAAAATGGTCTGTGACCCTGTCATACCAGCTGGTTGTGCTTTCCAGAGACTTCACCAGTTTCTGTTAGCAGCTAGCACTGCAGATCCCAATAAGGCTCAAGCTAGCCTACAACCAGATTGAACTACAAATGAAATAAACGAGTGAATTCACGAATGATCAAACTGATAGAATGGATGAAAGTTAACGGAGCACAACGAGTAATATTTACATTTATTTACAGAGTAATGTACAGAGACATCAATGAGAAGAAATGTTTATATGAAAAGAAATTCGGACAGCACTTTGGCACACGACTGCACTTTCTCGACATCCGCTGGGGACTGACTGATCATGCTTCCGTGTTCCTCGCGGAAGTACCGCCCTCCTCATGTCTTTCAAACACTACCTCCAATAATCCTTTATCAGCCCGGCTTCTTGTCCCTCCCACTGTCTCGTTTAGTCCCAGAGAAGCCCGGCTTCCCTGGAAGTGACGATTTTGTTGATTTTAACCAATAACAACTAGCCGAAATTGGCTGTTCAGAGCCGTCTCATAGACTGCAACGGATACCCGGCTGCCGGTCAGTGTTGCCAGATACTGCTGATGTTTTCCATCCCAAAATATGTTCAAAACCCGCCAAAATGCACTTAAAACCGCCCAATCTGGCAACACTGCTGCCAGTCCATAGAGCCCATTGAAATAAGAAAGGTTACAGCCTGGCAGCAAAGGTGATTCTCGTAGCGAACTGCAAGTTCGTCAGACATCACTCAAATAAGTTACAGGATAGTTATGAACATAAATACAATCCTGGGCATATATTATGTTATGCAAGTTATTGTTTTAATGAGAATTCAACGTCGTAGACGCCGCAGTTTGGGGAGAGAATTTTAGGGGAAGCTCGGCTTCCCTTGTTTTCTCTGAGAAATCGCCCCTGCTGTACACGCACTTCCGCTTCCCTACTTTCCCGGTTTGTTTTGTTTTCACGACCGCCATTTTTAAAAACACGAGTGAAGATGGAGCAGCACGAAGAGCGGTTGATCGAGGAAGTGAGGAAGTACGGACATCTATACGACTCCAGTTCTAGTCATTATAAGTAACCGGAGGATAAACACTCCACTAACCACACCCACCAACTACTCCTAGCGATTTTGCGCCCCCTTGTGTTGTGGCGGTGAATAACATCGCGCACGCCTATTACTCCCCGCTCAACGATAAATTACAACTGTCTGCGAAAAGCTATCTGCGAAAGCCTTGTCGCAAGAGCATGCAGAGGCCCTTAGACACATGGTAGTAATGACATTTTGGTCTATTTAGGCTAAATAAAATTTTTGCAAATGCAGACAAGTTGTCTCAGTATTTTTTTACTGCGCTGTTAAATTCTGTATCATAGAGAGCCAGGATTAATGGTTTTAGAGAAAAAACAAACTTCATGTTTAAAACTGAATTTGTCACATTTTCTGAGAACGGCCCAACTGTAAAACTCAAACGCATGCGATTCCACATTTCTATGCAGTGGCTAAACCTAAAACTCAGACTGAATTATTAATCTGTACATGTATTGCCTCTGATTTGGCAGTATTGTACTTTATACTGTCACAGAAATGGAGGTATTTATTATATATTAAATTGACCTGAACTGAATGAAAGAGAGGACAAGGAGAGTGACATGGGACAGGATAGTGAGACATAAAGGTTTAATTCACTATTTTCAATATTAATGAAGTTTTCATAGGCAGAAAGGTTCACTCTGATATCTCTCTCTCTCTCTCTCTCTCTCTCTCTCTCTCTCTCTCTCTCTCCTCATTCTGAAGGTCCATTAGTTATCCTCTAAAAGATCACTAGCATGGAGAAAAAGGCCAACAGAGTCTGTCATATCTTGAACTTCCACATTTCTAGTGAACTTCAAGTTTGTGCATTCAAAAAAAACCCTGGATAGAAATGCTAGGTTTGTTTTCTTAAAAATAGCCTCAATGAGGCTGGAGCTCATACCAGCCACTGTCGTTGTGTGCAAGTTTGAAATCCGATCAATCCTGTGGGAGGAATAGCGATTTTTGTGAAATTGCATATGACCCCTGTGTAGCTGCATCCATGGTAGGTGGCGCCACCTGGTGAACAATTTTTGTTGGTATCTGTCTTTAGAGTCTTCTGGGTGAGTTTCAGTGAAAAACGTCCTAGCAGTTTACGAACAGCCGTGTTTGGTATGACGAGTCACCCAAAATTTTCAAATGCCTATAAAATGTTAAATATGACAGGTGGTGCCACCATCTTGACAACTTTTATACACCCCAACCTGCAGAACATTCCATACGAGTTTGATCAAAATCTGATCAGTCCTGTAGGAGGAGTAGCGATTTACGTCAAATTGCATGTGACCCCTGTGTAGCCACATCCATGGCAGGTGGCGCTACCTGGTGAACAACTCTTGTTGGAATACGTCTTTAGTAGTCTGGCTAACGCAACTTCAAAGCTCTGTGAGCATTGGTCTGGCATAGATATTAAGCCCAACCGTTTCCCAAAGCGCGTGGTTGACCCGCCTCCCTGAAATGCCTCAGTTTGCTACTGGTCGAAGCCAGAAAAGGCTGTGATGAAGCTTAAACCAATCACATCACTCTTTCCTCTGACGTATGTGACGTGACGGAAACTGCTTGAGTAACAGGAAGAAGATAAATACCTCCAGGGCTGCTCTTTGCTCCGTTTTCAATGAGAACTTCCCGTTGAATGCTTTCAATACAGCATCTACCGCTGTGTCAAAGGCTTGCTGCTGCTCCATGTTCGTAATGTTTCTAGTGAATGAAGCGCTTCCGGCATAGATTCTGTAAAATCTATGGCTTCCGGTCGCAGTTCTACTACGTCACTGCCTTGAACACGCCTCTACCCAGGGCCGTCGGAGATGCTCAAAGTTGATTGGCTCCCGATTTTTCGGGAGCTTGGAAGAGCTGGAGATCGCTTGCCTTGCCAGACTAAGTTCGCAACAGCCCCCCGTGTTGCATCACACTTAGGATGGGCGGGTCCAGGCTACGTCTTTAGAGTCTTTTCGGTGAAAATGTCCCAGCAGTTTACGAAGAGTAGCGTTTAACGTGACGGGTCACCCAACAATTTTGGACGCCTATAAAATCGTAAATATGACAGGTGGTGCCACCATCTTGACAACTTTTATGTGCACTCACCTGGGGAACATTGTATGTGAGTTTGATCAAAATCCGATCAATCCTGTAGGAGTAGCAGCGATTTTTGTAAATTGTGGACGGATGATGTGTGATCGCGTAAGCTCATCCCTATAGGCCTGGCCTGTGGCAAGATGAGCTAAAAAAAACCCCACCAGATTATCTAAATTATGTTGTTACGCTAATTCACAGCTCCAGGGTCCGTGGTTCGATCCTGAGCTCGGGTTACTCTCTGGGTGGTGTTTTTCTGCGTGTTCTTCCTTGTGGGTTTCCTCTGGGTTCTCTGGTTTCATCTCCCCTCCCAAAAACATGCCAGTAGGTGAACTGACTATGATAAAAGTTGTGTGATTGTCTGTTGGACTGCATACCTGTCAGGGTGTATTCCTTGCTCACCCTCGGTATTCCCAGGATAGACTCCGGATCCACCAGGACCCTGAATGAATGAACAATGATACTCAACAAAGCTGAAATGTGCAGGTTGCTTGCTCGAAGGTGCGATGAAACCAGATTTCTTAAAATAACTGATAGTTTCTCCATGACTGTGTGCTTGTCTAACCCTCCATCTTGATGTTATGATGCTTCTCACTTTTTTTCTTAACTCGCCAGCTGGATTAAATCACACTGATTGATTTTCTTTTGCTGCATTTTGGAAATTTGGTAAAACCTTTTTCAGTGAAATGAGCCACCACTTGTCCTTTGCTTCTCTATCCAGGTGCTTGAGGAACTTCAAAATGCACCGTTCGTTCCGTTTACCTCATTTTAACACCGCTGACTCAACTCATAGGGCTGTGTGTGAGCTGGAGCAGGTGTCTAAAAGGAGAGAAAATCTTTAAACGACTGTATACAGCGCAGCGGTCCTCCTGAGGTCGAGATCCGAAGAGAACAGGGTCGTATCCTGGCTCTTCAGCTGACAGGTTCGGGTTAAACACCTCACTCAGGGCCACAGAGCGAATAATAGAGGAGAAGCAGACGTACTATTTTCATTGTATAAATAACAAAGAATACAGAAATGACAAGATTGTTCTGAGCTCCAGGTTATGAGCTCTCGTTCTTCTGATTTATTCTGTAGAACTGTAATTACAGGACGGTCCTAAATGGTTCCCTGTTGGACAGATACTGCAGAGAGATAGACATTCACCTGGATTTGGAAATAAGTCTTTCATGTCCTGATGAAGTATGGAATACTAAACTAAATAATGAAAAACTGAATTAGCCAGTTTACTTGATTCTATACTGGAGCTATGATGCTAATTTTAAATAAGTGGCATCATACTAATAGTACGAGTAAGTTATTAGATTTACATCACCCGACATCGCATATGTGACATTATCTCCTATACCTTGAACAAAACTCTTTAATAACTTTTAACAACAAGATTTTATTAGTTTTTTTTCCTATTTATTTATTTATTTATTTATTAGACCAGTGAATATCTTGCTTCAAAAACCTTCAAAAAGCTCATGTCACAGTCTTATGAGGTGTCCCCCCCGCTAAAATGTAGACAGACGTGTAGAGAGCCAATCGGGTTCTGAAGCTTGTGGCCAGAAAAGTGTACAGAAAATACCAGATACCCTCATAGTCACTGCATGCCCCAATACACAATCCTCCTCGGCGTTCTTTTCACCCAAGTTATCTCATCTCATCTCATTATCTCTAGCCGCTTTATCCTGTTCTACAGGGTCGCAGGCAAGCTGGAGCCTATCCCAGCTGACTACGGGCGAAAGGCGGGGTACACCCTGGACAAGTCGCCAGGTCATCACAGGGCTGACACATAGACACAGACAACCATTCACACTCACATTCACATCTACGCTCAATTTAGGCCCTGTTTACATTATTTCGAATCAGCGGATCATCAGATTAACGTTTTTAAAACGATTCGCGTGCACACAGCAACGCCAATACACGGATACGCTAATCACATGACTAATTAGACGGCACGTCACATGATCCCAGTGCATATCGGGCATGCGCAAGTCACTCACCACTTGCAAGTGGAAGGATGGCAAGCGAACACCTTCTCCAGCAAATAAACACGCCTGGCTGTGATGTTCATGTTCTCACTGAGTTTAAGCGCCTGAAGGAGGTTGAAATGTGTAAATAAACCTCAGTGCGGCTCAGCGCTTCCTCCTGCGCTCCAAATCACTCCGCCCTGAACAGCGAGTGCCCTCTGGAGGGTGCGCACTCTGGCCCTGCGCAGCTCACAGAGCGCGCGAGTGAAGCGCACGAGCAGTGATTCGGGACTGAGCCGCTGTGTGTGTGATCCCAACGCCAGCGAATCAGGAAGGTGGATGTCACAGTGACGTTGTCCAATGACGACGTCAGCTAGAGCTCAGCACAGCGTATCTGCGTATCCTCAATGTTTACACAGCACCGGACCAGACACGAACTGGATTGAATACGTGGGCTCTGGCGGATTCCCGTTTCCCGGCGTTTTAATGTGAACGGACAGTGCATCCCCAAAGCTGTAATTCATGAACGGTCCACTCCTCATACAATCTGTCGGTCTCCGTTTGATCACAAAACAATAGAGGTTTCCCAAATCAACACATCCGCAAGTTCAAATCAATATTAGTGTCCCCTGCTGCCGATTTTCTGAATCGAGCCGAAAAGTTTGTCTCCTCCGCCGGCGCCGCCATGATTGAAAATCGCATGATTGCATTCATGCATGCTGATTGGCCAGAGCTCGAAACGGTGTTCGCGAAGCTTACGTGCCGTGCTGTTTTACCTATCAGTGAATGTAATATGTGCTCGTAATATTGAACGCGTGGCTGTTTAGACTCTACAATAGACTATGCAGTCAAGCCGGAAAAAGTTTGTACACCCCTTTCACCTTCTCCACATTTTATTATGTTACAGACTTATTCTACAATAGATTGAGTTCATTTTTTGTCACAAAATTCGACACAAAACAGCCCATAATGACAAAGTGATAGTGGGTTTTTAGACATTTGTGGTAATTTATTAAAAATCAAAATGAAAAATATCATATGTACACAAGTGTGCTCACCCTTTTGATATGACACCCAAAAGTGAGCTGAGGTGCATTTTGTTTCCACTGATACTGCTTGAGATGTTTCTACAACTTAATTGGAGTCCACCTGTGGTAAATTCAATTGACTGGACATGATTGGGGATTGCCAACATCTGCCTATATGAGGTCCCACAGTTGACAGTGCATGTCAGAGCAAACTCCAAGCCATGGGGTCAAAGGAATTATCTGCAGACCTCAGAAACAGGATTGTGTCAAGGCATAGATCTGGAGAAGGGGACAGAAAAATTGCTGCAGCTTTACAGGTCCCAAAGAGCACAGTGGCCACCATCATTCGTAACTGGAAGAAGTTTGGAACCACCAAGAATCTTCCTAGACCTGGCCGCCCGGCCAAACTGAGCGATCGGGGAAGACGGGCCTTGGCCAGAGAGGTGAGCAGGAACCCGAGGGTCACTCTGACAGAGCTCCAGCATATCTTTGTCTTCCCTGAAAGAGACGTCGTCTGGATGGGAGCATATGTTGCTCTAGAACCTGGATATACCTTTCAGCATTGATGGTGTCTTTCCAGATGTGTAAGCTGCCCATGCCACACGCACTAATGCAACCCCATACCATCAGAGATGCAGGCTTCTGAACTGAGCGCCGATAACAACTCGGGTCGTCCTTTTCCTCTTTAGTCCGAATGACACGGCGTCCCTGATTTCCATAAAGAACTTCAAATTTTGATTCGTCTGACCACAGAACAGTTTTCCACTTTGCCACAGTCCATTTTAAATGAGCCTTGGCCCAGAGAAGACGTCTGCGCTTCTGGATCGTGTTTAGATACGGCTTCTTCTTTGAACTATAGAGTTTTAGCTGGCAACGGCGGATGGCACGGTGAATTGTGTTCACAGATAATGTTCTCTGGAAATATTCCTGAGCCCATTTTGTGATTTCCAATACAGAAGCATGCCTGTATGTGATGCAGTGCCATCTAAGGGCCCGAAGATCACGGGCACCCAGTATGGTTTTCCGGCCTTGACCCTTACGCACAGAGATTCTTCCAGATTCTCTGAATCTTTTGATGATATTATGCACTGTAGATGATGATATGTTCAAACTCTTTGCAATTTTACACTGTCGAACTCCTTTCTGATATTGCTCCACTATTTGTCGGCGCAGAATTAGGGGGATTGGTGATCCTCTTCCCATCTTTACTTCTGAGAGCCGCTGCCACTCCAAGATGCTCTTTTTATACCCAGTCATGTTAATGACCTATTGCCAATTGACCTAATGAGTTGCAATTTGGTCCTCCAGCTGTTCCTTTTTTGTGCCTTTAACTTTTCCAGCCTCTTATTGCCCCTGTGCCAACTTTTTTGAGATGTGTTGCTGTCATGAAATTTCAAATGAGCCAATATTTGGCATGAAATTTCAAAATGTCTCACTTTCGACATTTGATATGTTGTCTATGTTCTATTGTGAATACAATATCAGTTTTTGAGATTTGTAAATTATTGCATTCCGTTTTTATTTACAATTTGTACTTTGTCCCAACTTTTTAGGAAGCGGGGTTGTATATTGAATGTATCGCTATTTACTACTGACTACCGGTATGTATTTTTTTTTAAATTGAAGAACACGTGTATTATTTACAGTGCCCACAAACTATTAAAGTTGGTGGAGGTAGTTAATCTGGTTCTGCAATGTTCATCGGAGGCCATTGGCCCAAGTTCATTGTTGGATGCACTGACAGTAAATTTAGAAATAAACTTGAGAATAATGATTTGAAGCCACATAGTGTATTATAAATTTAGGCTTTGTGTACTACTTGTTTAACCCGTCCATACGGTACCATGACGCGGTGTGTTGTGAGCCTTTAGTCACATTTTTTTATGATAGCCCTGCTCCGAAGGAATGGGGTATACTGGTTTACCTCTGTCCGTCCATATTTCCATCCATCCTAAACACCCTTTTTCTCAGCAACCATAAATCATAGCCACTTGATACTTGGTACCAAACTCCAGCTTGGGGTTCTATACCGTGTATACCGTTTTCAGGTCTGTCGCACATCAACTTCCTGTTTACTGACTGAATGTATTTACGAAACATGTAGGGTGGATTTTGACGCCATTTCAAGAAGCAAAATGCTATTTCACAATGACAGTTTACCAGGATGCTGTTTGAAATCCCTGGGGAGAGACACTGCTCTTTACTTACTTGTTTCAGAGTTACCGGTAATGATTTGTTGACGTCAGCGTTCATAATAAGTGTCCTATTCCTTCGATTGCTTGCATTCTGATATAAGCGAGAGCGGGGGGATACAGAAGTGAGTAGTAGCTCACTGTTGAGCTTGTTGATAACTGATTAGGTACTTTTTTTTAATAATCAAATGAAAAAGTATTAGTCCTTCCTGTGCCAGGACCTGGTCTTCATAGACAGTCTCCTGTTCCAATACTAACCAGGCCGTTAAGGCTTATTGGGTGGAGCTGATCTCCATTTCTATAGCCCTCTCACCTATTACATAGCTAGGGTTACTGTGTGTGTGTGTGGGGTGGGGAGGTCCTTAGTTACCAAAGGACCAAAGCCCATCATGAAAATGGTACCCACTGCCATTTTGGCATGACTCACCACCACCATTTTTATGATGGTCTTTGTTATAATCCAACCGCAATTAGAACTCGCAATCTCCCGGTCAAGAGGCAGACACGACATGCTAACCACCAAGCCAGCTCGCGGTAGAATAACATAATTAGTGTTAATTAGCGTATTTGTAGTAATCGCTAAGGTTCAGACCATGTTCTCCTTGTTCATTTAAATGCCACAGAGCAGCTAATCAGTGCTGATTTAGCGATCTGTTGTGATAGTGGGTGTGGCCATTTCAGCAAGTGACACAGGCACGCCTTACCTAATTAACATATAAAGTCAAGGCAGGACAAACCTCAATTTTCTCATCAGGCAGCAGATAAATCAGGACTGTTTAGTAAAGCTGATTGTTGTTGGCGTTAAACCTGATTTGGTTTTTGAGTTCAAGTGCTTTTTGTTTCTGGTGGGAATGAACTGAACGAGAGTTTATTATATTAAAGATTTGGCACAGAAAATCCAATAAATTCAGAACAATGTAACTTGTCAGGGGATTATTATTTTTTTCACAGAAATAGTTTAATTTGTCATTAAACAGAAATGAATAGGTGTTTGTGAAGAATATTAAATAACCTGAAGTCTCTTTTAGCAAAGTGTACCGAGAACACGTTCTAATAGTCTAAGAACCGTCTGTATGCACCAGGTGTGCACGCAACTGTATGCAGTTGACACTGATCGATCTTACACATTCTGAGTTGCATAGCCACGCTCATTTACATACTGAAACGCTCCCAAACAGCCACTTTAATAGGAACTTGTTCTTGAGTCTATTGCCGCTTTTCCACTACCAACGCGGCTGAGTCGGGCTGAGCCGTGCCGTGCTGAGTCGAGCTGAGTGGGGCTGTTGGAGTTGCATTTCGACTACAACCGCGCTGAACCATGCTGGCTGGAAGTGGGTGGACACATTGGGTGGAGTTAGCGAAAGTGGGTGGACGTCACGTGATGTCGTTAAGCAGCGCAAACAGTGACATCAGTGAGCTTTTAAGCGGTAGTCTCACGACCCGAATAGTAAACAATAAACATGGAGGACATGGAGTCGTTAGTGTTGCTGGTCTTGGTGCTGTGGCTTGTTGTCACCGACAACGCGGACAGATACTGGCAAGAGCGTATAGATGAGGCGAGGCGCATAAGGCTTCAGAAATTCTCGTAATTCGTAATTATTCTCCTTCCGGGTTTGCGGTGTTTACAGATCCCAGCGCGCTCACGGGGCGTGTGTGGGCATGTGAGGACACTCCTCCTCACCAATCAGTGCACAGGGGAGTGTCTGCTCACGCCCCCAGCCTCACTCGGCACGGTTTGGCTCGCTTCAGCCCCACTCCAAAACGGTGCGAGTTTTAGGGGCTAAGCAGGGCTGAAGCGAGCTGAGTCGTGCTGGTTTTTGGTAGTCGAAACGCGAGCCGTGTCGGGCTGAAGTGAGCTGAAGCGAGCTGAAGTGAGCTGAAAAAGGGTAGTGGAAAAGGGCCATAAGGTTCCTGTTCTCGGCTGCACGAGTGGAACCTAGTGTGGTCTTCTTTCTCCTGTTGCATGCTGAGATGCTTTTCTGCTTACCACGGTTGTAAAGAGTAATTATGAGTTACTATATCCTTCCTGGGAAAAAAAACAAAACTCGAACCACCAATCTGGCCATTTTCCTCTGACCTCTCTTATCATCAAGGCGTTTGTTTCCACCTGCAGAACCATCGCTCACTCACTCGATGATGTTTTTTTGTTTTCTGCACCATTCTGTATAAACTCTAGAGACTGTTGTGTGTGAGAACCCCAGGAGATCAGCAGTTTCTGAAATACTCAAATCAGTCCATCTGGCTCAAACCAACACCCATGCCACAGTGAAAGAAAGTCACACCTTAGAGATCACAATTTTTCCCATTCTGATGTTTGAACATTGTGAACATTAGCTGAAACTCTTGATTTGTGTCTGCGTGATTTGATCCATCGTGCTGCTGTCAAAGGATCGGCTGTCAAAGGATCCTAATAAAGTGGCCGGTGAAATTATATGGTAAGGCCTAGAAGCCTGCTTGTTGTGGCCATCATGACAAAGTTGTAAGAAGATTAACTTCACTGCCAAATGAAGTCGAGATACTGTTGTCTCAGAAGTGTTTTATTTGACACTTTTATGAGTGGGTTGTCTGAGAAGTGGGTTGCCACAGGGGCACTTCCTGGCTGGACAAGGCCAAAGACTAGATTAGACTAGACTGGTTGAAGTCCTGCTGCCAAAGACGGGGGACAGGAAAGAGCCTTGACTGCAACTTTCATCTCATCCATGATGATGGTCAAGATGATGATGATGATGATGATGTCTAAGAAAGAAATAAAATAATCCAGCCATCTCCAATACCAGCTTGGTGAATTTGAAGCTCTCTGTGTTCCACATGGCCACTTGGTGACTGCATCCAAGAAGCTCAACTGTGCATCTTAAACGACTTGTTCTCATATGCGAGTTCCTCAAAACTGGGCGATTTCACGGCTGTGCGTGCAATTGCCGTGATTCCATTTGTAAAACCAGTGTGAAAATTATTGTAGTTTTTCACCACTGTATTTGGAAATGCAGTGTGAGTAATATGCATGCATGTGTTTTCTTGGCGAGTACACCAAGTTTCTTCCAGAGATCAAGATTAAGTTCAGAGCTCCTCAGAATCAGTTGACCTGCAATGACACTTTTCTACCACTAGGAGTTGGTTAATCCAGTATGCATGGTCAGGAGCCAAAGTCCCTCCCGTGCCAGGACCTGGTCTTCCCAGGCAGGTCTCCCGTCCCAGTACTAACCAAGCCCTTAAGGTGCATTGGGTGGCATCGATCTCCGTTTCCATAGCCTTCAGCATCTCACCTATACAGCTAGGGCTACAGTGGGTAGCTAGCCCTCTGGTAACCACAAGAGTTTGACTCCCCACTTGCATCTGTATTGCAGCATGCCTTGCCAGACAGCAGTAGGTACTATTTCTGGTCTTTGGTACCTTCTGGTCTGGTACCACTGATGGTCTTTGGTATAACCCAACCATGAGTAGAACTCGCAATCTCCCAATTGAAAGGCAGACACGCTAACTACTAGGCCAGCTTGCAGCCCATGACCAGGAGCAGTTCTATATAAATATACACACTTCCTTACACATAAGAACACGCGTAAGAAGGGTACTCGGAGAGCGCAAACCTCTGCCAAAACCACTACAAGGGAAACTAAATTTGTGGATCCGCCTCCTGATTCGGATCCGCTCCAAAATTTAATGGGTTGTTCCTTGGCCCTTGCTACCCCTTTCCACCAAGTTTCATGGAAATCTAGCGAGTAGGTTTTATGCAATCCTGCTTATAGTCAGACAAACAAACCTCACTGAAAATGTAACCTCCTTGTTGGAGGTAATAAGTTAATAACTCAATAAATCACATTCTATGAGTATGCACAGTTGAAAAACAAGAGCCCTGAAGCCCAGAGCAGTGGATGAAAGAAAACTGAAACAGAGAGTATTCATGAAGTAATCATGAAGAAAATCCAAACCAGTGGGGAACCTCACAGAGAGAACGAGAAGTAAATGTTGATGAGAAAGAGAAGGAGAGAAGGATGGAGTTGAAGGGCAAGAAGCAGACGATGGCATCTTTCATGGAACTGTGAAGGAGCTCCCCGAGGCCCTTCAGTGGAGTGAGAGAAGAGACACATACCCCTTTTCCACCAAATCAGTTCCAGGGCTGGTTCGGGGCCAGCGCTGGTGCTGGTTCACAACTCGTTCAACTTGCGAGCCAGCTGAGAACCAGTTTGCTTTTCCATAGCTCGCGGCGCTAAGGGAAGCCATGTCATTACGTCGCTGTATACGTCAGTTACGTCGCTACGTTTGCATAAACCTTGGCGCGAATATCGAAGCAAAAACAACACGGAAGAAGCAGCAGCAGCAACAACAATAATAATAATAATAATGGATGACTTCGCATTTGTACAGCTGCTGCTTCTCGTCGCTTAAAAATGGCGATCTTTCACGGTCTTGTTATTGTTGTTAGTCTTAACAACTCCGCCCCCCCGCTGACATAAGCGGTTCTTTCCTCTGGCCCAGCAGAGAGTTGGTGCTAGCCTGGAACCGGTTTTTCTGGCCCCAGAGCCAGTTCTTTGTCAGTGGAAACAGAAAACCCGGTTCCAAACTAAGCACTGGCCCCGAACCAGCCCTGGAACCAGGGCTTTGAACCGGTTCAAGGAACGAAAACGAAAACCGGGAACTTTTTCTATTTCACATGGAACAGAAACGAAACCAGAAACTTTATTATTTTTTATGTTCCGGAACAGAAACGCTTATTAAAAATAATGGTAACCGGTTACTACCGGTTTTTATTTTGTTCCTCAAAGTTTCCGTAGCCTACAAATAAAAAAGTCATTCTCCTCCTGCGCAAGTTTCTATGACCCGCTGGGGTTCACTTCCTGTGTGATGTTCGCTGACTGAATGGAGAGAGCGGGAAGGTGGACTACTATCACGTCTCCACGTGATAATAAGTGAGTAAGTGCATTACTGAGTGTCTGAGCAAAGAAGAGCCTGAACGTTGCAACCTCCCTATTGGCTGTTTGTAAAAATGTATAATTGTTGCCCTTCCCACGGGAATCATCGCGGGCTCGAGACTTGACGAGTTAGTTCGTTGGTAGCACAACAAAATGTCTGGACACAAATCGGGTTTTCAGAAAAGGAAAGAAAATAAACAGAGGGTCGAAAATACAAAAAAGGAGGCAGAAAATGCAAAACGAGTTTTAAGGTAGGACAAATGGTTACTTTTCTGAGGCAGCCCGCCGTGGCTGCCTGCAGGCTTATTTATTATAGCCCATTTAGTTAAAATAGTTGATATAAAATGTTTATAGTTATAGTTATGTGATGGTTGTCCTGATTTAGACTGGTGTTTTTTTTGGGGGGGGGGTTGCGCGATGTTGCACCCGGGTCCAGATTAGGGCAGAACCGGCTCTGGCTACATTTCAGGTGTAGTTTGTTTTATGTATGTATGTATGTACTTGCATAGATGTGTACTTGGTCTTCCAATATGGCGCCTAACAAAATCGCGCGGCGCGGTGACGTCATGCGGTAGCCCTCTATAGGGCCTGACTAGCCTTTGGTAACACACTAAACGAATTCTCTTTCATTTTTGGCACTTTTTCTGTTTGTGTCGATGGGAAGACATACTGAGAATCCAAATCGCCAACATTTGAAATAATAATTGTTTTGAATTATTTCTTGTCTTATTTAATGAAGGTTGTAATAGAATTAGCCTACATTTGGCTTAAGCTGGATGAGACAGAGACGTAATTTTATAGCCATTTGTTAAACAGCTGACAGGGAACGTAATTAACCGTTCCGGGAACGAAATTTTTTTGTTCTAACCGGTTCGGGAACGTCTATTTAATGGTGGAACCCAAAACCGGAAACGTTAAAATTCCGTTTCTGTTCGGAACGAACCAATAGGAAAAAAATTCTGGTTCAAAGCCCTGCCTGGAACTGCTTTGGTGGAAAAGGGGCAACAGAGGAGAGGAAGAAGGAAACGAGAGGAGAACAGAGCAAGCCGGTGAGGGAGTGGGAGAGAGAGTACAGAATGTGCATGCACACATGTAACACGAGTGCGAATCTAAAGAGAGAGATGGAACAGCGAGCAGCGTGTCAATGAGGTTGCTGAAGGCCTCGCCGCATTGTGTGTGTGTGTGTGTGTGTGTGTGTGTGTGTGTAGGTGCTGCATCCAGGAAGAACAACGTCACTACATTCGCTGCACTCAGAATGGAGAGAGAACTCCGAAGACAATTTTCTACATTTCACCATCAAAGAGGGAACAAGGGAGTGTGTGTGTGTGTGTGTGTGTGTGTGTGTGTGTGTGTGTGTGAGAGAGAGAGAGAGAGAGAGAGGGGAAAATGTGCGCCTGGGGAAATGTGTGTGGGTGTTAGTGAACGAAAGAGAAAGGGAGAGAGAGTCGGTGAAGGAGTGTGTCCTGTAAATGTCTGAATTATTATTTGTAAAAGTACACCATTTGGTGAGAGTATATATATGTCTCTCTCTCTCTCTCTCAGACACAAATCTCCGTCTTACTCTCCGTAATGTTTTCATTCACATTACTTTAACTACAGGAGGTGTGGCCTCGAAGGCAGAGTGATACAAAACTACGCTAAGAAAATAAATAAACGAAGAAATAAAGTGGTTCTGGTTGTCCAAGATGGCCGACTCAGTAACATCCCAGTGTTCGCCTACGCTGTGAAGTTTAGTCCATGGTTACAGGTGGCAGGGAATCCTGCTCTTTCCTAAACCATATCCACACATCTGTGTGACATCACTGAAGAACCAGATGTGGTAAGACTTTCTGCTACCGGTGAGCTACATTAGCCTCATATCTCCAGTGAAGAACTAAAAAAGGGGAAAATTGGCCAGCAGATGTGTTTTTGCTCATCTAGGAGTGCATTTGATGGAGCTGCTCAGAGAACCTGGAGTAAAAACACTTTCCTTTAGATCCTTTAAAGAGTTGTCGATTTGTCTGTTCGGGATGAAACCCTGAAAGGTTTTATTCATAACACCTCCGATAGACGGCTTCCATGTCAGAGAAGGTGAAGATGCTTAAATTAGCCAAAGATCACACGAGGAAACATTTTTTCGAAGAGCAGAGTCATTACTATGACTCTAAAACCAGGATGAACATTTTAGTGGTTGGCTGATATGACGAAGGAAATCAATTTCACGATTATTAAAGGTTTTTTTTTTTAACAATACATATGTTTCTATCAGGATATGTTCCAGCAATACATTGTTGGTGAATGTAAAAACAATTATTTTCCATTTTTCTGTATAAAATAATAAATAAATACAACTATTTAACAATGAAAAAAAAAAGTTTTCGAATTTTAACACCACATCAGCTGCATCCAGTCAGTTTGTAACGACATAATTAACAGTTATTCCACGAAATCGAGTCTTCCATGAGCTGATGCACTGAGCTGGCTATAATCCATGTACGACCAGATTGAGTGGAATAACTGTTTTGTTCTATCCACAATTCACTGGATTTTGAGCATTTTTATTTTTATTTTTTGCAAATTCGATAAATAAAAACTTCATATAAAACGTCCGACAAGATCATCTCTTCTCATCTCATTATCTGTAGCCGCTTTATCCTGTTCTACAGGGTCGCAGGCAAGCTGGAGCCTATCCCAGCTGACTACGGGTGAAAGGCGGGGTACACCCTGGACAAGTCGCCAGGTCATCACAGGGCTGACACATAGATACAGACAACCATTCACACTCATATTCACACCTACGCTCAATTTAGGCTACATCCACACGACA